>NC_081410.1:142323348-142635014 GCF_030272615.1 Cryptomeria japonica
CATGGGCACCATATCCTAAAATTGTGTGAGAGCTACATCATATGAAAAAATAGGCCCCCAGCGAGCTTGCTCTCTGACAGTGTGTGCAAACTCGTCTGATCCTCATGGCATATGTTGCCTCCTGTCAAACTGCCTAGTAACCCTGTCAATCAAGTGCCAATCTAAAATGTATGGAGTACACCCAATGAGATACCTACTGCGGAAACAAAATGGTAAATCCCTATAATCCTTCTCCTAGGTCTCACAGTCTAAATATGGTCGTCATGTCACACTATCAATATCATCTATAACCCATCACCAGTACTCCAACTTCCCAATATGTGGCTGGGAAGTAATCATGCTTTATAAATGTACATATGTTAGACTATGCCCTTTGAATCTGAAATGAATTGGCCTTGTCATTGCAATATACTTAGAGGACCATACCTGTGATAGTGTCACTCCACACCCTATCCCACAACCACCGAGGTATACAAACTGGTAAAGTTCATGGTAAAAATGTGCTAATATGCATGAACCCAAGCGAATCTTCTCCTCTTTGTGAGTAGGATCTCTAATGCCCTCCCCCATCCTATAGCCAATCTATGTGTTGTCTTGTCAATACATAGGTACCCGCTGATCAATCCCCCTACCACTGTTGCTAAGGTATGTCCACTTGTGTACATAGCTTCCCAGCTCAAGTGTTCTGGTCTTAGCTCTACTTCCAGGTCTCCAAAGACCCATCAAAGCGTATATGCATCCCCCTCTCGGTCATGTACCACCATATCTCCATGAATTGGTATCCTTAGTATCCAGTATACATCCTTTGAAGTGACTGACATCTCACCAGTTGACAAATGAAATGTGCACATCTCAAAGTGCCACCTCTCTATAAAAGCAATCAACAATCATGTGTTCATCTAAATCTCTGGCATGTACATAGCATGTCTCAATCCCATGGCATCAATCGTGACATGGTTTTTAACAATCAAATTTATCCGTAGCTGCAACATCTGAGGGAATTTCTCTCGTGACTCTAGTTGTGGTAGATCCTCCTGCATCCAAATAAACCAATCGTGTCAATCATAGTAGTACTCATGTTCATCACATAGTGTTGCTTATTTTATTCTATCATATCCTAGTGTATATGTTGATCACATTTGCACTTGATCCTAGTTTCTTGCTACAGTACTTGCCAAATTTTATCAATTCGATGGCTTATCCTATACTCAACTTAGCAAACCTACCTATTATAGGGAACCTATTGAGTGAGTCCTCTTAGCAACTTATCCAATTCGTGACACATGTTTATCACATGGTTACTGATTTTAGCCTTGTTGATTTTGTCTTTTCTAGGGCACCTGTTGAGTGAATCCTCTTAGCAGCTCATCCAATTGACAATGTATGTCTATCACATAATTGTTGATTTTAGCCTTTTTTTGACACACATGTTTTTACAACACAGTTGTGGTTTCACATAACTTGTACGTGTTTTTGTAGCACAAATGTGCTTTATTAACACAGACGCGTTGCTGCTCGACATAAACGCATATTTTAGACACATATGCACCCATAACTGACAGACGTGCTCATACATGCACACAAACGCGATTATACATAGACGTGCACAACACCTACCTAGACACAATTGTCTAATCAAGACGTGTTGAAAACATACCTAGACGTGATTGTCTAATAAAGACGTGTTGAAAACATACCTAGACACGTTTTGACCTAAAACACTGCTTCCACATTTTTGTAAATCTACTTCTAAAAAGCATTAGATGCACAATAAATGCAAAAAAGTACTAAGCAAGATCAAGGTACTTACTAGCTCACCAATGTTGTCCGGTCGTTGGAATTGTCGGACACGATCGAATCAATGAACCCTCTTTGCCATATCTCCTTCACTATTGACTGCTCTCTAGGTGTTTTGCTCTACTCTGATCTCCTGAGTGTCGTGGATGCCAATGTGGATGTTTTTTATTTAACATGTATATATAGGCTTCCTAACCCTAGTTTGTTGTGTCAGTCCGTTGTTTCCTAGATCAATCTCTTTTTCTTGTTTGACCTTGTCACTCTCACCTTTCTAGCCTTTCTTTCTTATCAAAAGATTGTCTTCTTTTAAAAAAAAAAATTCATCCAATCTCTCGAGGGGGCACTGTTGACTGCTCTCTAGGTGTTTTGCTCTACTCCGATCTCCTGAGTGTTGTGGATGCCAATGTGGATGTTTTTTTTTAACCTGTATATATAGGCTGCCTAACCCTAGTTTATTGTGTTAGTCTCTTGTTTCCTAGATCAATCTCTTTTTCTTGTTTGACCTTGTCACTCTCACATTTCTAGCCTTTCTTTCTTATCGAGAGATTGTCTTCTTTTTTTTCAAAAAAAATCATCCGATCTCTCGAGGGGGCATATCATTCCCATCTTGGGGCAACTTTGTACCAGTTTATCTTCTTTGAAACAATGTGCCATGTTGCATTATCTCAAAGAGGGGAAAAATGTAGACACTTAAAATTATCCTAGCTTAATTAAATAAATACTTTGTTTATTTAATTAATGCATTTATCCTCTTATAGCCTTTCCCTATTTAAATAAATACTTTTTATTTATTTAAATTATCTTTTTTCTAAATTAAATAAATATTTTATTTATTTAATTGGTCCCACTTCCTCTATTAATTCTGAATTTTTATTTATTTATTTAATTCATTAGCTTTTTCTGTTCATGACACATGCCATTTGTCTCTTAAGTTTCCTCTACCTACCCCCTTCATATTTTATTATTTCTTTTACCTACCCTTTAATCCTAGCCGACCATTTATTTCTTTCATCTCTTAATACTATCCCTCCATTTTCTAAAGTGTCTTCTATATAAGAGGATACTCTCATTCTTTCACAACCCCAACTAATGCGTTTATCAAACCTTTATGCAATCAAGCGACTTCACAACCACAATCCATTTTTTATTGAACTCTTGTGCACATAGAAAATCTGAGAGCAAATACATCAAACAAGATCAATGGAGATAAGAGATAATAGAGATCAAATCCTGCTTGGCATGTGAATGGTATTATTGCTTCAATTTGTTGATTTGCATGTTCTTAGGTTTCTTCATTGGTGTATGGTGAATGTTTTTATTGTAGGACTAGGGTTTGTTGTGGTTGGATCTTTGTTGTTTTGCAAAAGTTTGTCATCATCATTTTTCACATCACATTGTCTCCATTTTGCATGAGGAGTCTTTTTATCATGTCTCAAACACCTGTTAAGGGATGCACTCTTTTTGTTATAGAATGTAACGAGATTAAGTGACTAGTATAGCCAAGTAGGATAGAGAAAGTTCAAAGGTAGATGTAACATTTTATAATTATTAATATAAAGGGTGCAACCCCATACCTGCTATTTACTAATTAAAAAAAATATAAAATATTAAAAAATGACACAAACCAAAACTATTTTTTCTATAATTAAAGAAATGAAAGTAGATCTAAATAAAGTATGGTTTTTGGGCAACCAAATTCTTAAAGATTGATATAAGGATTTGCTGAAATTTTCTTTCAGCTATGGGAAGAAGAATGCTTTTAATGAATTATCTTGAGGATATTTTGAATAAGGAATTTTCTTTTAGCTTTTGGTGCTCTACACATAAATTACACATTTTTTTAATACAATAGTTACATCTACTAGAATAGACTACATCACCAAAAAACCTAGATGTCAGTTACCAAAACAACTCAAACCAATTACATGGGAGATGCCATAGGTTGCATAGTGATCGATCAACAACAACATGATACCAAAAATCATGATGACCATTCCTATATCTCAAAAACCAAAAGCCAATTTCTTAGCGATGGTTTGAACTGCAAATTACTTACCTGCCACATATTTACATTATGATGTAAAATAGTATCTCGACTACACCGACAACCATACCATACCAAAACCGAGCAACCATTCATTTACTGTCGAGGCAGTAGTCGAATAAACCAAAGCTATCTTCACCTTGTTGGAGTGTTGGCCATCCGAACCAACATTGCCATGGAGGGCAGGATGTTTCAACCTTCGAACCAAGATGTCACCCAAAAATTAAAAAAACTCAAAGGGACATGTTTGGCAATAATCCTTGTATAACAACTCAGTGCTAACCACTTTGGATAATTATTAAAGCCATGGGGATTAGTCATGTTACATACCCATCACCTGTTCAAGAAACTCTCGTCTAGTTGTTGCCTAGTACCTCTATTGTTCAAGTGCTTGTGCATCTAGATCCAAGATGAAGGGTTGGCACGCTACCTCTATTGACTCAAAAATCTTTGATATGTCATCTTGCCATGGTATCTTGGCACTAGGCTCTATCACCACGAAAATGTTAATATCACCTACCAAGACTTCTTCATTGAAGGTGGGACAAAGGAGAAGCAAGGACAACAAATTGGGCTCCACAAGGTACAAGAGAGAGAAATGCAAACTTATAGTGATTTATAGGCTCGACTAAATCAACTCACGAGCTACAAGAGTACTTACATGGCCTTGAATGTTTTTGCAAAGTAGTGGCGATACAAGTCATTACCAAAAAGACCAAAATCATGGTTTTCTCCAACAAAAGAAAAAAAACAACAACATTAGTTCAACTTTGAATGCAATGCTCTTGAACCTTTAAATTGAATTCAACAATTATCTTGGTTGGGAGGGCTAGACAAAGAACAAAACTTGAGAAGATGAAAAGATTATACACTCTTAAAAATAGATTTATAGAGGTAGAGTTATGGGATTTAAAAAATACTTTGATTCTTTTTGGCCTTTTTGTGCTCTCACTAGTGTTTTATGAGTGTGAATTGTGGGTTAGCAGCACCCCATAATCAAAGTGAGAAAATTTAAAAGTCTTGTTGGGGGAGAGTTTTTTGAAGACCATGTACAAGTACAGGACTAATGTCGATGTGGTGACCATGGTCCTGGTGTGGGGTCAAGAATTGGGAGAGAGGAAGGATGTTTTGGTTGAAGTCATGAGACAATGTGTAGAGGATGACTGGTTGGGTGGTTTGATGGAACTCTTGGCAATGGCAATGTCGGGGGCTGGTTTCGATGTTGGGGAAGAGTTGGATATTGATGGTATTCATGAATTGTGTGAATTGGTCCTCTACATTCGCTAGCCTTTTGGTCTCAACAAAGCTGAGTGGTGGGTAGAGGCAAATATTGCTTAGGAATCTCTCAAGTTTTTTTCTGAGAGAGGAGTTGGAAGCTCAGTTCCCTACGGTGAGTAATTTTGCAAGGGGTGGTGTTGTGAAGCCCAAAGCAAAAGGGAAGGGTAAGAGGAAGCTTTTGAGGAAGAGAAGGGTCAAGATGGGCACGGTTGATGTTGTTGTGATGGTGCAGAGATGGGTGGTGATGGTTGTAGCAATGCGGATGAACGACTGAGCGACTTTGCCTTGAATATGTCCTAGTGTTGTTCTGCAAGGCGAGGTAGTGGTTGACGACACCTGTGGGTCTCTTATATAATTGTTTTTTGTATATGTGTATAATTTTAAATATCTATAGATGTCACATTCTCTATTACATGTATGCAGTGTAGGTAATGGTGTCTTCTGTAGGGGTGGTGTTTGGTGGGTTTCAAGGTTTATGTTTTCTGGTTTGTAATGGATGTTTGGGGTCCCTTTTTGCTCAATTTATGTTCGAATTATGTAATCTTGGAAAATTTATTAAGAATGCCAAAGTGTCAGTAGTTATATAGTGGAGTCTTGGCGGCTGTAAGGGGGTTATTGGTGATGATGTCCGATGTATCAAACTTTTTGTAAATCTACTATGTAAGCTTTTATCTCAATTTAATAAATAAAATATTATTATCGATAAAAAAAAAAAGAATAGAAAAGAGATACAAAATTTTTCTACCAACAAGTTTTGTGTGTGTGCAGTAAATTGTCATGGTGATGAAGGGCCCTTGCAAACCCAAACACACTACAACAATAGAGAAATAAACATGAAATGCAAGAAAGAAACGCTTTCTTTCTATTATCCAAATGAAATGAGAACTACAACATTCAAGAGATCACATGCTATAGCCACATGGGCTCAAATCCTTACAATGAAAATAAACTCTCTAAAACATTACAATTTGGAGCCACAATCTGTACTAATGGATTTGTCCCCTTGTAAACCTCGATATACTTATTTATCTTGCATTAATAACTTACAATGTTTTATAATTTGTAACATTTCTTCTTTTTGATGTCCAACAATCTAGTGGTTCATTTTCTTTCCCACGTGGATTTTTTTTATCAGTTTTGGTGACACAGCTTCTAAGAGCCATAACTTTTGACTTGGGCATCTGATTTGATATTATAACATATCATTGGAAAGATCGTGAAGAGATCTACAATGCCAATATATATATATATATATATATATATATATATATATATATATATATATATATATATATATATATATATATATATATATATATATATATATATATATATATATATATATATATATATATATATATATATATATATATATGAAGATCTATTTGTCCAAATTTTATACTTATTTGGGGCTTCTCAGGTCGAAAATTTTGTTTTTGAAACTTCATTGGAAAAATTTCTTGGGACAAAAACCTTAATATCTTCCAAACGATGCAATTTGTTGAGATGATTCTTTCACCAATCATTTTATTTTTCAATTTCACTCATTCGGGTCTATTTTAAGGTCTATATGAACCTAAATAGACTGACTTGATAAAAATAGCAAGTGAACATTTTTATCCATTTTAAGCTTCCAACTATCCTACACCTCGTAAGTGTCATCACAGGCTCCAAAACAACTAAATAAAATTAAAAAACAAAAGGAAAATATAATATATTTGGGTGATGTAAGATTTCCCTTATGCAACTAGATACTCCTACATCAAACACCTAAGGTAGTTTGAGAAGTAACTTTAGCAACCATGATGAATCTTGAATGATCCTTCCTTTCCACTTGACCAAATACTGGACATACTACATGTTTCTTGTGCTTCTATCTACATGGCTATTGAAGATGTTTTTTATTTCCTTCTTTTCTAAAGTAGTTGTTGGAAAATTCCATTGTGCTTCTGCTAATCCATCTGCAATGCCTCCTTCAGGATACTCTATCAAATCAAAAAGATTAAACAATGTTAAATGTTAAGTTCACTTCGCAACTCTACCTCATAAAAATTTCCTAAATCATGCTTCTTTAGTATTTTGTAGGGCCTAAATTTCTTCATTTCCAACTTATTATATGTTCTTACTGGAAACCTCTCTTTTCTTAGATGGAGCATGATTTCATCTCCAATATAAATTCCTTATATCTGCTCTTCTGATTTGCCTTAGTCTTGTACTGAATATTCATCTTATTAACATGATTTCTCACGTATTCATGCAAATTCTTTAGGCACTCTACAACATCTTTAGCTTTGACACTCTTCTTTTCTCCTTTATACATCTTCCTTCATTCTAAATTAGTTCTTGGAATATGATAGGGTTACCTAGTTTGCTAACACTTCTCCTATTGGTGTTGCTCAATCCACCAACTCCACTAGGCCTTTCTATGCTTCAAGACCTCCTATTCCTTCTCAAACTCTACTAGGACTATTTCTTTGTCCACCTTAAGGTGACATTCAACAAGTGTCTTCACTAGGAACTCTACCAATTCAATGTTCTTCAGTAGTTCTCAATCCTTCAAACTGACATTTTGTCACTCTCACCCCCAATACTGTCATGTGTTTTACAGAGGTGTGGAGGTGTTCATTCAACGTGGAATTTTCTCAACAAGGTCCATATGTTTTATTGCTAAACTCATCTTCCTTACCGATTTAAAGAAAATGCTCGAAAAGAGGGCTACTAGGAAAGAGTCCCAATTAGGCCTCCTAATCCGGGTTTTAGGATTTTTTTGGTCATACGGTCCAAAAGAACCTGCAAAGAGTTTTATGATTCTTCAATCACTCATTGAACCCCATGAGATTTTGTTGGTTTTAGACCCCCAAGTGTGCGTACAATGCCCTAACCCAAAAATGAGGTTTTGCTAGGGTTTCAATGGCTTTTAGGGCTGTGACTATTCAAATTTGTGAAAAGGCCATCAAATAGAATTTTAAAAGCTTATCCTTTCATCAGCAACTCGTATGGACCTAATGAACAATGCAAAATGCTCAGGTTAAGGTTTTGGTTTCACCCCTGCAATCTTTTGTCATTTTTTTCACCTTGTCTTTCGTAGCCGGGTTGCAACAGGACTCTCCTAGGGCGAGGTGGCAAAAATATTAAGCTTCACTTTCAGAGCTCCTCCCTACATATTTACAATGTACATTGGGTTTCCTACCATGTCCCAACAGGACGTGATGACTGCACGATGGGATTTTATGGGGCAACCATTTTTTAGTGTTATGCTATTTACAAGCCAGAACTAGCTGTTCGAAAACAAAATAGTAAAAGAACTAACAAAACCTAATTAAAAAGCATGAAATGGACTGTATGACACTAGAACACACCAGAGAACAATAACCCAAGTTTGGACCAATGGATTCAATCCATTTGTATTCACTGTTTAATACAAAATAAGACAAAAACAATAATAACAGTATGAAAAATGAGTGGTTTCAGATTGTCAATCACAATAATCAATGCTTCCAACCTTGGTATCCGTACAAGAGAGGGTTTAAATAGTATTTCTCACATGTGGAGGCATCTTAGGTCAAGTTTTGAACCCTAACTCCACCGCTAAGATCCTTTTAGGACCAACTTGTCATGACAACTTTTACAATTTTTCCACATCTTGCCTTTCTAACTTAGGCAACCTATTACAAATCATTAATAATTTGTTTTTCAAAATTTCTAAGGCTATTTTGAACCCCGCTAATGTTTTAATCAAACTATGCCTCTTTTGACCATCTAGGAGGCATCATTGACTACTCCAACCAAGAACAACTAACAAAGTGCAAACCTAGAAAGAAACCAACTAAACTAGGCATACACTTGACTCAACCTAGACTCTAATCACACACATTGGACCCTCTTGGAGTCCTTATTGGAAATATGACTTGGCTAAGGTTAGTACAAGCCAAAATTGAAGAAGGACTATTAGCCTAAGTCTTAGGTGCTCCTGCACCAGAATACTTCCATATACAATTTGGAATGGCGATTTACTAGTTCTCTTATTGATAGAATTGTTGTATGCAAACTCTGCCTGTGGTAAAATCAAATCCCATCCTTTGGAATTATCTCCTACAATGCATCTTAGTAGATTACCCAAACTCCTATTTACCACTTTTGTTTTCCCACCAGTCTATGGGTGGTGTATTGAACTGAACTTAAAATCTATCTTCAACTTTTTCAACAATGTCCTCTAAAAATAACCAACAAACTTGGTATCTAAATATGAAATTATGCTCTTTGGTAGACCATGAAGTCTCACCACCTCTCTAAAAAATATCTCTACAATGTGAACAACATCATTGGTCTTCTTACATGAAATAAAATGTACCATCCTTGAGAATCTATCTAATACCACAAAAATGAAATAATGTCCTCTCTATGTCCTTTGTAAACCAACAAAAAAATCCATACAAATGTCCCATGGCCTCTTTGGTACAAGTAATGGCTGATATAGCCTTGTATTCTACATGTTTCCTTTTGTCATTTGACATACATTATAACTTTTCAAAACTGCATTGACAACTTGCTATAATTGTGGTTGTAGACACTAAAAAATGGTCAATTCCCGTGTCTTCTATTTTTAACATATCATGTGCATGGTCTAAATACTGACCTAATTCTCCCAATTCTTCCCATTTTTGTCCAATTTGACCTAATTTGACTTAATTTGACCAAATTGAGGTTCTTGGATGTTAGTTTGACTAATTTGGCCTCCTATGTTCAATTAATTAATTAAACCCCGTTTTACTAACAATTGTTTCAAGTCCTAAATAAATAGATTAAATAATTTATTTATTTGTCTCCTTTGTCCATTAATTAAATAAATTCATTTTATTTAATTAACTAATTCATAAATGTGAGGAATAAATTAATAAATCTTTTTTATTAATTTATCATATTTATCTTCCTCCAAAATAAAGATAATTAATACATTTTATTTATTAATTCATCTAAATATCTATTTTTTGCAAGGAGATAATTAGTAAATATTGTTTATTAATTATCTGGGGATATTTCCTACTTTTTAAATTTTTTATTCTCCTGTTTTATCCTCTTATAGAAATATTTAATAGTTTTTAATTATTAAATCTTCTCATAAAATCCTCTTTATTTTTGAATTTGGAAACTAAAATATTTGCTTGTGTAATATAAAAAATCAAACCTTGTACAATTCAATGCAACAAATGGCGCCTTCCTCCACATTATCTAAGGTCGTGTACCACTACTTTTATCTTTTTGGCCACCTAGATCACTTTGTCAGCTCCAGATTGGAATCTTACCAACTTTGTTGACTTGTCATCCTTACGACATCAGTGCGGCGCAAAGACATTTGCGCGACACACTAGAGTTCCATAAATATGACAGTCTGCAGGTGGTCATTTGAGCATTATGACTGCACCTAGAAGGAGTTGTAACATCTTTGCATGTGCCCACCGATGTTGGTTTTCCTTCAAGAGCCAATATCTCTCTTGTTTGAAGGCATTTTTGAGAATTCTTTGGCTTCTTGATCATTTTCTTGTAGGTTGAAACTCTTCGCAATATTGAGTGATATTTAAAGGTTTTCATAAGTCCACCATTGTTACAAGCTTGGAGGATGTACAACATATTCAAAACATCCTCTTTGAAGCTTCATAAGGGAGTTATTTCCTCTCTCTCTCTCTCTCTCTCTCTCTCTCTCTCTCTCTCTCTCTCTCTCTCTCTTTTCTTCTAATATCATATTATGCATTGTCCTTGAATTCCATACTTTGTTCTTCTTTTATTTCCTCTTTATCTTCCTTTTCACTTTGAATCTATTGGGTTGTCCATGGAGGTGGAAACACAAAAACGTGGGCCTGACTGAGCCAGACTCCAAAACACAACCCCCCAACATTTTCCTTGTTTCTTGTGTGCTGGTTTGTAATCGTGGGGAGGCCATCATCTTGTGGGAGGCTCCAATTGTGGATTGGCTATGAGATTCGTTCATTCCTTTTTCCCACTTCATTTTAGTATTTTGTATTCTGGGTTTTTATCTTGGTTTGTCATTTGTTGTGTTAATTTAATAATATGATCGCATCTATCATTTTTTGTATGACCTTTGTACCTCATTCGTATAGGATGACAATGCGCCGCATGCTCGTCCTTAGGACAGAGGCTTAGCAGGGCCGTTCAGGAACCCTGTTTCTTGGTCATTTATCTTATTATGTATTTAGTTTTACATTTGTATCCCTTGGCTCACCTTTTGTGCCAATTTAAGTGAGGTAGTGGCAGATAGGTTTTCCTCTAGGATTTGTCATCTTAGAGGTAACAAATCTCCTCCTCTACATTTTGGTGAGCCCGAAGTGAACTCAGTTTTCTTTTTGCATCATGTATTTACTGTTTGGTTCATTGCACACATTTAAGATCTAAAATCTAAATTTAAAAAAAGAAGAGAGAATAGTTTGCATCTCCATTTTAGCATTTGCATTCATTTTCCTCATGTTTCCATTTAGCAAGCTTTATTAAAGGACAAAACCCTTCATGTCCCTGTAGTGTGGTCTCAACATCGTAATGCTTGTCTATGAGCTTTATGACCCAGACTATCAGAGGAGCTATAGTTAGGAGGACATCTAGACGAAGTTTCCCTCCTGATCATTACAATCCTCCTCTACCAAACGCAATGATCAAAAACCATCTTCCTGACCCAAACGAGCCTTTCCCCTCTTATACTCTCCAAATACCTTTCATGGGAGACTCATCAGCTACTAGTTCTCAGAATAAATCCTTGACGAACTCTTTGCTGCCTTCTCCTCCTGTTGTTGACCATGACTTCATTGTCACTATCAACTTTGATTGGATAAAGTCTTTAGAGGAGAACTTGAGAGATTTTGAAAGGTTCCTTAATTGGGAGAATATTCTCTCTCAAGCTGGGAATGTAGTCAACACTCTAAGAGACATGCTCATCTTAAATAAGAAAGGTTTAGAGATTCTAAGGGCATTATTTATGATTGTCAAAAGCCATGTACCCTTGGCAGATGCACCCCCTCAAGATAGCCAGTTTCATGCCTCTAGTTCTTAGATTAACGTTGACATACTGGGGTTGAACATACATATGGTGGATTCTGTCTCACAATAAAATGGTTAGTACATGATTAATATTCAATAAACCCAAAAACCATTTAAAATGAGATATCAAGAAAGAATGAATAAGAACATCATGAAAACAAGACAAAATATACTCATGAAGCTCCCATTGCAAGTAGCTCTTCCTTGTCCTCCTCGCCTCCACGAACTTTGCTAGCTCCAAAGTTTGACAAATGGAGAGTTGGAGAGAGATGGAGTGAATGTGGATTTCTCTCCTTGTGCTCAACAAGGTAAGTGGATTATTGGATTGGATTTGAGTGATGGATAGGAGGATTTGGATTAGAAGATTAGAGAAAGAAGAGGAGAAAAGGGCATCATAACAATGCATGAGAAGATGGATCTTATTTGTGAGGAGAATTGGCTCCAATTTATATATTGGAGGAGGCCAATGGAGGGCCAAGATTGATTTGATTATGAAGGGTTGAGATTGATTTTAGATAGAAGGCATGGATCAAGGGTGCCTTGGGAAAATAAACAGGAATATAAATTCCTTTGGAAAAAGGGGGGAGAAATTTGAATTTCAAACTTGAGGAATTAAAAATTTCAAAATAAGGATGCATTGAGGGATTCAAAGAAATTTGAATTTCTTTGAGAGGCTCAATGTTGATGTGACATGAGTGGGAATTAAAAATTGGAGAATAATGATAAGCATGATTATGAGAGATTCGAGAAGGATTAATTAGGTTGAGTGGGATTAGGAAAAGTGATTTGTAGGAATCACATGACTAGGTTAATTAATTAAAGTTAATTAACTGAGTGGGTTTTAGAGGAAATAGTTGTTGAGAGGACTTCAGAAGATTAGGGGAATAATTAATTTATTTGATGAATTAATTATTGGACTATAGTGACTGGATTAATTAAATTAGATTTAATTGATTTTGAGAGGAATAAGGATAACACAATTAAATTAATTAATTATGTTGATAGGCTTAAATTAATTAAATATTAATTTTAGGTGTCTACATTTTGCCCCTCTTTGATATAGCGTCGTGAAATGATGTTATATTAAAGAAGAATAAAACATAGTGGAAGAAAAGGATAAAGGACTAGTAGCATGATGCCCTAGTCATGAGATGAAGAAAAGGATAAGGACTAGTAGCATGATGCCCCAGTCATGAGATGACGAAGAATGATGAGGAGGAAGGATGACGAGGAAGCAGTGGTATGCCCCCTCGAGAGAACATGCGGTTTCAAAGAACACGGGTGTCCTCTCGAAAAGGAATTAGAAAAATAAGTGATGAAAGGATGAAGATAATGAAGGAGGAAAGTGGGATGAGTTGGAGTGTTGTGAATGAAATGATATAGAGAAATGATAAATAGATTGGATTTATTGTTGAGCAAGTATAGAGAGCAAACCTAGATTTGATATTGCCATGTACAGTCTACACCACTGATTATAAGAACCAGGATGATATGAAGATCCAACGTGTGGATTGACGCTTAGTTAAACAAGAATGCCTTGCACACAAACATACAAGTGTTGATAAACACTAATGCAGGGTTGTCGGTTCGTACAAGGAAGACCTTCAAACACACCATGCCATGAAAACAATGCCCCATTATACACCAACCAAGACATACCAAGATATAGGATGATCAAGGCAGTCCTGAACAAGTATAGTCCTCGGACACAAGATGAAAACAAAGTGAAAAGCTCAAGCATGCAAACAACTTGCACATGACCAACTGATATCTCTTGCCAAGAGTAGGATATGGATTTGGATAAGCTATCGGACTAGGGAAGGATGCATCTTGATGGGCAGGGTGATGGATTGATCAATGGATGACAAAAGACAAGTTGGATGTGCAAGATCTGCAAATGAGAGGATTTCCACTTGGATTTGATTAGTGTAGTATGGATGGGTGCTTGGATTAGGCACAAGTTAGTGCGAGCTCAGGTAGATGAGGAAAACTCAGTTTGATGGATTGGATAGGATTAGAAGAAGGATAAATGATTAGATATGATGAAAAGGTGGACGGATGGTTGAATATGATTGGATTGAAGATGGGATTAATGATTGAATTGGAAGAGATAGAGAATATGATTGGATAAGATAGGATTGGATTAGAAATTGGATTGGAAATTGGATTGGATTGGGTGGATTGGTGGATAGGATTTGATTGATTGGAACCAATGACAAGGGAGAACCAAGGATTGGTAAAAGGATGGATGGATGAAAGGAGGGAGTTATTGTTTGGATAGGAGACAGATGGATGGAGTGGATTGATATGCATGGGATATGGAAGAATGGAGAGTAGGGTGATGGAGACCCAAGGACTATGATGCAAAGGAGTGCAATGACCCACACCAGGGGTAGTGGAATTAAGGATGGTGGGTAAAGATGTATGAGTTTGAAGGATAATATGTAATGGATATGGACGATAGAGGATTAAGGCGATTAAGGTTCGAATGCTCCAAAACATGCATGCATGATTCATTATTTTGTCTTTATATGATCAAGATGAAAGATAGGAATGGAGGATTCATTTTGATAGGATGAGGGATACGAGATGGAGGATATGGATATGATAGTCAAGATCAAAGATATGAAAGGAGAATCGACTTGGATATGATGCAGATGGATGGGAGGTTTGTGTGGATGAAGCCTACCCCCAAGTGTAGAGTGCAAGGGGATGAGGGGATTACACATGACGCTTGTTTGCCAAGTTTTCATCATGGTACTTACCCAAGGTGCCACAAGAAGTGGTTTTCACCATTGGATGAAATGATTTTTGTTTACTTTTTTCTGATTTTTTTTTTTGTATTTTTCTTTATTTTTTTAAATTTTTAAATTTTTTTTAAAAATTTTTGGAATAGTTTGGATGGATAAGGATGAGGATGAGTGGACATGGAAGATAGTGGATGCGTGAAAGAGGAAGGGAGGACTCAAGCATCTAGTTACATAGATGGTATCCCTTATTATTGCTTTGAACTAGAGGTATGCTCATAGATGTTGGTAACAATAATTGGGGAGATGAAATGGATAGGGATGGAAGATAAGAATTTTGAAAGGATTGGACTAATGGAATGGGATTGTGAAAAATGGATGGTGGATAATGGATGGTGGATAATGGATGGGGTTTTGAAGAACTTGTGGAAGATCAACATTGGCACACACCTTGAAGGGTGGTGGAGTAGTGGGGAAGATTGTTTTGAATTAGATGGGGGGTAAAGAGTGGATTTTGGGAAATGACGACCCAAAATAGAAGAAGGGGATGATGGAGTTGGGATGGTGGATTTTGGGACATAAGGACCCAAAATGGATTTTGAAGATGGAGTGTTAGATGGAGGATTGGAGGACTTATTAATGGATGGAGCTTTTGGATTAGCAAGTTTGGATGCCAATTTTTATTTTACTTTGGGATGCATTGCTTCTTTAGGAATCCACATAGTTTTTGATTTTTTCTTTTGGGGCCTTTGTGGCCTTTTTGATTTTTCTTTCTTTCGGATCATATTTTTCTTTTGAGCATGTCGTTTTGAGAGGACATGTTGATCCTTTGATTTTTGTGGAATTTGAGCTTTATTCTTTTTATATTGGGCATCCAAATTGTTTCCAATAGTAATGGGATGGGTGCATGAGGATGAAGGATTGATGGATTTTATGGATGGGATGGTGGAAAGAGAGTGTTGGGAGGAATTCAAGGATGCGTGCCTTTGTTGATCTTGCTTAGGAATCATTTGAGGTGATGGAGTTGTGGATGGAGGGATGTAAGGACCCAATATGGATGGAAGGGATGAAGGATTGAGCATTGGAACATAGGGGCCCAAAATGGATGGAAGGAATGAAGGGTTTAACTTTGGAACATAGGGTCCCAAAATGGATGCGGAAGATGAGGGATAATGGGATTTTTATTTGTATGAGGGAAATCTGGATTTAGGAGGAATAGAGGATGTACCAACATCTTGAGCATTATCTTGAGGACCCTTATTATTTCAAAAACAAGATGCGAGTCCATTTTGAGGAGGATGAGATGTGGAAGGAAGATTAGGATCTTTAGATGGATTGGGATCATGACATGGAGATGAAGGGATACTTTGATCTTGACTATGGAGGGTATCATGAGGTGGAGTGGGAGGGGTGATTGGATCATGAGATGGAAGAGGATCATGAGAGGAAATGGAGGGGATGGGATTATTAGATGGAGTGGAGGGAGATGCATCATTAGATGGAGTGGTTTCTATGCTAGCATGCTTTGGAACAAGCTTTTGGCATGTTGGGAGTTGTGTGGATTGTGTGATGGATGAAGGTATGGAAGCTTTGATGTGAATAGATGTGGAAATGGGGGTATCATTAAGTGTGGGGGATTGGGATTTGTTTTGAGGTGGAGGTGATTGGGGTGGATGGAGGACTTGAGGAGACTTGGCCACTTTGCTTTGAGGTGAGGGTTTTGTCTCCTTTGCTAGCATGTCTTTGATAAGATTATGGATGATGGATTTGGAGGATGTGGACAATATGGATTTTGGAGGATTAGGATTAGATGGAGAATTGGGATTGGGTGGAGGATTAGGATTGGGATTGGAATTGGATGGAGGATTAGGATAATGGATTAGGGAATTAGGATTAATGATTGGAGGACTATGGGGTAAAGGATTTGGATGGGGAGTAGAGGTAATTAATGTGTTGTAGAAGGATGGGGATTGGGATGTAGATGTGGGGGGGAGATGGAGGTATACATATTGGATTAGAGGAGTATGTGGATGAGGGATAATATGGAGATATGGATGGGGAATAAGATGGAGATATGGATTGAGGGATAAGATGGATTTACCTTGTTGAAGGTAGAGGAAGGATAAGAGATATGGTATAGATTGGGATTGGGTGTATTGTGTTGAGATGGGATGGATGAAGGTATGATAGGTGAGTGGGAGATTATGGGATTAACTTGGTAGGCAGGTTCGTGAATTTGCGTGAGAATCTTCTCATACCAAGCTTTGAAATTATGGGTAGTCATGTTGAGAGTGAAGGATTAGATTGGAATTGGATGAATATGTTTTGGAGGGGAAAGATTATGAAGATGATGTTAAATGAAGATGAGGATTAGTACTTGGCTTGGATTGATGATGGATTAGGACTTGGCTTGGAATGATGGTGGATTAGATTTGATTAGATTTTGATTGGATTTTGATTGGATTTTGATTTATTTGATTGGTCCTTGGATTAGGACTTGATTGGATTGGAATAGTCCTTGGATTAGGACTTGATTGGATTGGTCCTTGGATTATGACTTGATTTGATTGGATTGGTCCTTGGATAAAGACTTGATTGGATTGGTCCTTGGATTAGGACTTGATTTGATTGGATTGGTCCTTAGATTAGGACTTGATTGGATTGGTCCTTGGATTAGGACTTGATTTGATTGGATTGGTCCTTGGATTAGGACTTGATTGGATTTGGAGGATGAATTGGATTTGATTGGATTAGTTGATTGATTGAATGGATTAGGACTTGATTTGATTGGATGATGAATTGGATTTGGATTGGATAACCGGATTAGGAAGATGGATGGATTTGATTAATTGAAATTTTGGAGATTTGATTGGATTAGAGGAAGAATGAATATTAGTTGAGGAAAGATGATTGTTTGAATGGATGAAAGTGGATTGGGGATTGGAGAATTTCTTGGATAGATAGAAATGGATTAAAGATTTGATGATGGCAAGATGGAATTTGGAAAGAGGGATGATTGATTGGTTGTGGGGATGGGGTGGACTTGGCAAGAGATGTCAAGTAAAGAAAACACAATGGTCAAAAGAAGTTAGACTCAAAAGACACTCATGCTCCTTCATAACATATCCTATGGATCCCAATTGGTTTCCCAGCCACGCCTACCCAGAGCGGACACTTAGATGCTTGACCCCACTCACTCCTCTCCACGTCACTCACTTCTTCGGGGCAGCCAAGCATCAATTCCCATGACAACTCCTCATGGCGAACTTTGTGTCTTTACTAAGGGCCATAAAAATATGGGCGGCTTCAGAGGTCTGACCTCCTGCACCAATGACTAGAAGGTTTTTGGCCACTATGAACAAGGTGTTTAGTAAGTCTTCTTGTTAGGAACTACCCTTCGTAGTTGCGCAAGTGCAATTGAGGCCTATAGCCCAACGAAGCACCAAGAACTTAGTAGTCACGCAAGCGTGATTGAGATCTCTAGGATCCTACTAAGCACCCAATGTGAGAGTGAACTCTCATATAGCCCCAACCATTGACCCTTTCGTAGTCAATGGCCTATTTATTATAGTGAGTTGGGAACCCTAAGTCCGGGTGTACTCACTTGGGTCATTCCCCTCTTACCTTATCAAAGATCAAGTTGGGAGGGTAGACCCACTAAGGGTAAGCATGCAACAAACAAGAAAAGGTTTGAGGGTCGGGATTTCTGATTGTATATGCAGACAAGAGCATACTCTCCTACCTCTACACTTTCCTCAAACACAAAAAACAAGAGTTCTTTTACCCCTAATTAAGATCTAGGTGCCTAGAATAAAAAGATTAAGAAATACACAATGTTTAGTCGGATTTCCTTAGGAAACCTGCAAAAAAGTGGATTAGTAGTTTGAAAATGAAATCTTCAACAAGCGTCCTGCAAAAGACAGAAGAATGTCAAAATTATATATTTTTTTAATTTTTTGGGAATGAGTAGAAAAACAAGAATAAAAATTTTTCTACTAATGACAAGTGTGGATTTGGAGGAAAATTTGATGGGTAAATGGGGTTTGACTAGGTTTTTGCCACTTTCCAAGGGATAGGCAAGCATAAAATGGGGATTTTGGAGGAGAGATGAAGGAATGGAAAAATTTGTCCAAGAGGGACAAAGAAGAAAAAATTGGAGATAGACAATATGGGAAAATTTGGAGGTGATTGGATAAAAGTGGAATGAGTTATGACAAACCCTAAAAATAGAGGAATGTGGGATTTTGGGCTTCAAAAAGCAGAATTTGGGATAAGGTTCCCAAGGAAGGAAATGTGCAAAATGAAATTGTGGGGGATCTAGTGAAGTTTGGAAGAAAGAAGAGTGAATATGAAGAAGATATGATTTTTTTTTAGTTTTTTGATTAATTCCTGCGGCTGCGCCGATTTGCAGACAGTCGCGCTAATGCGTTCGTGCTAACAGACAGATTTATTAATAGTTAAATAGATAAAAAATAAATGCAGACGCACTGATTAGCAGGCGCTCGCGCTAATACAAATAGAGTTCACGCCCAAAATTTAAAATTCAATTTTTTTACAAAAACGCTTGCACTAATCGCAAAGCGGTAGCGCTGAAGCAGAAACAGAAAATACATAGAAGTGAGAAATGCAAAAGAGGAAGAATGAGGAGGAGATAGAAGAATTTTCTGGGCGGACGCGTTGAAACACAGTGAGGCGCACAATTTTTTTTGAATTTTCCTGCGATCGCGCTGAAGTCGAGGCGCTCGCACTCACGCTAATACGTGAACCTGCAAAAAAACCTTCACAAAAAAAAACTCAATTTTTTGTTAAATTTGGGACGTGGGTCCCATTGGGCGTGCCAAAATGAAGAGGGGAAAAACCAACAAGGTGGATTAGTGATGGTTAGCATACAAATCAAACACTAAAAGCATAAGAACATGAAGCATAGACCAAATCACATAAAAAACATGAAGATTAATACCTTTTACCTTCTTCCTCAGATTGAACCTTTGATGAAGCCAAAGATGCACCCTTCCTTAGCTTGTTTGGATTGGCTCTTTGATTGTGATGTGGAATGCTCTCCTTTGTGCTCAACAAGATAGATGGATTATTGGATTGGATTTGAGTGATGGATAGGAGGATTTGGATTAGAAGATTAGAGAAAGAAGAGGAGAAAAGGGCATCATAACAATGCATGAGAAGATGGATCTTATTTGTGAAGAGAATTGGCTCCAATTTATAGATTGGAGGAGGCCAATGGAGGGCCAAGATTGATTTGATTATGAAGTGTTGAGATTGATTTTAGATAGAAGGCATGGATCAAGGGCGCCTTGGGAAAATAAACAAGAATATAAAATTCCTTTGGAAAAAGGGGGGAGAAATTTGAATTTCAAACTTGAGGAATTAAAAATTCCAAAATAAGGATGCATTGAGGGATTCAAAGAAATTTCAATTTCTTTGAGAGGCTCAATGTTGATGTGACATGAGTGGGAATTAAAAATTGGAGAATAATGATAAGCATGATTATGAGAGATTCGAGAAGGATTAATTAGGTTGAGTGGGATTAGGAAAAGTGATTTGTAGGAATCACATGACTAGGTTAATTAATTAAAGTTAATTAACTGAGTGGGTTTTAGAGGAAATAATTGTTGAGAGGACTTCAGAAGATTAGGGGAATAATTAATTTATTTGATAAATTAATTATTGGACTATAGTGACTGGATTAATTAAATTAGATTTAATTGATTTTGAGAGGAATAAGGATAACACAATTAAATTAATTAATTATGTTGATAGGCTTAAATTAATTAAATATTAATTTTAGGTGTCTACAGATTCTACTATTTCTAGCATTAATACCTCATCCACTCCCTTAGGTTTCATGGGTATGTCTAGTAGTTCGACCTCTGCCTCTGTTGCAGCTCATATCTCTACAGTCAACACTAGTACTACATATGTCGATGGCATTGGTTCTCTTGGGGGTTCTAGTGGAGGTGGTGGCACATTTGGCTCACCTCCACTTGCTAATCCTGTCTTGAACACTATCTTATAGAACATGGGGCATTTACAGTTATAGCTTACAAACCTGGCCTCCGCTTCTAGTTAATCGTTTATGCCTATATATTATAGGAAGAGTCCCCTTAACATCACTATCTTGAGCACCATCCTTCCTCGTACGACTGAATCATTGAAGTTTGACAGGTTCAACATTGATGGGGACCCTAATATACACATTGACTCTTGTATGACCATGTGTAGTAATTACCACATCCTGGACTTTATATTGTTTAAACTATTCTCACGATCTCTTAAGGGAACTACTTTAGAGTGCTATAGCTCCTTGCTAGATCATTCCATTCGTACCTTTGATCAACTCATTGATTTGTTTCTTGGACAGTTTCAGGTTAACATTGGCAACAGGGTCACTATTGTTGATCTTGTTCACTGTAAGTGGAAACCCAACAAAAAGGTCACATATTTCATCTAAAGATATCAATCAATCTCTACCAAGATTTATTTTCCCTACGAGATAGCGATTTGTAGAAGATGTTCATTGGCAATCTGTAGTCAACATTGAGGGAGAAGTTATATCTTAATCATTATCAAAACTTTACCAATATGTGTTTCACACTCACAGACTACTGGCACACTATGATGCAGTTCAAATATTCTACTTCGAACCCTCACGATGGGTCTTTGCAGGCATGCCCACCAAAGGGTCTAGAAAGAACAAAGTTGTATCTAATATTGTAGTTGTTCCTTCAATGACTACTACACAAGGGTCACAATAGAATATAACATTCTCTAAATTGAATGACTCCTACTTAAGTATAATGCAACTATTGCTAAAAGATAATCTGATTACCCATCTCGAGGTTTGACCACTGTCCGATAATAGGCCCTATCTGTATATGGTGAAAATATGATGATAAACTATTGTAAAACCATAAAGATCCAACCACGAACAATCTAGGTCCTACAATGAGACATTCACCAATACCAATAAAGATACCTAATATCATGCAAATCAACAAAATAAAGCAATATTATCATTCACATGTCAAGTGGGGTTTCAATCTCCATTGTCTCCTATCTCTATTGATCTTGTTTGATATATTTTCTCTTAGATTTTATGTGTGCACAAGAGCTTAACAAAGAAAAAATTGTGGTTGATAGCTTTATTGCAAGAAGGATTGATTGCATATGAGTGTTTTAACACATTGATTAGCTAGTTGGATTGACTAGACATATTGATTAGGTGATTAGGGTTGATAATGAAGGGAGTATCCTTTTATAAAGAGAACATTGTAAGAAATGGAGGGATAAGATTAACGGGTGTAAAGATAAATGGTTAGCTAGGATCAAAGGCAGGTAGAGGAAATAATTAAATGATAAAGGGGTAGATAAGAGAATAATTAAGAGATGAGTGACATGTGTCATGGGTAGAAAGGGCTAATGAATTAATTAAATAAATAAAGATTTATTTAATCAATAGAGGAAGGGGGATCAATTAAATAAATAAAATATCTATTTAATTTAGGAAAATGACAATTATAAAATAAAATTATTTATTTAAATGAGGAAAGGCTTAGAAGAGGATTAATGAGTTAATCAAATAAATAAAGATTTATTTAATTAATAGAAGACTTAGGATAAAATAATTAAATAAATAAAAATATTTGTTTAATTAAAGGGGAAAATTTTAGGTGTCTACACTACCAACATTGGTATGATGGATCAAAATTTTGTCATTGCCATCATGTACCTAGTCATGACACTGAGTGATGTTATCTTCAAAATATTGTCTAAGATCACATTTGCAGTGGTGCGATTAAAGTGGATGAGAAGAAGCGTAAGTCAAAAAAGTCTGTTGATAAGACCAATAGGGATTTGCATATCTACATTGATTTGTTTCCCCCGCTTTTGATGAATTTCATCTATGTATCAGATCCTCCTTCAGATGACGGTCCATTTGTGAACATGGTCACCATCCCTCTTATTTGTTTGCCTCCTAGCTAGAAGAGGAAGGTATCAAACACATCATTATCATTCACCCCTTTGGATGCCTCGTATTATGGAGAGCCTACTCCTTTGTACATCCCTCCTAAGTTGAATGATCAACCTATAACAAGTGTTATGGTTGATCCATCATGCAAAGTCGATGTTATCACAGAGAAAACTCTATTTGTGAACGGTTGGCAGAGGCCTACATATGACTAATGTCGAGCAACCCTGAGGACACATGATGGTTTCTCTATCTCTCCTTTGGATATCATCACCTTGATGGTCCTCGTTGAACCCAAGGTTGTGTTGTCATCCTTTGTTATCATTCCTGAGTCGAACCTCTTTCGCGTTAAGTTGGGCATTCCCTGGCTGATTGCGGTCCCCTCAGTTGTGCATAAATGTCTAAATTTTTCCCACAAGGGTTCGATCCATGTCATCCAAGACATTGGATACTGATCCCTTGTAGATTGGGGAGATTTTTTGTTGGATCATTTTTGGCCTACTTCAGTGGGGTCCATGCTTCCCCATAGTGACTTGACGTACCACACATATTATCAGTATAAGATGAGGGAGTTGGCCCCTAAATTACCTCAACCTAGTTATTCATTGCCTCTTCCTGCCTCGACTTCTGCTCCATCTATTCCCGTGTTGGAGCGGGTAGTTCCTCATGTACCCTCATCATCAGGGGCTAAGGCTAAACCTGTTCCTTTGAATAGATCACCTCGTTTACCCAGGACTATACAACCTCCGATGGTGTCTTCTATTCCTACGACTTCACCTAGTGCAGACATGGGAAAGGCACCCATGTTGTCAAACTCTGTGGTCCACCCTCCCTTCAAGCTCCCAATCATGGTCAGCATATCTCGGCCCTCTCAATATGTGAAAGGGACGCAATCCTCTTGTTTTCATTTGTCATCACTTGCTACCATTTCATAGCCTGTTTTGGCACCCTTTGTTCCTCTCGTTGCTCCTCGCGTGAAGCGATGTAGAATTCTTGTTGCTATGAATGTAGTGCCTATCTCGAATGCACCTATTGTTCCATCGGTTGGGCCTTATATTATCATCGACAAGGTTTCAGAGGCCTCTTCCATGGAGAATAATGCTAAGTCCTCTCAGGCTTCTGTTGATGGTCCTCAATTTCGTTGCAATCAGCATGCACGTGAGCGTAAGTGCTATCACTAGGCCATGGATCGAGAGCACGATATTGCTTTGCAATCTACTAGTGCATCTATAGCATCCAGTTCTGTCGCATTAGCTCTTGTTTCATTAGGTGCTCTTGTTTCTGCATCATCTTTTCTTTTACTCCCAGCTTCTTCGGGGCCTATTGATAAACCTCCCTCTAAACGAGTGTAGGTTTTCATCACTCCCTCTGTGGAGCCACCCCTCATTACCTCTTTACTGAACATACCTATGTTATCTTGGACCATGGATATGCTGCATATGCAGGTGGTCTCCAGTGCAACTTTGTCTTCCCCCCTATTTTGCAACCGGTCCTGCATCAAAGTTTTCCCGAGGTCTTTCAGCCTACTATTGATAGGAGATGTGTTGCTCCTATCCAACCCAAATGCAAGTTTGAGCAGGGCCCCGTCTCGGAGTTTTGAAGGTTAAAATCCTCATAGGTATGTTCCTCATCCTTTTATTTGCCCATTTCAGTTCCTATTATTTTGCCTGTTTCTGTGTGTGTGGTCGAGAAGGCTCCGCCTTCTCTTGAGTTTGTCATTGCCCCTCTTTCAGAGGTTGGTAGTCCTATTTTTGTTTCATCTTCCCCGAGTGAGTCACCTGCTTCCTCCACAAAGGCTTTCTTGTTCGGATCCTTGGAGGGCATTTGATGCAGAGTGGGCAACTAGAAGGTTAGAAGACCCAAAATCACCCCTCTATGCCTAATCCAAGGCCTAATACAACCCCACAACTAGGGTTCTACACACACTAATGACAACCAGTCACCAATTACACTTCCTAGGAAGGGTTTGGAGTGTTTCAGACCTAGGACAACTCACCCTAACCTTCCAATAAAGTTTGGAACTCTTCTTTGTGCACCCAAGTCAAGAAACCTCTATTTAGGCCTAGTTTTAGTAGCCCTGCTAGACCGATATTTCTAACTTGGTTCAAAATTCTTACAAAACACCCTTTGGAAAATTTGCAGATTTTAGTACCCTTTTTGGGCTTACACCCAACCCCAAGAGACTGAGGTTTGACTCTAATCTAGCACCCCTAAGCACCTACCAAGGACACAGACCTAATAAGCCTAATTAGGCTTGGTTTCCAAAGCAACTACTTGAGGATGGGTTTGCAGAACTAGAATCAACACTTGGACATGTTCCCCTATCCTCTAATGGGATAAGTCAACTGTAGACACCTAAAATTGTCATGTCTAATTAAATAAATATTTTATTTATTTAATTATCTAAGCTTAATTCTTCTATTAATTAAATAAATCCTTATTTATTTAATTAATTCATTTATCCTCTTCTAGCCTTATTTCTCATTTAAATAAATACATTTATTTATTTAAATTATCCTTTTCCTAAATTAAATAAATATCTTATTTATTTAATTGATCCCATTTCTTCTATTAATTAAATAAATCTTTATTTATTTAATTAATTCATTTTCTACCCATGACACATGTCATTCATCTCTTAATTCCTACACTACCTACCTCTTTCATTATTTTATTATTTTTTTTACCTACCCTCTAATCATAGCCGACCTCCTTTTACACCTCTCAATCTTATCCCTCCATTTCATATAGTGTTTTCTATATAAGGAGATGCTTCCTTCATTATCAACCCTAATCAATCATTCTAACTACTTGATCAATTGACTACTTGGCATATGCGATCCTACTTGCAACCACATTCCGTTATTTGTTGAGCTCTTGTGCACATAAAATCTGAGAGCAAATATATCAAGCAAGATCAATGGAGATAGGAAGAATGGAGATCAAAACCCTATTGGACATGTGATGGTATAAGCTTTGTGATTTCATTTGATTTGCATTGTCTTAGGTAATCTTCATATGTTATGGTGGATCTTTGTTGTTGTTAGGCTAGGGTTTTTGTGGTTGAATTCATTTAGCCTTTCAATATCGTTATTATTGTTATCCATTTTCACCATATACATTTTGGCACGCTGGGTGGGACTCTTGTCCCTTTTGTATTTAACATTTTTGTTGCAGATCTTGTGTTTTGAAGTTGTAGATCTAACGTTTTTGACAACATTTTGATATTCCCACGTCTGTGCACTTTCGGATTGCGTTTTTTATTTTCTGGAGCGTTTGCGACATCTGGAATCGCGTCTGTGTTATTGGCAGTATTTTATTTTGCAGGTTCCGGGAATTGCGTTTGTGTTATTAAGTCGCGTCTGCGGTGTTGTTAGCCGCGTCTGTGTCCAGAAGTCGCGTCTGCATTTTGGAGCCGCATTTGCGTCGCATAGAACCACGTCTGCATTAGTAAGCCGCGTCTATGTTGAGGGTAATCGCGTCTATGTTCACCGATTTCAAATTTTGAGTTATTGATTTAGTTTTGAGTTTTTGCATTTAATGTTTCAGATCTGGTTTATTTTGAGCTAACATTTTCAGATCTAGCTAACGAAATTGGTGCAGCTTGTCTTGAAAGTAAAATCGTTTGGTTGAAGGCCCCTATTTTCATAAAGTCTTTTGGATTTAAAATTTACCTAACTTGTGTGCTTGCAGGAAGGGGTGATTATTTGAAACAATCCAAACTACTAACAACTCTTTGTTGCAGGTCCTTGGCAAGGGTTTTTGGATTTTTTTTTAATTGTGTGCCTTGTTTTCATAGACTAGCAATACTTCAATTGGTGCACTAAAATTGAATCATTGTCTTTTGTGTCTTGAGCAATAGGCTCTTTTTGTTTAATCTATAGAGGGCTTGTCTTCCCGTGTGGTCATTAGGACTACTAGTGAGAAGAGAACGACCCAAGTGGTAGCGAGGAAAACCCACCTCTTCCAAACCACTATAAACAACTGTATTCATGGTGAAAACTATGGATAACGTGTGCTGATTAGTTCATACCGACACTATGTCTCCCCATAAACCCATTTGATCAAATTTATTTGATCAATTGTAGGGCGTAACCCCTACCGGCTGGGAGCCTTCTGTATTTACAGAGCTGAAAGTGCCGCATGTATGGCCACACGAGCGGATGCCCTTACTAGCACCTTTTTGTTTTAGAAGCCCAAATCCTTCTAGTTGTTGGGGCAGGAGGTTGGACCTCTGGTAGTGGCCCACATACATACGATTCTTAGTAGAGATACAAAGTTCACCATGGGGAGTTTTTGTGGGGACTGATGCTTGGCTGACCTGAGAAGTGAGTGCCGAGGGTGGAGCCAATGAGGTCAAGCATCTAAGTATCCGCTCTGAATAGCGTAGCCTCGGGGGTAAAACCCCATGTGGGATCAACAACTATTGTCTTGGCCAGCCATAAGAATTGTGCTTGACTTATTTTAAACATTCAAAACATTCAAAACCAAACAACAAAACATTGTGTCTTTTGTGTCTTCAAGTGTATGCAAAACATTTTTACATCAAACAACACACTTTTTATTGGAGTCATTTTGGAGTCTAGACACTTGCAAACATTAGGTCTTCAATACTGTGTCCTCTTGTCATGAAAAACAGTCAAACAGTAAGATTTGGTCACAACAGAATGACTTCACATATTGGAAAAAATTGCACAAATTTTGCAGAAACGTGTCTGTGTCTGACATAATAGCGTCTGTGTTGTATAACCGCGTCTATGAAGGGCAGAAACGCGTTTGTGTTTACAAAATCAACATTACACTTTGCAAAAAAATCTCGAGAAGCGCGTCTGTGTTGAACAGAGCCATGTCTGTGTCAGGAAATCACGTCTGTGAAGTATACAAGCGCGTCTGTGTTCAGAATTGAAAAACTTTTACAGTCCAGCAAACAAACACAGTCAGTTTTGGAATTCTTGAGCTTCCTAGGTCATTTCTCTAGGTTTCATTTAGCAGTGAACTTGTCCTTGGGTCTCACACAGTCCATCATTGCTTTACACCTTACATTACATTCACATTTGTCTAAACTTGAGTCAAAAGGTCACTTGCTTGTCCTCACTATACTTTGTCAACACACTACATACAACAACACTTTGCTAAGTGGTCCCTCATCAAAGTTTCTTACCTTTGGGTCTCATTTGGTCTTACTTAGAGTCAAGGTTAACTTACCTCATCAAGAGAAACTATCCTCTCTTTGGAAGTCACACCTACTCTACTACATACATACTTGGTCTTACACTTTGGACATTGCAAGTACACCTCAGATTTATTTACATTCCATCCAACTCTTGGTCTTCCATACTTTTTCCATTTTTCATCTAGTCTCACACATCTCGGTCAATACCTAGTTCATGGTTGAAACCCGTCTTCAAAAATCTAGGAGAGAAGCTAAAGAGGCTCAAGAGTCCGCAAACATGAGTTCTTATGAGTATGATAATGATATCTTTTTCAATTCCGATCATACTACATTACCTGACATGGATGCCTATAGAAACATTCCAAATGTTGAGAACATGGACACTACAAACAACAATGATACACACACACACACAATATGGACAACTTTTCTGTACATTCAGCAGATGTGGAAGAATCCATTATGAATCCCCATTTCAATCGATTGGTTGAGGAAATAATGAGGAGGGATAGACAATACTTTTTACAAATGATGGCACAAAGTGGAGCCAAGATACCTCATGATTTTGACATGTCTCAAATAATGGAAAATCGGCCTTTGCAACAAAATCACTCCAACATGGATCAAAGAAGGCCTAATAGTGGAGGCAATAGAGGACCACATATGGTACCTGAATCACCATCATCTTTGTTTCAAAAACCAGAGGTCCCATACACACATGGTCAAGCATATGATACTCACCTTCGCAGACCATTATGGAAGTCTTATGCAGAGAAATATTCTCAATCACACATCAATGCTAAGGATCAACCACCAAAGCAATTGGCTATTCAAAGACATGCTCAAAATTTGGACACAAGGAAACCCCGTGTCAAATTTGGGGGCAACACATTAGAACATGACATGCCTATAGAGTATGGTATACATGGACAAAATAGATATGGTGTTCCTCAACATGAATCTATACCAAGTGGTCCATATACGCAGCATCATTAGGGCCTCCTCCATATGAACATGTGTATGATCAATATCATCCATATATGCAACATGCTCCTCCTCCAATTGGTGCCTCAAGCATGGGGTATCGTCCAAGAAGTCGATCTCCACCTAAGAACAATTTGGAGCAACAAATCAGGGACTTGCAAAAGAAAATGGAGGACATAAATACACCAAAGCCAACATACACAATGAGAGACATATGTCCTTATCCATTTGACAAAAGCATTCCAATCCCTCTTTTTTTTCTACACACTTTGTGACGCCTAAATTTGATAAGTATAGAGGAAAAGGGGATCCTAAGGCACACATAAGACAGTTTTTCACAGTTTGCATTGAGGTAGCAGCAAAAGAGACATATTTGATGAGATTATTCCCACAAAGCCTAGGTGATCAAGCTATGGAATGGTTCTCCTAACTCCCACCTGGTATTAAGTCATGGGGTGATCTAGCAGAGGAATTTATCCAACATTTCTCCTACAACATAGAGACAGACATATCAATCACTACTTTGTGCAACACCAAGCAAAGGGATGGAGAATCTTTTTCATCATTTTTACAAAGATGGAGAAATCTAGCCTGCAGATTCTCTTGTGAAATTCCACAAAAACAAATGGTAGAAATGTTCACCCAAAATGTTAACAAAGACATTGGCTATGATCTAAGGAAAGCTTGTTTGTCCACCTTCAAGGACGTCATTGAAAAAGGCTTAGCAACAGAGAAGGTCCTAATTGAACAAGGAGTCATTAAGATATTCAAGGAAAACAAAGATGAATTTAAGGGAAAAGACAAGCCGAGATTTTGGAACAAAAACAAGAACATAGTCAATGATGGTGTTGTTGACGCCAACACAGCCCGACCCAAATTCATCTTTTCGGGATCAAGTTCTACAAATAATCAAGTGAATACTCAAACAACTTCCAGATCGTGAAGGAAGTACACTCCCTTAGGAGAACCACTTGAGTCAGTTTTCAAAAAGCTAGTGGCAAACAAGGTAATCACAGTTCCAGATTTTCCTCCATATGAACCAAAGGTCAAACCAAATTGGTGGAATGATGATGAGTATTGTGAATTTCATAAGAGCAAGGGTCATAAGATAGGAAATTGTCATCGAATGAAGAACATCATACAAGATCTCATTGATAGAGGTGACATTGAAATTGAGGGACACTCATCCAATCAAGAACATGAGATGTTCAAGGAACCATTCCCAAAGCATGACAAGGGAAAAGATAAAGCCACAGATGACCAAACCAACTATACTAGAGCAACCTATAACTATGATTCAACCATCAATCACATCTTGATGGACAATTATGTCTCTACCATTATTATCAAGGACAAAACCTCTGAGAATTCTACCCGGAGACCCAGGATTGTCCTAAAAGGTGTTGGATCTTCTTCCGAATCTACCTCTGAATGTAATGTCACAACCCGCCGAGGTAAATTCACTTTGCAAGGTGCTCCATCCAAGAACACCGCTTCCTCATTAACCAAACCTGAGTATGACCTTGTAGAATAGTTAGGGAAGACACCCGCGCTCATCTCCATCCTTGAGCTCTTACGCATATCCCCCGCACATAAAGCTATTCTTGACAAAATCTTGAGAGACACTGCCGTTCCTACTGATCTGAACGTGGACCAGTTTCAAGCCATGGTGGGATACCTTTCCATTCCACATTCACTTACATTCACAGAAGCCGATGACGCCTCCGTAAGTCAGCCACATAATGCATCGCTACACGTTGAAGCCTTCATACACAAACATCGAATAAAACAAGTCCTGATAGATGGAGGAGCTTGTCTAAACATTTGTACATTGAGCACAATTAAACAATTGGGATATTCTGATAAAGATGTGAATTCTACAAATCAAATCACCATCAAGGCATATGATGATAAAGAACGTTTGTCCAAGGGCATAGTCACCTTGCCTCTCAGAGTTGGGCCAGTTACAAAGGATGTGGTTTGTCAAGTCTTGGATCTAGATCTCACTTATAACATATTGCTAGGACGTCCTTGGATTCATGAAATGAGGGCAGTCCCATCCACATATCACCAATGCATTAAGTTTCCTCACAATGGAGTGGAGGTAACAGTTAACAGCGATCCTAATCCATTCATATACTGCAATAACCTGAGATCAAAAACTGAGACCATCATTCCAAGTAATCGTGAAGCTGTTCCTTCCTCGGCATACATTGATCCTGAGTCATTAAAACCTTCGACATCAAAACAAGGTGAGCTTAACGGCAAGTTTCAAGATAAAGGCATGGGGGAATACACTTTAAATTAGACCATGTACCTACGACAAGTCATGAGTTCCCCAAAAGAATATGGAAGACCACATCCTAACAAGCAAGTATCCATCATGATACTCAAATGGGACCCTACTACCTTTCAAAGATGGGGTGAATTGGAAGAGGAAGATTTATACAAAATTCTTTACAAAGACATTGAGGATGATACACAAGATCACACCAGTCTACCATGTGAGAAATATGGCAAAGGATTCAAGATCCTACAAAAATTTGGGTATGATGGAAAAAGCCCTCTGGGGTTACGAAAGGAAGGCATCATTGAACCTTTACAACCTGAATTGACTTTCAAAAAGGAATGCTTGAAAGGACTTGGTTTCTTGACTTCCAAGGTCCACACTCAAAGGGCAGAAGAAGCCTTACAAATCAAAGATGCCAAAATTCAACAAGAGGATCGCTATTCCACAAACTCCAATGAATGGGAATGGGGTTCAGACAAGTCTTCTAGTGACTACAAGCTCACCGAGATATTCAGAGAACCAGATGAACCCACAGAAGAAGAGGAATTTTATAAAAGATTCAAATTTGGTCAAGAAACAACCCATGAGGATTCCATACAGTCCTTGTCTCAAGGTCCTAGGTTGAAATCACATAGGATGAGAACCCCTGTCCCAGACTGCGTTACTAGTGATGATAATTTGGATTCGCTCGCGATTGAGACTGATGAGGAAAGTGCCATCGATGACCTTAATAATTACCTTGACATACCCGAATATAACTGCATCTTCACTCTTAGCCCCGCTAACTTTGAAGACATTGAAGGCCTTCCCCTTGTTCACCACCAACTCATTGACTGGGATCATGAAGGACCTACACAGTTTGACACATTCCAAAATGATGAAGCTTTTATTGACTATCTTGGCATACGAGACGATCTCCCCCCTGGGGACCATAAAGTGGGATACACTATAGAACTCAATAGCATGGCATATTTTGGTGAGGGTGTCGGACCTTCCAGTCGCAAAAATGTGAAAATAAGAACAAACCAAGGGTCTTATGGCGAAAACCACACTGTGGTGCTATCTGTCCCCAAAAAAGTAAAAAGAAAGGACGTATTTGAGGGCAAAAACCTCTCTGAGGCACCCGAAGATGGAAGGCTCGACATTCTCCCAGCATCATATGAGGAAACGTCATCCATGTTGGTAGAGGAGAATATCAAAACAAACATTGGTACAGAAGAGGTTCCACACAACATATTCCTAGCTCAATCGTTGACGGAGTCAGAAAGGTCAAAATTCATAAGTTTCTTCAAAGAATGACAATTCAACTTTGCATGGTCATACGCTGATATGCCTGGATTGGATCCGAATTTGGTAATGCATCATTTGACAGTTAAACTAGGGGCAAAACCAATGAAATAGAAATTAAGAAAGATGCATCCACAAGTGGCATTACTAGTCAAAGCAGAACTTGAGAAATTATTGGATGTCGGATTCATACGCCCAATTGATTATCTTGAATGGATCTCCAACTTAGTGCTTGTCAGTAAACCAGATCGCAGCATCAGAATATGTATAGATTTCAGAGACATCAACAAAGCTTGTCCAAAGGATGACTTCCCATTACCAAATATTGACTTGATTGTTGATCTCATAGCAGGTCATGAAATGTTATCATTAATGGATGGATTCTCTGGTTATAATCAAATAAGGATCGCGCCCGAGGACCAACACAAAACATCATTCACTTGTCCGTGGGGAACTTTCTGTTGGAATGTCATGCCCTTCGGGCTAAAGAATGCAGGTGCTACATATCAAAGAGCCATGACTAGTATCTTTCATGATCTCATGCACGTAACCGTGGAAGATTATGTCGATGACCTCGTGGGAAAATCAATAGACAGAAATACACATTTGGACATACTTTCAATCGTCTTTGATCGGTTGGAAAAATACAAAGTAAGATTAAACCCCAAGAAATGTGTCTTTGGAGTAACCTTTGGGAAGCTCCTAGGATTCATTGTATCCAAAAGAGGAATCGAAGCTAATCCAGCAAAAGTCAAGGCCATCTTGGAAATACAACCACCAAGAAATATCAGTCAACTTCGATCCTTACAAGGCAGACTCCAGTCCATACGAAGATTCATAGCACAACTTGCAGATAAGTGTAATCCTTTTCAACACCTGGTACATAAAAACATCAAATTCAAATGGGATGATAACTATCAACAGGCTTTCCAGACGCTCAAAGATTATCTTCTAAATCCGCCAGTTTTGATGCCACCAGTTCCAGATCAACCTCTGTTACTATACATATCAACTACTTCAACAGCACTGGGGGCACTCTTAACACAACAAATTGCTGAGGGCAAGGAAAAAGATGTATACTATATCAATCGCACATTGGTAGGATATGAGCTAAATTACACACCAATTGAGCGTGCATGTCTCGCCGTGGTCTTTGCTTTGCAGAAATTATGACATTGCATGCTCACTCATAAGACCAAGTTGGTTGCAAGGATAAACCCATTGAAATACCTTCTCAATAAAGCAACACTTACTGGGCGACTGGCCAAATGGGTAATGATCCTGAGTGAATTCGACATCGAGTATGTGGACAGAAAAGCAATAAAAGGACAAGCCATCACAGATCAATTAGCAGACGCTCCCATTATTGATGATGTTCCTCTAAGTTTAGAATTTCCAGATGAATCTATTTTGACATTGTCACATGCAAAGCCATGGCAATTGTACTTCAATGGCTCATACACACAACATGGGGCAGGAACTGGCATCCTCTTTATAACTCCTCAAGGGGATTCTATACCAAAATCATACCGCTTATCATTTCCTTGCACTAACAATATAGCGAAATATGAGGCATTAACAACAGGATTACGGATTGCAGTTCAGTGGAAGATCCAGGAACTTCGTGTTTTTGGGGACTCTCAACTTGTAATCCATCAAGAAACTGATGATTACCAAACAAAAGATGAAAAATTAATGCATTATAAACAAATGGTGGATGACCTGAAACAACACTTCACAAAGATAGACTTTGAGCAGATACCAAGAGAGCAGAATCGCGCCGCAGATGCCATGGCTACAATTGCTTCACTGATTGATCTACCTCCAAATGAGACCCACTATGAGTTCTTGGTGGATAACCTTTTGGTTCCTTCATATGAGATCATTCCTACTGAGACGATATGTGTTGTCAGTCCCGAGTCCCAGTTATATGGTTCCATTTTCACATACCTTCGTGACAATACCCTACCTCCTGATCTATCAAATAACCAACGTCATACTTTCATTCGCCAATCCTCTCGATATGTCATTTTAGCTGATATCCTATACCGGCGAGGTCTAGATGGCACTCTTCTTAGATGTTTAGAAAGTGACGAAGCTCAGATTGTGTTACGGGAAGTGCATGAAGGGATATGTGGTCCACATGCTAGTGGTCCTACCTTGGCCAAGAAACTCATCAGGACTAGATATTACTGGCCCAATATGGAAAAGGACTCATATCAATTTGTCAAGAAATGTAAGCAATGTCAAATTCATGGAGACCTCATACACGTGCCAACATAAGAACTTCAACCAATTGCGTCTCCTTGGCCCTTTTGTCAGTGGGGACTCGATCTCATAGGCAAGATTCACTCTCCTTCTTCCAATGGTCATAAATTCATTATCACTGCCACAGAGTATTTTACAAAATGGATTGAAGTTGTGCCTCTCACACAAGTCACTGGAAAACAAATTGCTACATTCATCCTCAACTATATCATTTGCCGATACGGTATTCCTGTTTCCATTATCACTGATAACGGGCGTCCCTTCAAAAATCAGGATGTTCGTGAACTCTGTGACTGCTTCCATATTTCCCATCATTTCTCCACACCATATTACCCCCAAGGTAACGGTCAAGCCAAGACATCTAATAAAACAATCCGTAAAATCCTAAAGAAGACAGTCGACGACGCTGGCCGTAATTGACATATCCAACTTAATCCTGCACTTTGGGTCTACCGCACAAGTGTCCGCACACCTACAGGAGCTACACCCTATTCACTTGTCTACGGCGCTGAAGCCATCTTGCCTATTGAGGTTGAGCTACCCTCTTTACGAGTCTCTTTGCAAAACATCAACAGTGATGAAGACTATAGGGTCTCTCGCTTACAAGAACTGGAACTATTGGATGAACGAAGACAAACTGCTTTTAATCATCTCAAGGCTTACCAACAACGAAGGAGTCGTAGCTACAACCACAAAGTCAAGCCTCGTACATTTGAGGTAGGTGACTTGGTTCTTAGAGAAAATCCCAAAAATCAGCAAGACAAAGAGAAGAAGGGCAAGTTCGAACCAAATTGGCTTGGTCCTTACATCATTACAACAACATATGGATCTGGGGCATATCAGCTCTCAACTACAGAAGGTGAACCTTTGGAGGATCCTATCGACAACATGCACCTTCGCAGGTTTTACACATAGCTCTTCAGAGTATCCTAATTCAAAAATACAAAAAAATTATAAAAACAAAAAATCGTTACTTGGTGAAAACCTGGCAAACAGGCGCCTTGTGACACAAAAAACATTGAAAAATCAAAAACAGTAAAGAGAAATAATTTCGTCCAACGGTGAAAACCACTTTGGTGGCACCCTGGGCAAGTACCATGGTGAAAACTGGGTCACCAGCGCCATGTGTAGAGACATTGCTCCTCCCTCCTTCATGATTCCATCTCATCCTTTCACTTTGCACACACTCACAACCTCTTCATTCATAATAAACTTACCGATTTCCATCATGGCTTGTTATTGATCTACCCAAGATTGGTTCGCCATTCATAATAAACCTTCCTTTTCACTCTTTTCCATCCATAATAAATCAGATCCTATCTGTGGCTAAGGCAAATCCTACATCTAGTGATGGGTGTGGAACTGAGAACATCATATGTTTCGAGGAGTACAGTTTCTTCCAGCTTCCTTCAGTCTATCTGCGCACAATGGACAATAAAGCAACATCTGCATCGCCAATCCGCAATAAAGTTCCGTCTTCTCTGCAATAAAGTATCAGTTTCATGGATTCAGTCAGTTTCAGATGAGACAGCAGCAACAATGGACTTCAACAAATCAAATCTTTCAACAGACTCAGACAACATATGGTTCAGTGCTATCTATCCTTTCTGTGAAAGTAAACATTGTGACCACAATCAAATAAGACTTATACAAGTGACAAGGGACACTAAACTTGAGGACTACAGTGGATGTTGGTGTCGAGTCTTGGTTTTATTTTGATTTTATCTTTTGGTGACATGTCTTTTAGCTTTTTCAGGATGTCTCTGACTAGAGATTCTATCTCTAGGATGTCTTTGACTAGAAAGGCGAGGATGGGGTAAAATCACCTATTTGTATTTGCTATCTGTGGATTGTCTTTTAGTAATGCTATGATTTGTCCAAGGATATGAGGACACTGTGAGTCTAGTATGAACTGGGGTATTCTTTGTTTGTGACTGTCTTATCTCCATGCAAACAGGTACAATGACTTTCTGGGTTGAACATATGCCTCGATTGTCATAACCTATTTTGCCATAATAAAGCTCAATGATGATAAATCACAAGAAGCTCTTTCACTTTCGTATCTTCTATCTTTCATCCCCCTTTCTTGATTGACTTCCATTGTCCTTCTCGAGTCCGCATAGCCTGCTATCACATGACTAAGTATAATGACACACCAAAAACATTTGCATTTCATGTAGTTGCACCTACATTACCACATATAAGCATTTAATACATACATATAGATATCACAATTGCATCACATCCTACACACAACACCTGTTAGCACAATTTACATTTGCATTATCATATTCATCTGCATTGCACACATTCACATTTGCATCATGCATACATGTATAAAACATAAAAGAACAAAAATATTGCATTGCATCATGTACATATTTGCATCCATATCATAAGCATCACATAAAACAAACATCACATAAGAACATCTCATCACTTAGGTACACATGCATATAGCTGCCGCAAAGATGAATCATCTCATATATATATAGAAAGTGTCATAATACAATGAGGTCAAAAAAATCATATGGCTACAATCACCCGAAGGTGTCTACATCATCATACAAAAATGGTACAATACTGATACATAGGGAGCCCTCTATGGCTATGATGAACTCCCTCCTTTGGAGCCGCTTGGCCTCGATGGAATCTGAGCCCCTGAAGGACCCACCCCAGGATCATCCCTCTTGTCCCCTCTAATTGGTGGTGGTGGAGGAACCATAACCCCACCACTAGATGCCTATCTCCTCCGGCTCCCTATCGTAGCTGTCGCTGTCCGCAATGGTCTATGGAAGCTCTTCTCCCACTGATCCGCTAGCACTGCACCATAATAGAGATCCTGCCAGTAGGCAATCTCCTCCCCAACCCGTAGAACATAGGCATATCCGGCCCTTGTGTCCTCTGCTGCCTGCCTCCCAGCCCTCAGTGCTATCTCAACCTCTGTGTAGCGCTGAATGGCCTGGTCTCGCTCCCACTTAGTATCTCAGAGCCGCCTCCTGAGCCTATCCCTCTCCCTCTCCAACTCCTGGATCTCATCTGCCTATCCCTGGCAGATCTCCCTCAGCTCCATCAGCTCATCCTCCTCTGCCTCAGCCCCCTGTGGCTCTGCCTCCCCTTGTATGGGTGCCTGCCCCTGTGCTTGTGCCTGTACTGGTACCTGTACTGGTGCCTATACTGGTACCTGTCCCTGTATTTGTCCTTGTACCTATCCCTGTACTTGCACCTGTCTGGGACCCTTTGTTGCTGGCACTTGTAGCGGCAATCCACCGTGACCCCTCACCACCCAAGCCTGCCTATCCTCTCCACCCTCCCTCTGCGGTGCAACCCTGCTCTCTCCAACTACCCCCCTCCTCCTTCGTCGGCCTCTGCCCCCATTAGTTCCATCATCATCATCATCCCCACCACCATCTCCATCTAATGGCTCTCCCGGATCCGTCAGGCGTGGGAATGGATGCTCGGCCCAGTATGTTGTGTACTCGGCATCCATGCTGACATCCTCAATCTCTGGCCACATGTCCCAGGGTAGGGGCATCATCTCTACCAGCTGTGTAACAGCCTGATCATATGATAATAGGGGCCCAAACTACGCCCGATCTCTCACAGTCCATGCATACATGCCTGAACCCCGTGGCATCCGCTGAATCCTGCCAAATTGCCTACCAACCCTGTCCACTAGCTGCCTCTCCAGCACATAGGGTGTCTGCCCAATTAGGTACCTGCTCTGGAAGGTGTAGGGAAGCTCTACCGCATCGTCCTCCCACTGCTCACATCCCAGGTATGGCCTCCATATAACCATATCGATGTCATCAATCACTCGACGCCAATGCTCCAACCTGCAAATCCGTGGCTACGACGTGATCATGTCGTATAAGTGAAAAAAACTACATTCGTGACCTCTGCCTCTGAAGTGTATCGGTCTCATCAGTGGCAGATGCTCATAGGCCCACACCTGTAACAATGTCACCCCACAGCCCAATCCCACTGATCCGTGGTATACAAACTGATGCAGCTCATAGTAGAGGTGTGCCAGCACACACAGTCCCCAAGCATATCTAGTGTGTTGTGTCACCAGTGTCTCTAGTGCTGGCAGCACCAATCCTATAGCCTCCCCAGCCCACAGCCAACCCTCGTGTCGCTCTATCAGGACACAGAAACCCACTGATCGCTCCTCCTATCACTGCTGGTAGCGCCAATCCTGTAGCTGTCATAGTCTCCCAAGCCACATGCCCTGCCCTCATCTCCAGTCCTGGGTCCTGGAAAACTCATCTCAGGGCCTCCCTATCTCCATCTCGATCATAGGGAATCAGCTCCTCGTCGATCGGTATCCTCAAAATCCTATATACATCCTCTAGGGTGACTGTCATCTCACCCATCGGCAAATGGAACGTACAAGTCTTGGAGTGCCACCTCTCCGCCAGTGCAGTCAGCAGTCCCATGTTCGCCCAAAACTCAGGCACATACAAAATATGTCTCAATCCCATAGCCTCAATCGCAGCTCAATCCTCGGTTGTCAACTCAGGTCGCAATCTCTATGTCGATGAGAATCTCTCCCGTAACTCCAACATAGGCAGATACTCCTGTAGTCAAACAAATCAATCATGTCAGTCATAGTGGCATTCACTGTTCATCACAAAATGCTACTTTTTATCTAAGTGCATATGGCTATCTATCCTAGTGACACTCACTGTTCATCACAAAGTGTTGCTTTTGCACTAGTGACACTCCATGTTCATCACAAAGTGTTGCTTCTATCCTAGTGGTACTCCCTGTTCATCACAAAGTGCTGCTCACATTTGCACTCCCTGTTCATCACAAAGTGCTCCTCACAATTGCACTCCCTGTTCATCACAAAGTGCTGCTCATATTTTAGTACTCCCTGTTCATCACAAAGTACTATATCTTGGTACTCACTGTTCATCACAAAGTGCCTTGATTTATCCTAGTCTTCCCTAGAGGACCTGCTTGAGTGTATCCTCTCAGCAACTTATCCAATTGACAACATATGTTCATCACAGAACTGTCGATTTGACCTAGAAGACACAAATTCACATTTTTGGACACAAACGCGCTTTCCTGACATAAACGCGCTTAAAGACTGCACAAATGCACCTGAAAAACACAGACGCGCCTGGAAAACACAGACGTGCCTATGCTCTGCACAGACGCGCCTGGGCGACATAGACATGCCTTCTTGGCATAGACGCGCCTACACATCACAAACGCGGCCACATTTGGCACAGACGCGGTTTCCATCACAGACGCGCCTCGCGAGCATAAACGCGCCTGGCACCAACGCAGACGCGCCTGGACATTTTTTGGCATTTTTGGACCCTAACCTAAAGTGCATTTATTACCCTATCTACCATGCATTAATGACAACAATACATGCATCAAAGTACAAGGAGGTTTCGCGGTACTTACTGGCTCTCCTGCCTCTGTTGGCCTCTGAAATCGGTGAACGCGGTCGAATCTGTGAACGAAGGCCATCGCTGCTGACTGCTGCTGCTCTATTTTCGCTCTGCACTCTGCTCTCGTGGATGTGTAGATGACAATGAGGATGTATTTTCCCCCGTGGTCTATCTTATAGACTACCCCTAGCCCTCGTTTCCTGAGTCAGTCTTCATTATCCCGTGACTCTGTCACTTTATCCAGTCATTTCATTCTAGCCTTTCTTTCTTATCGAGAGACTGTCTGCGATCTTTTTAGACATTTTCATCCAATCTCTAGAGGGGGCATATCATTCCCATCTTGGGGCAACTTTGTATCAGTTCATCTTATCTTCTTTGAAACAACGCGACAAGCCGCATTGTCTCAAAGAGGGGCAAAATGTAGACACCTAAAATTATCATGTCTAATTAAATAAATATTTTATTTATTTAATTATCTAAGCTTAATTCTTCTATTAATTAAATAAATCCTTATTTATTTAATTAATCCATTTATCCTCTTTTAGCCTTATTTCTCATTTAAATAAATACATTTATTTATTTAAATTATCCTTTTCCTAAATTAAATAAATATCTTATTTATTTAATTGATCCCATTTCTTCTATTAATTAAATAAATCTTTATTTATTTAATTAATTCATTTTCTACCCATGACACATGTCATTCATCTCTTAATTCCTAAACTACCTACCCCTTTCATTATTTTATTATTTCTTTTACCTACCCTCTAATCATAGCCGACCTCCTTTTACACCTCTCAATCTTATCCCTCCATTTCATATAGTGTTTTCTATAGAAGGAGATTCTTCCTTCATTATCAACCCTAATCAATCATTCTAACTACTTGATCAATTGACTACTTGGCATATGCGATCCTACTTGCAACCACATTCCGTTCTTTGTTGAGCTCTTATGCACATAAAATCAGAGAGCAAATATATCAAGCAAGATCAATGGAGATAGGAAGAATGGAGATCAAAACCCTATTGGACATGTGATGGTATAAGCTTTGTGATTTCATTTGATTTGCATTGTCTTAGGTAATCTTCATATGTTATGGTGGATCTTTGTTGTTGTTAGGCTAGGGTTTTTGTGGTTGAATTCATTTAGCCTTTCAATATCATTATTATTGTTATCCATTTTCACCATATACATCAACCATCAAACCAGTCTCCATATACTCCCTTAGTGACTGTTTTCTCTTTCCTCCTTGTAGTCTAGACTAAACACATTGTCTTGTTTAGCCTAGGGCTTGGTGGTAACCACACCAACCCTCACTTCCTGATTCCACCCTTTTGGAATCTCAATTTACACTCCCCTAAATTGCATTTTACAAAAGGCTGTGGAATTCCACCATGGAATTTGCAAGTTAGGGCCACATCTTGAGTGAAACCCTATGAACCGGGGTTTGTATGACAATTTTCAGTAAACGGATCACTACTCGCTCCAAACTATGCCGAATGGAGTCAGATCACCTACATTAGAACCTTGACTCACACGACAATGCAACCACTTCAAAGTTTCATTCAATCAAATCCTTTGTCAGACTATACTGTACGTAAAACAACGAGAATTGGGTAAAATATGAGTTTTTATTATTGTTCAATCTACCAAATCTTCACACCCATCATCCAACCTCAACATGGATGACCTTAGAGGCCTAAATAGGCCTTCCCCCAATGGATATAATAGTTTTCAAATAGTTATGGCTGTTGGAACCTCTTTTCCACAACCGGTGGAAATGTTGCTTAGCAACTTCTTACAACTTTGAATATTTGACACTTTTGATGTGTCAAAGTCGCCAATGGACTTTGTAGACCTATCCTAGGCCTAAAAATACTCAAATCAACCTATCAACATTCTTCCTACACTTCATGAACTACATGGCCTAATTTGGTCTCTAGGTTTATAAATGACCTTAGAGCCAATTTGCCTTACAAATGGGTTCCTTATTACATCAAGAGGATCCAAACTAATCCAACACACCAACCTAGGATCTAAGACCTATCTAGAACTCAAACAAAAAATGGAACCAAGAGGGTGCCCTGCACCATACTCTTAGGGCTAGAAAAACTGAAGTCTCTTGAGTTGGTAGATCTGGAACCTTGCAACCAATATTCTCCAAGGCCCGCTCTGTCATCCAGGTTGCATCTTCTAAGGGTTTGTCCTTCCATTGGACCAGGTACCCATAGTAGGCATGCCTCCTTGTTTTCTTACTCACCCTCTTGTCAAGTACATGCTCAAATTTAAGCTTAGGCTGCTTAGGTAGGTCTTGAAACATCTCTTCCCTGTTGGAGTCATCTTGACCTGCATCGCACACATTAGTAGCAGGACCTTTATATGCATATATATCTGAAACATTGAAAGTGTTAGAGAGACCAATGTCCGGAGGAAGATCAATCTTGTAGGCATTGTTGCCACACTTTTGAATTATCTTGAAAGGACCTATCTTCTTCATCATCAACTTGGTGTATTTCTCCTTAGGGAGTCTCTCCTTCTTGAGATGAATCATCACCATATCTCCAACCTTAAACTGCAAATCTCTTCTTTTCCTATCTGTTGCATACTTGTATTTGTCTGAGGTTTGTTCCAACCTATCCTTTACTTGTTGGTGTATGTCTCTCATCACTTCTGCATAGTCTTCTGCTTGTGTACTTCTTCTTTCCAAATCCTTCACATCTCTCAACTCCAATACACCTCTCGGGTGTGACCCATACACTATTTCAAAGGGACTGTGACTAGTACTCCTATTCACTGAGTCATTATAAGCAAGTTTTTCTTGAGGAAGTATTGAATCCCATGTAGCTCCTTGATCCTAGTTAGACACCTTAATAGGTTTCCAAGTGACCTATTGATGACCTCAGTCTGCCCATCAGATTGGAGATGATAGGCTGAGGTAAATGACAGATTGGTACCCAACCTTCTCCAAAGGGTTCGCCAAAAATGCCCAACAAACTTAGAATCTCTGTTTGAGATGATTGATAGTGGAAAACCATGTAACCTTACAACCTCTTTGAAGAATATACCTGCTATGTGAGATGCATCATGTGTGGTTTTACAAGGTAGGAAGTTAGCCATTTTTGAAAACCTGTCAACAACTAAATAGATGTTGTCATAGCCCTATTTGGTCTTTGGGAGTCCTAATATAAATTCCATACTGACTGAATCCCATGGCTTGTTTGGTATGGGCAAAGAGGTATACAAACCTGCATTTGAACTACTACCCTTGGATTTTTGACAAATCATACAACCTTCCACATACTTTATGATCTCAGTCTGCATCCTAGGCCAAAAGTAGAATCTTCTAACCAATTCAAGGATCTTGTCAATCCCAAAATGACTTTCCAATCCCCCACAATGCTTCTCTTTCACAATGTTTTTTCTCATGGAGCCTTTAGGGATGCAAAGTTGGCTTCCTTTGAAAAGTAGACCTTCCTGCAAAATGAAGTCTGAGAACTCCTTGTGGTACTTGTCACCCATTTCCTTGCACACTTGGTATGCTTCTTTGAAGTCCTCATCTCCTTGGTACATATCCTTTATGGAACTGATTCCTATGCTCTCCAACTGAACCTCCTTCAATGTCAAGTTCCTCCTGCTAAGGGCATCAACCACCTTATTTGCCACTCCTTTCTTGTGCTTGATGGTGAAAGTGAATGCTTGAAGGTATTCCATCCACTTCATATGCCGATGGTTCAACTTGTTCTATCTATTCAAGAAGCTCAAAGCATGGTTATTAGTATAGAATATAAACCCCTTTGGCAACAAATAATGCCTCCATTTCCTCAAATATTGGACCATTGCATACATCTCCAATTCATAGGTTGAATACTTTTGTTTGGCTTCATTTAATTTTTCACTAAAGAAGGCTACTAGTCTACCTTCTTGACTCAAGACTCCTCCTATTGCCTTGTTACTTGCATCACATTCTATGGTGAAGACCTTATGAAAATTAGGTAGAACCAATATAGGTTGCTCTGCTACCCTTCTTTTCAAATACTCAAAGGACTTATCTGCTTCACTAGTCCATACAAACTGACATTGTCTACCCCCCTTTATAGTGTCAATCATAGGTGCACATACACCACTAAAATTCTTAATAAACTTCCTATAGAAGCTTGCAAGACCATGAAAACTCTTTACCTCACTTGCATTTCTAGGTGTATGCCAATTGAGGATTGCTTCCACCTTGAATGGATCCATCATGAGGCTACTCTTGGAGATCACAAAACCAAGAAACACTAACTCCTCCTACAAGAAGACACATTTTTCCAAATTGATCTTCAACTGCTCTTCATTCAACCTTTTCAACACCAAATCCAAATGTATTAGATGTTTATCTCTATTCTTGCTAAAAAGCAGGATATCATCTAAGTATACAACAACAAAATGATTGATAAAGGGTTTCAAGGCTTCATTCATGAGTCTCATGAATTTATAAGGAGCATTTGCAAGGCCAATGGCATAACCAACCACTCATAAAGTCCTTCATTTGTTTTGAAGGTTGTCTTCCACTCATCTCCCTCTCTTATCCTGATTTGATGGTAGCTGCTCTTCAAATCCACCTTGGAATAGTACTTGGCTCCTCCTAGAAAGTCCATCAAGTCTTCTATCTGAGGTATAGGGAACCTATACCTGATTGTGATCTTGTTTATGGCTCTTGAATCCATACATAATGTCCATGCACCTTCTTTCTTTGGGGCCAATACTGCAGGGACCACACAAGGGCTAGTGCTCTTCATTGTGAACCCTTTCTCTAGCAACTCATGTACTTGCCTTGCAAGTTCTTCATTCTGATCATGGGTCAACTTGTATGTTGCTTTGTTGGGAAATGTAGAGCCTGGTATGAGGTCAATGCAGTGACTTACATCTCTGAAAGGTGGTAGGGTCTATGGTTTGCTTCCTGCAACTACACCCTTGTATCTTTCCAACGACTCTTTCACCTCTCTAGGACCTGCATTCCTTTCTTGCACCTTGTCTTCTTCTTTCTTCCTCACTTACTCTCTTGGCTTCACCACTATGGAAAAGCATGGGTTGTCCTTCTCTTTGATTGTCTGCATAAACTCCTCCTTACCTACTAACATGACACTAGTCACAACATGATTATCTTTACCATCATCCGGTAGTGGGGTCATAGTGTATTGCACACCATCTTTGGTTAACTTGTAGACATTTTTCTTCCCATCATGCTTTGAGTCTACATCATATTGCCATGACCTCCCGAGGAGAAAATGACAATCATCCATCTCTGCAACATCACACAAAATCTGGTCTCTATATTCACCTATCTGAAAGTCCACCCAAACTTGTTCACTTACCAAGGCTTGCTGCTCTTTGCTCAACCAACAAACCTTTTAGGGATAAGGGTGAGGGAGTTTCTTCAATCCAAGTTTGCTGACCATCTTTGTTGAAGCAAGATTATCAGTTGACCCTGAGTCCACAATGACTCTGCATACCTCTCCACTCACCTTGCAAGTAGTTCTAAACAATGCCTTCCTCTGTGGTGGCTCCTTGGTGGTTGGTACCTTCAAGAGGGTCCTTTTGAACATTAGTCACTCCCCTTTCTCTAGATCTGCATGCCTTGAATATGAGTTCACACTTTGGGTGTCTTCCTCTTGTGCCAAATGAACTCTTCTTTCTCCACCTTGACTATTAGAACCTTTCTTTTCCGGACATCTGAATGATTGGTGGCCAACTTGATTACATGTGAAACATCTTTCGGTGAACATATTGATTCCTCTACCTCCAAATCTACCTCAGCCATTTTGTCTTCTTCCTCTGAAACTACCCCTATGGCTTGGTTCTCCTTCTGATTCCCGATTACTTGACTCTCCTTGTGGTCCAGGAGATGTTCCTCTTCCACCAAATCTACCCATTCCTTTGAAGTTTCCTCCTCTTCCTCTACCTTGTTGGTCTCCCTTTCTTTTGAACTTTTCTTCAATTCTTAATTCCATTTGATAACATTTATGAATTGTCTCAGGATTGAAGAGACTTAGTTCATCTTGAATGGCATACTTGAGGCCATTCATGTATCTTGCCAACTTTTGGTTCTCACTCTCTGGCACCTTTGCTCCTAGGGACAGTTTATGAAACTCCTCTTTGTATCCACTCACATCCAAATCCCTTTGTCTTAGGTTGTACAAATTCTTGTGCATTGTCACTTCACAATCCTCATGTACAAATTGCTTTTTCACCTCTGTAACCATCCTCTTCCATGATGAGATGGGGTTCTTCCCTTCTTATACTCTCTCATTTTGTAAGAAGTTCCACTAACTAAGGGCAGATCCCTTCATCCTAGACTTAGCAGTCTTCACCTTCTGGTTCTCAGGCACATCTTCACACTCAAAGTGGTTCTTTAAGGCCTCCAACGAATCCATGACTTCCTTTGGGTTCATTTTCCCAATGAATATAGGTAGGCTTGCTTTGTTGTCTCTGCTACCTACTCTCTCAAGGGCCTTGAGAAAACCTCTTTGATCTGCAGGTATCCTCTCTCTTGCTTGCAAAAGGGCATCTCCATCATTCCCTTCTTCTTCTTCATCATATTCTCCTTCCTTCTTGTCCATATTACCCTTCAACTTATCCGATTATTTTCTCATCTCTTTATTTGCTGCTACCTGCTCTCTTACCACCTTGGCCAATTCAATGTTGGTCATCCTTCTCCCATCAATGGTGTCTTCTTCATCTAACATCTTGTCAACCTTCTTCTTCCACCCTCAAGAACCTTCTTGGCTCTGATACCACCTGATGCAGAGTGGGCAACTAGAAGGTTAGAAGACCCAAAATCACCCCTCTATGCCTAATCCAAGGCCTAATACAACCCCACAACTAGGGTTCTACACACACTAATGACAATCCACCACCAATTACACTTCCTAGGAAGGTTTTGGAGTGTTTCAAACCTAGTAAAACTCACCCTAACCTTCCAATAAAGTTTGGAACTCTGCTTTGTGCACCCGGGTCAAGAAACCTCTATTTAGGCCTAGTTTTAGTAGCCTTGCCACACCGGTATTTTTGACGTGGTTCAAAATTCTTCCAAAACACCCTTTGGATAGTTTCTAGATTTGAGTACCCTTTTTGGGCTTACACCCAACACCAAGAGTCTGAGGTTTGACTCTACACCAGCACCCCTAAGCACCTACTGAGGACACAGATCTAATATGCCTAATTAGACTTGGTTTCCAAAGCAACTACTTGAGGATGGGTTTGCAGAACTAGACTCAACACTTGGACATGTTCCCCTGTCCTCTAATGGGCTAAATCAACCATCAAATAAGTATCCATATACTCCCTTGGTGAATTTTTTCTCTTTCCTCCTTGTAGTCTAGACTAAACATAATATCTTGTTTAGCCTAGGGCTTGGTGGTAACCACACCAACCCTCACTTCGTGATTCCACCCTTTTGGAATCTCAATGTACACTCCCATAACTTTCATTTTACAAAAGTCGATGGAATTAAACCATGGATTTTACAAGTTAGGGCCACATCTTAAGTGAAACCCTATGAACCAAGGTTTGTATGACTATTTTCAATAAACAGACCACTATTTGCTCCAAACTATGCCAAATGGAGTTAGATCACCTGCATTAGAACCTGGACTCATGTCGCAATACAACCACTTCAAAGTTTCATTCTACCAAATATTCACACCCATCATCCAACCTCAACATGGATGATCTTAGAGGCATAAATAGGCCTTCCCCCAATGGATATAATAGTTTTCAAATGGTTATGGTTGTTGGAACCTCTTTTCCAGAACCAGTGGAAATGTTGCTTAGCAACTTTTTACAATTTTGCACATTTGACACTTTTGATGTGCCAAAGTCCCCAATGGACTTTGTAGACCTATCCTAGGCCTAAAACTACTCAAATCAACCTATCAACATACATCCTACACTTCATGAACCCCATGGCCTAATATGGTCTCTAGGTTTATAAATGACCTTAGAGCCAATTTTCCTTACAAATGGGTTCCTTATTACATCAAGAGGATTCAAACTGATCCAACACACCAACCTAGGATCTAAGATATATCTAGCACTCAAACAATAAATGAAACGAAGAGGGTTCACTGCACCAACATCCTAGCATTGTTTATGATCTTTACGCAATCATTGACCCATGCCTCCTCCAAGCTTGTGGATGCAGACATTACTGCTGCTTCGTCCCTCACACTCGCTGCTGGTGAGGTTCTTGGTGAAGCCCTTGCAATGGTCCCTCTCTGAGATTGTCCTCCTTCTCCCTATGATCTAGATTGGGAGGACGATGATCTCCTAAGGGATAACCTTTATAATATTTTTCTCTCCATCTTTTTGCAGGTGAGCTTGATTGTGTTCCCTAGTGCTTTCTTTCTATGTTCGTTCCCTCTCAGAGGGCCCAGGTTGCTGTGTAGGTGCTTGGATACATGAGGTTGACTGTCTTTCTCTGTTGTGATTTCCTATAGGACTTGGGTTACTCTATAGGCGCTCAGATACATGATATTTTTCTATCTTGCACCTTCTTCTATTTGTTTCTCTACTTCTTCTCTTTGTTGTATCTTGCATTGTGATATTTGGGAACGATGCAAAGCGTTGGGGGCATCTTTTGCCTTCTACCATGTTGAACCAAATCATTTTATTTTATCTTTGTCTTCATGTGCTCTTCTTCAAATCCAAGAACTTTGGTACTATGACGATATACCCATCTCACAACTGCATTACATATTTTTCTCACTGTTATGGGTTCTAATGCCAAACTATCAGATCCCCCTATCCTCTTGCATTCATCATTGATGTTGTGGACATTTATGTGTCACAAGATAATAGTGGCATTTCATTGAAAACATCTTGTTATGTTGATGTTACACAATTTCTCTTGTCCTTAGAATAACATGCCTTTCATGCATATCATTCTAATGGGGGGCCATCATATTTGCATTTATGATTCAGCTTCCTGCTTTAATGCTTCTTGTCGATCACTTTTCATGCCTTCCTAAGTAGGGGTCAAACCACTAGATCTTTGTCTTTATCATATTTGCCTAGATGGGGGCCAAACCATTTGATTTGTCTCTTTTATTTGCCTTTGTAGGGTTCAATATACAACTTATTAAATGTATCTTTGATCGCCCAATCACATGGCTATCTAGCGTATAGCTACCCATGTCGGAAAAATCTCACCCTATCATATGGTTATTCATATTAGCATGATCTCAAAAATATCATTTCCTTATTGTATGGCTATCTAGCACAACACACTTTTCTATCCATACTGATGCATCTCATATCACAGTGGTCGCTTATGTTGTATCTTTTCATAATAAGGGGCTTTCTGGTGTAGGAGCACCTAGTTGAGCAAAACTCCCATTTTTGAGTATTTAATGCTTTCATGTTTGTAATGTATTGTGTCAAGTTTATAATGTTGTTTTATGTTGTTTTGTGTCTTTTTTAGTGGTTTTGATCTCATTTTGGGCTCAAGAGGTCAAGTTTTGCCTTTCAGGCTTTGAGTTGACAATTTTTGGCAAAAATGTGCAAAATTGCCAAAAAGGTCTTCTAATGCTTTCCAAAGCATTGAAACATGTTTGATAAGTGTTTTTAAGCATGTATAAGGTGTTTAGACAAGTTGATAAAGTTAGATTGTCAAAAATGTCTTTTGGACCAAGAAATGTTGTCATTTGGGCTTGTAAAAGTTGTCATTTTTTTACTTTTCTTGCAAAATGAAGTTGTGGAAGCCTCATGTCCATACTGGGATTGATAACTAACTTGTTGGAATATAAAAAGACCTCTCTTTTTTTTGAGAAAGGTTGGTGATTGTAAGAGCAAGAGATTTCTAATAAAAATTATGAAATTTTGGCTTTTATCACTATTTTTTGCTTCTTTGGAGTAACAGTCCGTACTGTACCTTTGGAAAGTGTGCGTAGTAGTTGTAAAATTCTCTCCAAGTGATTGTTGTACTGGTTTCCTTTGGCAATTTGTTTGTGCAAAATTATTTTACTTCTGTGTGCTCACTGCCCTATCAAGGGTTTGAGGTTCCAAAATACCACCACTTGACTAATCCAGGTCTGGGATCCCACAAAATGGATTTAGACAAGTTGGCACTCATGTATATAGTGTACATATACTTTAATTTATGCCAAAATTTTGTTTGGAAGGAGGACTTGAGTGAATACTAGGAAAGTATTGATTACTCGGCTAGTAGCATGATAAAAAACTCAAGATTTGCACCCAAAATAAATTTAGAGTGAACAAATGTATGAGGCAGAGGTCTGGACATATGGCCAAGGGTGTTGAAGATCACCTTGGTTTGTTGGAGTATCTTGTTCCCATTAAACATTGTCACTTTGTAAACAAAACAGTGAGTTCACTATTTTTGTCAAATTGTATTTGTCAAATGCTCATGGAATGCTTCAAAAGCATCATCCAAGCCTTGTAATTGTGAAGGAAATGTAATAGGAAGATTGATTAGTGTTTGGCAGACCTCATTGAGGTATTTTTCCAGTTCAAACTCCTTGTCATGCAGGACCAAAGATGTAGCAACATATTGACTGGTAAAGGGGCAGTTTTAATAGTGACAATGACATTTCAGTTGTTTGCCAAGTGTTTGGCATTATGTTTGCAGGGAAGTAGTAGGGGAAGGCTTAATTTTGGTGTAGAAGAAGTTCTAAGCTAGTTTGGAGGCTTGATTAGTGGAGATGCAATGACTTCCCAATGTGTTTGGGTTTAAACCCTACCAAACCCTACAAAAGTGCCACAAATAGTGTACAGTCCTCAATCTGCATTAACAGTGGTCTAAAACATAAAAATCTATGTGCATATACCCCTAATATACCATCCAAATCAAGTTTGAGGGAGGAAATACCCATCGTAGAGCAGGATAAGCAAAAAAGTGCCAATTACCCCTCCACGGGCTAGTAACCCTTTTGACTGCATAACACACATTTGACTGTTTTTGTCAAAATACATAAACCCAATTATAAGGAGGAGTTTGGGGCTTATGAAACCTTAGGAGATCATTCCAAAATAGTGAGATAAGTATCATATGGAACCTTGGACAGTGCATAGCCTCAGTTGGAGATTTTGACTTTTGGTTGGTGTATTGAGTAAGCTAAGGGCTATGAGCCTTAAACTAAGTTGGTTGCCAATTTTGAACAAAACCTTGCCGCCCCTACATGTCCATGTTAGAGTCTCCTAATGCACTCTAAAACAGAGAGTTGAATGCCAAAAGAACAGGGATTGAGAAAGGTGTAGATGGGTGGAGTGAGAAATTGGAGTAAGTTTGAGCATGGGTGTGAGCTTTCACCAAGAAGGGAGGTTGATGGTGAAGACTTGTAGAGAGACCTATCAAGTGTAACTAAACTTGTTATTGCAAACATCAGGAGCAGACACAAACAATACTTTGTTCCCTTTTATGGCCTTTTGACTCAAATTGGCCTTTTTGAGCACTTACCTAGTAACCTCCCTATCACTTTCCTCCAAAGAGAGGTTCATTTCTGTTATGCTATCTTATCTATCATCCATCTTAGTATATCCTCTATCTTATCATCTGGTGTGTTAGTCTGTAGCTAGCATGTTTGCAATGTATCGATTAATGATATCTATTTCAAATCTCAACTTCATCTCGCTGGGGGCAACCTCGTCTGATCAATGAAATTCTGCCTCCTCGTCATGACTCTTTTCTTTATCTTCCTCTACTTTATCTTCACACCTCTCAATAAATACATTACTTGGTAAAGTGGGGGAAAAATGTAATATAAAAAATCAAACCTTATACAATTCAACATGACAAATGGCACCTTCCTCCACATCATCGGAGGTCGTGTACTATCGCTTTCATCTTTTTGCCCACCTATATCACTTTGTCAGCTCTAGATTGGAATCTTACCAACTCTGTCGACTTGTCATCCTTAGGACATTAGCACAACACGGAGACATCCGTGCAACGTGCTAGAGTCTTGTGAATCTGATAGTTCACAGGTGGTCATTTGAGCATTACGCCTGCACCTGGAAGGAGTTGTAATGCCTCTGCATGCACCCACCAACATCGGTTTTCCTTCCAGAGCCTATATCTCTCTCTTGTTTGAAGGCATTTTGGAGGATTCTTTGCCTTCTTGATCATCTTTTTGTAGGTTTAATCTCTTGGCAATCTCCTTGAGCAATATTTACAAGTTTTCATAAGTCCACCATTGTTACAAGCTTGGAGAATATACAACACATTCAAAATGTCCTCTTTGAAACTTCATAGGGAATTTATTTCCCCCCCCCCTCTCTCTCTCTCTTCTTCTTCTTCTTCTAATATCGTATTATGCATTCTCCTTGAATTCCATACTTCGTTCTTCTTTTATTTCCTCTTTATCTTCCTTTTCTTGTCGAATCTACTAGGTTGTCTGTGGAGATGGAAACAACAAAATAGGGGTCTAACTAAGGTAGAATCCAAAACACAACCCCCAACACTTTCCTTCTTACTTGTGTGCAAGTTTGTAATCATGGGGATGTCATCATCTTGTGGGAGGCTCCAATCATGGACTAGTTGTAAGTTTCTTTCATTCTTTTTTCCCACTTCATTTTAGTATTTTGTATTCTATGTTTTTAGCTTGGTTTGTCATTTATCACGTTAATTTAATAATATCATCACATCTGCCATTTTGTGCGACCTTTGTACCTCATATATACAAGATGACAACACACCACGCTGGTGTCCCAGTACTGCGCGCTCGTCATCAGGACAAAGGCTTAGCAAGACCATTCAAGAACCCTGTTTCTTGGTCTTTTTGTCTTATTTTATATTTAGTTTTGCATTTGTATCCCCTGACTCACCTTTAGTGCTAGTTTAAGTGAGGTAGCAACCAATAGGTTTGTTCTCTAGGATTTGTCATCTTAGAGGTAACAAATTTCCTGCTCTACAACTTGATTTTCAAAAATCAATCTTTTTGGAAATATCTCATTAATTTAATTTTTAAATTAAAAAATGGGGTACACATTGTAGCATTTCCGTTCTTTGTTGAGCTCTTGTGCACACATAAAATCTGAGAGCAAATATATCAAGCAAGATCAATGGAGATAGGAAGAATGGAGATCCAAACCCTATTGGACATGTGATGGTATAATCTTTGTGATTTCATTTGATTTGCATTGTCTTAGGTAATCTTCATATGTTATGGTGGATCTTTGTTGTTGTTAGGCTAGGATTTTGTGGTTGAATTCATTTAGTCTTTCAATATTGTTAATCCATTTTCACCATATACATTTTCACCATATACATTTTCACCATATACATTTTCAACACTTGCTACATAAAAACATCAAATTCAAATGGGATGATAACTGTCAACAGGCTTTCCAGATACTCAAAGATTATCTTCTGAATCCACCAGTTCCAGATCAGCCTTTATTACTATACATATCAGCTACTTCAATAGCACTGGGGGCACTCTTAGCACAACAGGTTGCTGAGGGTAAAGAAAAGGCAGTATACTACATCAGTCACACATTGGTGGGATATGAGCTAAATTTCACACCAATTGAGTGTGCATGTCTCGCTGTGGTCTTTGCTTCATAGAAATTACGACATTACATGCTAACTCATAAAACTAAGTTGGTTGCAAGGATCGATCCATTGAAATACCTTCTCAATAAAGCAACGCTTACTGGGCGACTAGCCAAATGGGTGATGCTCCTGAGTGAATTCGACATTGAGTATGTGGACAGAAAAGAAATAAAAGGACAAGCCATCGCAGATCAGTTAGCAGATGCCCCCATGATAGATGATGTTCCTCTAATTTTAGAATTTCCAGACGAATCCATCTTAACGGTGTCACATGCAAAGCCATGGCAACTATACTTTGACGACTCATACACACAGCATGGGGTAGGAGCTGGCATCCTCTTCATAACTCCTCAAGGGGATTCTATACCAAAATTATATCGATTATCATTTCCCTACACTAATAACATAGCAGAATACGAGGCATTAACAACTGGATTATGAATAGCAGTTCAGTGGAAGATCCAGGAACTTAATGTTTTAGGGGATTCTCAACTTGTAATTCGTCAAGCAACTGATGACTACCAAACAAAGGATGAGAAATTAATGCCTTACAAAAGAATGGTGGATGACCTGAAACAACATTTCACGAAGTTAGACTTTGAGCAGATACCAAGAGAGAAGAATCGAGCCATAGATGCCATGGCTACAATTGCTTCACTGATTGATCTACCTTCGAATGAGACCCGCTATGAGTTCTTGGTGGATAACCTTTTGGTTCCTTCATATGAAATCACTCCTACTGAGATAATATGTGTTGTCGGTCCTGAGTCCCAGTTATATGGTTCCATTTTCACATACCTTCGTGATAATACCTTTCCTCCTGACCTATCCAATAACCAACGTTGCACTTTCATTCGCCAATCTTCTTGATATGTCATTTTAGCCGATATCCTATACCGTCGAGGTCTAGATGGCACTCTTCTTAGATGTTTAGAAAGAGACGAAGCTCATATTGCATTACGTGAAGTACATGAAGGGATATGTGGTCCACATTCAAGTGGTCCTACCTTAGCCAAGAAACTCATTAGGACTTGATATTACTGGCCCAATATGGAAAAAGACTCATATCAGTTTGTCAAGAAATGTAAGCAGTGTCAACTTCATGGAGATCTCATTCATGCGCCAGCGCAAGAACTTCAACCAATTGTGACTCCTTGGCCCTTCTGTCAGTGGGGACTCGATCTCATAGGCAAGATTCACCCTCCTTCTTCCAACGGTCATAAATTCATTATCACTGCCACAGAGTATTTCACAAAATGGATCGAAGCCGTGCCTCTCATGCAAGTCACTGGAAAACAAATTGCTACATTCACTCTCAAATATATCATTTGTCGATACGGTATTCCTGTTTCCATTATCACCGATAACGGGTGTCCCTTCAAAAATCAGGATGTTCGTGAACTCTGTGATCACTTCCATATTTCCCATCATTTCTCCACACCATATTACCCCCAAGGTAACAGTCAAGCTGAGGCGTCTAATAAAACAATCCTTAAAATCTTAAAAAAGATAGTCGACGACACTGGCCGTAATTGGCATATCCAACTTAATCTTGCACTTTGGGCCTACCGCACAAGTGTCCACACACCTACAGGAGCTACACCCTATTCACTTGTCTATGGTGCTGAAGCTATCTTGCCTATTGAGGTCGAGTTACCCTCTTTACGAGTCTCTTTACAAAACATTATCAGTGATGAAGACTACAAGGTCTCTCGCTTGCAAGAACTTGAACTATTGGATGAACGAAGACAAACTGCTTTTAATCATCTCAAGGCTTATCAACAACGAATGAGTCGCAACTACAATCACAAAGTCAAGCCTCACACATTTGAGGTAGGTGATTTGGTTCTCAGAGAAAATCCTAAAAATCAGTAAGACAGAGAGAAGAAAGGCAAGTTCGAACCAAATTGGCTTGGTCCTTACATCATTACAACAACATATGGATCTGGTGCATATCAGATCTCAACCACAGAGGGTGAACCTTTGGAGGATCCCATCAACAGCATGCACCTTCGCAGGTTTTACACATAGCTCTTCAGAGTATCCTAATTCAAAAAAATCAAAAAAATTCCAAAAATTCAAAATACAAAAAAATCATAAAAAACATAAAAATCGTTACTTGGTGAAAACCTGGCAAACAGGTGCCTTGTGACAACAAAAAAATAAAAATAAAATCAGAAAAGTTAAAAAAAAACATTTTCGTCCAATGGTGAAAACCACTTTGGTGGCGCCCTGGGCAAGTACCATGGTGAAAACTGGGTCACCAGCGCCATGTGTAGAGACATTGCTTCTCCTTCCTTCAGGATTCCATCTCATCCTTCACTTTGCACACACTCACAACCTCTCCATTCATAATAAACTTACCCATTCCCATCATGGTTTGTTATTGATCTATCTAAGATTGGTTAGCCATTCATACTAATCCCTCCTTTCACCCTTTCCATCCATAACAAATCAGCTCCTATCTATGGCTAAGGCAAATCCTACATCTCGTAATGGGTGTGGAACTGATAGCATCACATGTTTTGAGGAGTACAGTTTCTTCCAACCTTCTTCAGTCTATCTACGCACAATCCGCAATAAAGCAACACTTGCATCGCCAATCCGCAATAAAGTTTCATCTTCTCCGCAATAAAGTTTCGTCTTCTCCGCAATAAAGTATCAGTTTCATGGATTCAGTCAGTTTCAGATGAGACACAACAACAACAATGGGCTTCAACACATCAAATCTTTCAACAGACTCAGACAACATTATGGTTCAGTTCTATCTATCCTTTTGTGAAAGTAAACATTGTGACCGCAATCAAATAAGACTTATACGAGTGAGAAGAGACACTAAACTTGAGGACTACAGTGGATGTTGGTATCGAGTCTTGGTTTTCTTTTGATTTTATCTTTTTGGTGACATGTCTTTTAGCTTTTCCAAGATGTCTCTGACTAGAGATTTTATCTCCAGGATGTCTTTGACTAGAAAGGCGAGGATGGGGTATCGTCATCTATTTTTCTTTGCTGTCTGTGGATTGTCTCTTAGTAATGCTATGACTTGTCCAAGGATATGAGGACACTGAGTCTAGTGTGAACTGAGGCATTCCTTATTTGTGACTATCTTATCTCCATGCAAACAGGTACAATGACTTTCTGGGTCGAACATATGCCTCGATTGTCATAACCTACTTGCCATAATAAAGCTCAATGATGATAACGCACAATAAGCTCTTTCACTTCCATATCTTCTATCTTCCATCCCCATTTCTTGATTGACTTCCATCGTCCTTCTTGAGTCCATGTAGCCTGCTATCACATGACTGAGTATAGTGACACACCAAAAATATTTGCATTTCATGTAGTTGCACCTGCATTACCACATATTAAGCATTTCATACATACATATAGGTATCACAATTGCATCACATCCTGCACACAACACATATTAGCACATTTTACATTTTCATCATGTAAATAATTATTTGCATTATCATATTCATTGACATTTCATACATTCACATTTGCATATGCATAACATATAAAACATAAAAGAAAAGAAAATATTACATTCCATCATGTACATATTTGCATCCATATCATAACCATCACGTCGAAACATACATCATAGGAACATAAGCATCACATAGGTACACATGCATATAGCTGCCGCAAAGGTGAATCATCTCATATATATATCAAAAATCATAAGTGTCATGATACAATGATGTCAAAATACATATGGCTACAACCAACCCTCGTGTTGCCTTGTCTGGATACAGGAACCCACTGATCACTCCTCCTAGCACTGTTGGTAGTGCTAGTCCTGTCGCTATCATCGTGTCCCATGCCACGTGTCCAGCCCTCATCTCTAGTCCTGGATCCTGGGAGACTCATCTCAGTGCATCCCTGTCTCCGTCTCGATCGTAGGGTATCAACTCCCCATCGATCAGTATCCTCAAAATCCTGTACACATCCTCTAAGGTGATTGTCATCTCACCCATCGGCAAATGAAAACTACAAGTCTCTGAGTGCCATCTCTCAGCTAATGAAGTCAGCAATCCCATGTTCGCCCGAATTCAAACACATACATAATGTATCGCAAGCCCATGGCCTCAACTGTCGCTCTATCCTCGAATGTCATCTTTGCTCGCAAACTCTGAGTCGAAGGGAACCTCTCCCGTGACTCCAGCATAGGTAGATCCTCCTGCAGTCAAGAAAATCAATCATGTCAGTCATAGTGGCATTCCCTGTTCATCACAAAATGCCGCTCTTTATCCTAGTGCTTATATTTATCATATGGTACTATTTATCCTAGTGACACTCACTGTTCATCACAAAGTGTTGCTATTTATCCTAGTGGTACTCCCTGTTCATCACAAAGTACTACGTGTTTGCACTCCCTGTTCATCACAAAGTGCTACTCAGTTTTGCACTCACTGTTCATCACAAAGTGCTGCTCACATTTGCACTCACTGTTCATCACAAAGTGCTACTCTTTTTTTTAGTACTCCCTGTTCATCACAAAGTACTTTGTCTTGGTACTCTCTGTTCATCACAAAGTGCCTTGATCTATCTTATCCTAGGGCCTCTGCTTGAGTGTATCCTCTTGAGTAGTTTCATAATTGGCAACGTATGTTCTATCACAAAATTGTCAATCCTAGCCCTATTTGCTATTTTAGTCTTCCCTAGAGGACCTGCTTGAGTGTATCCTCTCAATAGCTTATCCAATTGACAATGTATGTTCATCACAAAACTGCCGATTTGACATTAAAGACATAAACACGCATTCATGACGCAGACACGCCTGGCACCAGCACAGACGCGCCTAAGCATTTTTGACATTTTTCTAGACATACCAAAAGCGCATTTATTGCACTACCTAACATGCATTTATGACAACAATTAATGCAGAAAAGTACAAGGATGTTTTGCGATACTTACCGACTCTCCTGCATCTGCTGGCCTCTGAAATCGGCGAACGCGATCAAATCTGTGAATCAAAGCCATCGCTGCTGACTGCTGCTGCTCTATTTTCTCTCAGCACTCTGATCTCTTGGATGTGTGGATGACAATGAGGATGTACTCCCCTGGTGGTCTATTTTATAGACTACCCTAGTCCTATCCCTAGCCCTCATTTCCCGAGTCAATCTTCATTATCTCGTGACTCTGTCACTTTATCTGGTCAGTCCATTCTATCCCGTCTTTCTTATCGAGAGATTGTCTGTGATCTTTCCAGACATATTCATCCAATCTCTCGAGGGGGCATATCGTTTCCATCTTGGGGCAACTTTGTATCAGTTCATATTATCTTCTTTGAAACAATGCAACAAGCTGCATTGTCTCAAAGAGGAGCAAAATGTAGACATCTAAAATTGTCTAGTCTAATTAAATAAATATTTTTATTTATTTAATTATTTTAGCCTAATTCTTCTATTAATTAAATAAATCTTTATTTATTTAATTAATTCATTTATCCTCTTCTAGCCTTATTTCTCATTTAAATAAATACATTTATTTATTTAAATTATCCTTTTCCTGAATTAAATAAATATCTTATTTATTTAATTGATCCCACTTCCTCTATTAATTAAATAAATCTTTATTTATTTAATTAATTCATTAACCTTTTCTACCCATGACACATGTCATTCATCTCTTAATTCATACACTACCTACCCCTTTCATTATTTTATTATTTTCTTTACCTACCCTCTAATCATAGCCGACCTCTTTTACACCTCTCAATCTTATCCCTCCATTTCATATAGTGGCTTCTATATAAGGAGATGCTTCCTTCATTATCAAACCCTCACTATGCATTCAGACCCGACTACGCTTTGCACTTTCATATGCGATCCTACTTGCAACCACATTTCCGTTCTTTGTTGAGCTCTTGTGCACACATAAAATTTGAGAGCAAATATATCAAGCAAGATCAATGGAGATAGGAAGAATAAAGATCCAAACCCTATTGGACATGTGATGGTATAATCTTTGTAATTTCATTTGATTTGCATTGTCTTAGGTAATCTTCATATGTTATGGTGGATCTTTGTTGTTGTTAGGCTAGGGTTTTGTAGTTGAATTCATTTAGTCTTTCAATATTGTTAATCCATTTTCACCATATACACACATCTTAAAAATATTCTTGTTGAGATCCCTTTTTGTTCGGGTGGGATAAGTTTTTGTTGTTGGAGTGATTAGGCACAGTTCTTTCAAGCTCTATTGCTCTCCTGATTTGTAAAAGGTTCGGGTTCCTTTCAAAAACCTATTTTTACTTAATCAAAACTAATAAATCTTATTTATTAATTATCTCTATTTATTATCTCATAAGAGGATATTTGATTTATTTTTAATTCTTCTATTTATCTTTTTGAATGAGGATATTTAATAATTTTTAATTATTAAAATCCATGATATTTTCAATTTGCTAATTTAGTATTTATGAGAAGGTCATTAAAGATTTTATTATTTATTCTAATAATATCTTCCCATTTGCTTTCTTCTATCTTCACCCTTCTTTGAATGGTAGCTCTGTTGTACACTCAATCAAGTTCATCCATCTAGTCAAAAATATTTTCAATCTTAGCCATCCAATCAATCCCAATTTTTCCATAAATTGAGCTCTCGTTGCTCATTTTTAACAACCACACTTCTAGTATCCTTACATTGTCCAATTTTCTATCAATATCTTGCTTGCAACACACTTGAATTTGAAGGATAAAGAAGAACAATGGAGGACCAATTAAGGAGATTCTAGCATTTTGGTTTGCATTTTAGTTTTAGAATATTGTTTTCACGCCTTTGTTGAATGTGTTAAGATTTGATTTCATAGCATATTAGTTTCTCATTGTTGACTAATTTGATGTTATTATGCCTTTGCCTAATTCCTACCTCACATTTTCTGGTGAACATGACGTGAACAACAACCTAATATTTTTTTGATTTTCATGTGATGTGCAACTACAGGTATCAAATTTCACACTCACCAAGGGAGAATTTTTCATGGATCTCAAATCTAGCCTAATTAGAGGAATACTTGATCACAAAATCTGGCTTTAATTAGGAAGCTAAATGAACAACAACATTCATCTAGATTAATCTAGGAGGTGAATGAACAACAATCTAAGCCAATCATACAATCAATTTGTTCAATTTCACACGAATGCATATAGATTTTTCTAATTGCATGCAGTTTTATTTATTTTTATTTTTTAATTACATATAGATTAAATTCTAATTGCATGTAGTTTTTTTCAAATTACACAATTTTTTTTAATTGCATGTCACTTTTTGCATGTCACTTTTTTTTATTACATATTGCTTTTTTTATCACACATTGGTTTTTTGTTTGCATGTCATTTTTTTATTGCATGATGTTTTTTTTTAATTGCATGTTTTTTTTGCATATTGCTTTTTCTACTTAAGCTTAGAGATTTTATGTGTAACTGATTATTCTGTGCAACACCTTGGCATTCGTTGGGAGAAGACATACTTTGAAAACTACGAATGATTTCATGCAGGATGTTGTCAAAGATTGAAATTTTGAAATAGATTGTCTTTGTTTTAATAGTTAAATCACATTTCAATTTGGGGCTTTAAAATGAACATGAGTTTATTTTGTTTGGTACACTTGTGCATGTGAGTGGACCCATTTCTAACACACACTATCCTTTCCCTTGGCTCTCGTGGTCTTGAGTGCAAGAGAAAAGTGTTAGCGACATTTATATTTTTCTTTTAAGTAGAGGGTCTCCCTCCCGAGAAGCCAATAAGGTCGGATGAGACGAAATGACCTAAGTGATACTTCTTCATCCCACTATATAAATTAAAAAGTTAGGCAAAAGCTGCAACTACCTAGTGATGTGTATCTACACTGACAATTTTCTCTCAGTATCCACAATTGTGTGAGATGCATAAAAATTCTTTCAAGGACTAGGAATGGGTTCTTAAATGAGTCGCCACATGGGTAGTCACTGGATTCCACTGAAGTTCCTCGATTAAGAACCATATTATTTTAGTAGCCTTACCTTCTACTTGTTGACTTGGGCGTTGTGATATGCACATGCTGAAGAAACCCCTCAGGTACTCTTCAACTTGAGATAGAAAATTTCTTGAGATCTTTGGGTCTTTATAAATTCGAAGCTTGGTATTCCCGTGAAGTGAGTGTCGTGGAGGGGAGCCAGTGGTACCAAGTTTCCCTCTATCAAACTAAATGTGGTATTTTGGGAAAGGGTATTCAACAATTATTATCTCGGCCAAGCCTTAGGATAGTGCTTGAATGTGTTTATTTTCCTGTGAAAGTTAAACAACCATTTTATTTTCCGTGCTTATTAGAGGTTTGTATTACAAACAAAGTGTAGTATCAAAAATAGCATACCCGTTTGTAATTTGACCTACATCTTTTGTAACCACTTTGGTGTCCATTCCCTTAGCACCTGAGTAGGCTCACTTTGGCCCTTGCATCAACCTTTTCCCTCTTAGGATGCTCAAGATCCCCCTTTTTGGCAGCTCCCTTGTGGCATCAATCTTGTTAGCTGTATGTCCCCCTCATCTCCTATCATTGTTGAGTGTGATTCATTTGGACACTAGCGCACCATTCGAATATTCGTGCGTCGTGCATTCATCCCAAAAAATCTCAACGTTCGAATGTCAGTTCTGAGGGTGCCTTTCTGCATGTCACTTGCATATGTCAGTGGAAATGACTCTGAACCTTTCAAATGACTTGCCAACCCTCTTTTCCCTCCTCTTCTCTCATTTTAAAATATCTCTTTTCTCCCCATTCAATCTCTCTTGGTTATTAAACCTCTCTTAGACTCTCTTATACTCTCTTGGTCTCTCTCTTGGCTTTCATGACTTTTTCTTGTTCTCTCTCTTGCTACAATAGTCTCTAGTTTGCTAAGAGACTCTCAATCTCTCACAATATTCTTTTGCAACTCTCTTGGCTCTCTGAAATCTGTTTGGTAATATCTATCTATTTATCCTATCTTTGAGCATCTTGGGATTTATCACATCCTTCTTCTATTATTTATCATTTATCATTTATCTTTTATCATTTATCATTTGACTTATCTCACACTTATCTTTTATTCTATCCATCTATCTGGTTGTTCGTGGAGGTGGAAACACCAAAACAGGGATTTGACTAAAGCAAGTCCCCAAGCAGCCCCAAACATTTTTCCTTTCTGGCTTGTGTGCAAATCGCATTAGAGAAGATTTATCTGGCTGAAGGCTTCACAACGTGGACCTATTGTTTGTCTACTTTCTTCCCTTTTCTCCTTCCATTTTATCTTGGTTATTTCGTATATCGCATTTATTAGCTTAGCTTCATTGTTCTCTGTGTTTTTATTGCATTATAATTGCACTTGGAACTTTCTGTACGAACTCTGTTGTGTGTGTGAAAAGTGGTAATCTTGTAAGTTGTAAGACACAAACACTTCAATAAGTAATTGCATGCATGGTTAGACATATATAATCAATGAATGTAAAAAACATAACAAATTGACCTATTGCCTCCTAAAAGATGCGAGTATAGACTTGCTCTCAGATTTGTCTAAGAAATACCAGTGACTAGACTACACCAAGACGAAGGATTTAATCTATATGAGCAGAAAAATTAAACTAGATGGATGCAAGATTAAGCAATGATTATCAAGCTATATGATTCTAATCACACAAACATGATTAAACTAATATGCAAAAAAGCTAAGATGTAATAATCTCAATACACAATATTCTCAATGACTCTAGAGCAAAAACAACATAATAACAATAAATCTCCGGGGTGCCTTGTTTGAGAGGTGAAAGGTTGAATTTATATGGAATCCAAAGAAAGATCAACAATCAAGATTGATTAGTGATGAGTGGTTGAGATTCCTCAAGAGAAAGCACAATCCAGGTGAATTGAAATGATTGGGGTGCTTTGATTCAGTTTCAGAGGAGATAATATTGAGTTGATCTTGAGATAAAGTCCATAAAGCTTTATTTAATGCATTTGGATTATAAGTCTGAGTTTGCATTGGAGATAAAATCAATCAATTTCATGGATTTAAGATAAAAATCAATTAAAAATTATTGATTTCATGCATTTTTCTTTTATTTGCTCAAGATTTGTTTTATTAGAAAAAGCCATTTTTAATGCAACTGAATCTCTTTCCTCACGATTGCTTTGAGTTTAAATTTAGAGAAAATGATTTATTCAATTTAATTGTTTTTCTTGCTTTTCTCGATGTTATGAGATTTCTCAAGTTATCTCAAATAGAAAAAATAATATCTCAAGTTGATTTCTTTTCTCAATTTAATTCCTTTTTTGCAAATTAATTCCTTTTTGATGATTTAATGGAAATTTTATTTATTAATTAAAATGCTAGGATATTTAATTAAATAAATAGGATAATTGGTTAAAACGATTTACTTGGAATGATTAATTAATTAAATTACATTTAATTAATTGAAAATGATTTATTTGACATGTGACATTGATGATTCAGGAATTAATTAATTAGGTGCTCAAGATTGATTTAATTGACTTTGGTTAGGACCTTGGTGATGTAGTCGAGATTGGTTTAGATGACCATTTTTAGGGTATTACATTTGCCCCTCATTGAATTGATGTGCAAGCAGCACATTGATTCAAATAATAGTTGATGTCAATTAGATATCACTTCCGAACTTCATGGATCACAAACTGATGAAGAGCGAGATGTTCAACTTGATTTGATATGATGAAATTAAACAGATTGATAAAAACGATACCAATCCTGAACTTGATTGAACTAGGACCGATGAAGAGAGAGATAATGATCTTGAACTTGATGGATCAAAAAACGAGTACTGATCTAGGACTTGATTAAACTAGAATCAATTGAGCAAAGAGATAATACTAATTATGAACTTGATTGAACAAGAACCGATTAGCGAAACAAAATGTCCAGCTGGATTTGATGCGATGAAATTGAATACTAATTTGAAAATTGATTCAGATGAGGACAAAAAATGATATACCCCTAGAGATTGTTTTTATTTGACATCAAAGAATCTCAACTTGATATGATGCAGTTAAGATGTTCCTAGCAACAAGGTCTTAGTTGATTTGATTTGATTGATATTCGATTAATCTTTGATGGAAAATATTTATGCTCGACTTTTGATGAAGATTTGAAAATTTATTGACTTTTTGATGATGTAATCACTGATAATGTTGATGTAATGAGTATGCCCCCTTAGGAGCGAAATCAAAATTTAGTGAAATCGTAGTGATTTTAGGCAATTTTGTTTAATAAAATGATTTAGTAATGATGATCTAAGCACGAAGATTGATGTAGGAATTGATTTGAGATAAGCTGAATTGATTTATAAAAGATTTGAGCGCAAAGTGATGCGAAAATTGACCTGAAGATGAAAGTACCAAGTGGTCAATGTTGTGAGAATTTGACTAGAAAATTGATGTCAGATTTCGATTTCGATCTCGAAAATAGACTCAGGAGAATCAATTTAGCTAAGGGTACAAATTTGTGTCAATTAGAGCAAGTTTGAAAATTAGGGTTTCATCTATATAAGGGGTTAAAGGTGTCATTTTCAATTCATGTTTACCTCTCCAAGTTTGAAATTTCAAAAACCTTCTCTAAAGCAAAATGCCAATTCCAGTTCAAGATCACCGATTCGAGCGCCAAAGACGTTGCAACTGACCTCAAAACTATCCTCCAGCAATAAGTGATCGATCTTAAGCCTTGTTAATTCTAGATTTTGTGAATTTTAGTTGAATTTTTCATTCTTTGTTTCATTTTAGTTCGTGTTAGCTCATTTTATCGTATGGTGATATAGGGTTTATCGTACGAGTATCTGATTATTTTTCTTTACTCGTATGGTCATATTGGTTTTGTCGTATGATACATATCCCTAAATCGTACGAGATTATTCATCATGTTCCATTTAATCGTATGATATGGTACAGTGACTCACACGAGAATGTTTACTCATACTACACATGATCTTTACTCATACGAGTTTCTGCTTTACTGTGTTAACTTGTATGGAAAATAGTGGGCATTTTTGAGGGTCCAATCATTAAATTTTGGTTTTCATTGTTGTAGATTTGGATCTTTAGCACTTTAGACACATTTTTATCTCAAAGTTGATCGCATACTGATGATTTTTTATTAAATTTTGTAGGTTCAGTTGCCAGACATTCATTTTTGATGCACATATCCATCGACTATGAGATTAGTTCAAGACTTGTTAGACGCACAAAGGGTCACATTGGCTTGCGCTGATTCGGATACTTACTAGAGATGCATGATATCCGTGTGAATCACATATTACTCACAACTTTATTTGAGCGATTCCATTGTGAGCATAACACATTCCACCTGTCGACTGGGGAGATGACTATCACTCCCAAGGATGTATATAGGATCTTGAGGATTCCATTTGCTGGGGATAAGGTCGATTACGATGCCAATCCATGACAAGGGATTGAGGCACTGAGGCGTATATTTCATGATGAGACTATCTCAGATCATTCTATCACTTGGGATGATCTGATGATCAGATATGGAGCACAATTTCCCCTTGCTTGTGTATTGGATGGTATTATAGGCTGTTTGTGATGCCGAACAGGGGACACCAAGAATTTTTGTGTGGATGGGGTAAGATGTTGGAGAGATTACTTACTCACCCTGTGAGGTTAGGTTGGGGCTCATGTTTATTAGCCCATATGTACCATGAGATGCATGAGATCGCCTATAGAGGGGTGAAGAGCATGGTGATCGATGTATTAGTTTTGCAGATTTGGGGATGGGAGCACATCCCAGTTTGTCGTCCGATTGTAGATGATGCACGATAGGAGGGTCAACTAGTTGTTTATAGATATGCATCATATATCACACAACCCCACCTGGGGAAAGACTGACTACTAGAGGCGAGAGTGAGTTGATATGATAGTAGTAGTTTGGAGACCATACAAGGGTTTGGAGGAGAAAGCGTAGGGATATGTTCATGATGCGACCACTTGTTTGGAGATCATCTATGATCATTGAGTTGTTTGTGGTTAGCAAATTTTTGAGACAGTATGGGAGACCGCAGAGTATCTCTCAGGAGCTCACTGCATACACATGATTTACTGATGAGGAGAGATGAGGATGGGGGCCTAGACTATCATATACCCTCGCTATGCAGGAGTTGGCATGTATACATCCACAAAGGTGGGAGTACTTGGATGATATTGCAGATGTGGGGGTAATTCCCCAGTTTAGAGATTGGTTTCAGAGACATCCATTTCCACGTTTCACAGACCCAGGAGAGCATGCACCCTAGATAGATGAGGGTGATGATGTGCCAGTGCATGCTAAGAGAGAGGCAACTCCTAGGAGAGAAGGAGGATATCCAAGTGAGAGGAGTAGCAAAGCACCCATCATAGGATGACAATAGAGGCAAAGAGAGGGAGGGTCATTAGGAGTGGTTAGAGGAGAGACCATAGGTGGTGAAAGGGGAGGAGAGGACACAGTGGATATAGAGATGGGGGGTCCTGGTGGTGATGAAGCGCCTAGGCAGGTACGATAGAGGAGGGAGGATCAGGCTGGTGGAGGTGAGGAGGGTATACCAGGGGGTCAGACGCCAGCAAACATTATTCATGTTTTGAGGGGGAGACTTCGAGGTTTACAGATACAGCTGGCAGTTGCAGAGGCACATATAGCAGAGAAAGATCGACAAATTATTAAGCATGACCAGTAGCTCTAGAGTATGAGGGAAGAGCGTGACAACCTTTAGCGTGAGATTGTACATCAGGTGAGCAGGGCAACATATTACTTGGCAACTTATAGTGCAGTGGTATCAACAGATAGCCAGGTAGTGCCTTATTCACAATACATGGATCGATCAGAGGGAGCTAGGGAACCGAGATAAGATGATGCCCCTGTATAGTAGCCACCACCTCCTCCTCCAAGTGATGAGGGAGAGGTGGAGAGTTAGATTTTAGATGTCTCCCTAGATTTTGTACCCCATTTTTGTACTCGATATATTTGTTGCTCTGATAGACATTGTATATGACATTTTGAGATCATTTATACCCTTTGACTTTGAGATTTTTGATGAGATATATATGACACATGATTCAACCTCATCGTACTAGTGTTGATTGATATGAGATGACTTATATGTATGTCTATATTGCTTATGATCATGGATCTTTTTATTTTTTGAATATGTGAATGAATGACCTAGTGGATGAACATGATGATGCTTATGCAAATGTGAATGAAAATGCCATGTTTATTTGAAGTTTTATTTTTCATTTTCAGATGTAATAATATGGATGTAAATGGATATACAATGAATTTTTGGATCTATATGATATGCTTATGTATGCAGCTAACATCTCATGTAGGAATTGTAATGTCCATACATAGGTACTCAATCATGTTTATGATGATTATATGCAGTCGACCTCTTGGTGAAGAAATGATAATTGTTTCAAATTTAGGTTCTTATTCAAGGGATGAAGAGAACAATGTTATCATGTTGAAATCACTTGAAATGCACAAAACTTAGTAAGAATGCAACCTAAAACTTAGTCGTTGGATTTGGTATGTTTATTTATCATCACTGAGCATTTTACAATGTCGAAGATAGACATAAGCACCAAGTCATGAAGAGCCAGGATGAATCGAATGTCACGTCCTTTTGATCTAGCAAGCGAACATAAGCATCAAGGCAAAAAAGAGCCAGGATGACCTGAATGGTGCTTGTGTGCAAACACACTAGACAAAGTAGAGTTCCTTCCTTTTTCATATGCAATATTGATTATCTTGTTCGCAATGACTCTTTTATCGTTCATATCCTAGGACATATTAAGCAATCATCTAGATTGCATAATAAAGAAATTTACTCAAAATAGACAAGGAAATGGTTCCAACCTCTCTGTAGCATACAAATAAATGGAGTAAAGGTATGTGTGGAAATTTTACCTTGATGTGAAGGCACTTATCATAGACACCCAACTTATGAGATGTTTCCAGATCATCAGAATCATTCCTACAAGCAGAAAACAAAGAAAAGTATTATGTCTCCAATCCTTGCTCCTCTTAGTCAAGATAGACTTCCTTGAGTTACTTAGAGGGAATAATAAACGAAAACCAATTTAAAAGACAACATAAAAAGAAAATTTCAATCATATCTCAAATAGTTTTATTGATTGTTTTCATTGTTCTCGTTTTGTTTGTTTACTCAGTGGTAAAACTTTGTATTGGTTAGGAGACAGGTAGCTGACTCGGATTGGATGACCTGGTACTACAGACATAAAGATGACTCAGTTAAATTGCTTAGGACATTTAGATTGATCAGTCGGTTACCCTAAGACTAGGACATTTATCGGTTTCAAGCCATGAGGGATCCAAAAAGAACTAGGGTGTCACAAAAGCGACTGAAAGATATATACAAGCTAAAGCAAATATGCAAGAAAGTGGGAAATAAAATAGGAAATGCCAAATTTGTGTTGATAGATGGACCACTTCGGTACAAGAGGCACCTGTTTACCAGGTTTTCACCTTCTCGGCAGAGATTTTCTATTTTTTTACTACGAAGGCACCTGTTTACCAGGTTTTCACCAAGGCATTTGATTTTTTTTATATATATTTTTTCTCTTTTAAATTTTATTTTTTTTTAGGACTTTTATGATTTATTTATTTATTTTTTTTAGCAATTTTTAGTTGTATAGGTTGCTAGAGCAGATAATTCTAAGTGTATAATTTATTCAAGTGGGTGGTTTTGATCGATTTACGGAGCTGTTCTCCTTCCACTGTTGAGAGTTGATAAGTGTCGGAGCCAAAGACTGCAGTAACAATGTAGGGACCCAGCTAGTTAAGTTCAAACTTCCCTTTTTGTTCCCGATGCTATTGATTTTTAGGATTCTCTCTCAAAACAAGGTCACCAACTTGAAATTATATTTGTCTTACTTTCTTGTTATAACCTCTAGACATTCTCTTTTGGTAGGCTCTCAAATGATCAAATGCCACTTGCCGATGTTCATCAAGCAATTTGAGTTCTTGCAATCTAGATATTCTGTGATCTTCATCAGTAATAAGACCTTGCAAAAAAACTCTCAAAGAAGGAATTTCAACCTCAATAGGCAAGACTGCTTCGACCCCATACACCAAAGCAAAAGGTGTAGCCCCAGTAGGTGTTTTGATGCTCGTTCTATAAGCCCATGACGTCGGATTGAGCTGCAGATGCCAATCCTTTGTAGATTTGTTGATCGTTCTATGCAAGATAGTCAACAGAGTTTTGTTAGATGCTAAAGCCTATCCATTACCTTGAGGGTAGTATATAGAATACCAATGTTGTTTGATTTTGAAATTGTCACAGAGCTCATCTATATCCTTATTTTTGAACTGTCCTCCATTGTCAGTCACAATAGAAGAAGGGATTCCATACCTACAGATAATGTAGTTAAGAATGAACATCTCCACTTGTTTGTTAGTTGCTTTGATTAGCGGAACTGCTTCAACCCACTTAGTAAAGTACTCAATGAAATTTATGATAAACTCTTGTCCATTGGATGATGCAGGATAGATTTGGCCAATGAGGTCAAATGCCCATTATTGAAAAGGCCAATGTGTGATAAAAGGTATTAGCTCTCTTGCTGGAGCATGTATGATATTCTCATTCAGTTGACATTTCTGACAAGTTTTAGCAAATTTTATAGCATCTTTTTCCATATCTGGCTAGTAGTAGCCAGCCCTTAGCAGTTTCCAAGCTAGAGTTAGACCGTTTGAGTGAGATCCACAAATACCTTCATGGACTTCAGATAATGCACGTTAGGATTCTTCAATTTCTAGACACCTAAGAAAAGTACCATCTAAACCTCACCTATACAGATCATTAGTGATGATGACATACCATGAAGCATTTCGGATCGGGTTTCTTTTCTCAATACGAGTAAGGTTATCAGGGATAATTTGGCCACGTAAGTGTGTAGGGGAAAAAGCGAGACTAGGTTAACATGTCCTAATCCTACCTTTTGACACACATTACGGAATACGAAAGAGCCTAGAGATATCGCACAATTGGCTACTTCTTTTGGTGAAAGAGAGAGCCACGGGATATCTATTAGGATTTCTATTCCCTTGTTGAAATTGTAAGATTAAGTAATGCAAGTTCAAACCCTAATCCCAAAATGCAAGTATGAACCAATAATAAGATTGCAGAATTGAGATTAAACAATGAACAGCTGTAAATGTAAGGATAAAATAAGAATGCAGATATGTACCCGGAGTCAAAATCGGACTAAAAATGTTCGGGACGGGGGCGCGGGCGCCACTGTCCTGAAAACTGCACTGGAAACCACTGTTCTGCACTCTGAAACACTGTCTGGAAACTGTCTGCAAACTGTCTGTCCGGAGGACTAGGGCGCCCAGCGCCTCTGTCCCAGGGACCAGGGTGCCCAGCGCCCCTGTCCTGGCAGGACCAGGGCGCCCAGCGCCCCTGTCCCAGTCTCCTGCTCTGCAATTTCACACAGAGTGCTGTTCCAACTTTCTCTCTCCGGATCTGTATCCCACGGTGTCGTCCGAATCCCGAAACCTGCAATAATATCTGAAAAAGGGGGAGGGGCAGCTATATAGGGTTTTGCCTTAGTCAAACCCCCGCTTCGGTGATTTCCACCTCCATGAATAGCCAAGTTGTTTTGTAAAATGTATTGTGTGTGCAGACCTAGTGTGTGTGCAAGGTCCAAAAATGCAAGAAAGCAAACTAGAGCAACCTAGAAAGTAAACCCTAATTGCTTGTAAATGATAATGCAAATGCTCTAAATCAAAATGCAATGTGATCTAAAGCATGAATAAATGATGTATCAAAGCTTATGCAAAGACATGAAAACAATACGAAATCATACCCAACCCTCAAGGGAGAAGTACAAGCCAATCTTCAGTCGGTAATCTCCTATTGTTCTTCAATGTCTTCCAAGCCCTAAGTGGATGAATGAATTTGATAGATGCTTGATAGAATGATGTTGAATGTTGTTGAAGTCCTCAAAGATCTGCTCTTTCGCTGCATATGAAGTTCCTAGAAACCAAAATTGGATCCCCTCAAATGAAGAAAGAGAGCTCTTAAGTATGAAACCCTAGATCGTAAATTCGTATTTTGGCCGACCTAGAGATTGAATATCCCACCAATTTCTTGGGGTTAAGCTTTATTTTATGATTGGATCGTGCTCCCAAAATTTCGGGAAAAATGTCCGGGACCATGTGCACCGGGCGCCACGGTCCCGACAACTTTTCACCAAATTTTCAGGGCCATCGGATATGATGATTTTAGAGAGAATCCCGAAGTTACAGGTGATTTCGAGATGTTTTGACCCCGAAATCAAGCCCCCAAGTTCGAAATAGGACTTAATTAGGGTTTTTGATTAAGTGATGTATTGGAGGAATAAAATGCGAAGGGCGCGCTTTAGTGAAAGGGCCCAACTTTGTGATGTAGAGAATGATGAAATAGGACCTTAGACCTAATTAATTTGATTAATTAAGTGCTTAAGGAGAAATGCAATGCAGAATGCAAAATGCACTAAGGCGGGTGCTAAACTAGGTGTGAAATTGTACCACCCTAGCGAGTGCGTACAATTTACGACACTACAGTAAGTAGGAGTAGATATGGTTATAGCAAGATGAGTCATGCCCAATGATAAAACAGACCACCTGGGAACCAGGGGAATCATAAGCAGGATAATGAAGCTATTCCACCAGGAACTCATAGAAAAACTTTGTTTCTTGTAGTTGTGGTATAGATGCCAATGTAGCCATAGCATCTGTTGCTTTGTTTGTTGATCTAGGAATCTGCTGAAATGAAATAAAGACAAAGTATTTCTTAAAGACATCAACCATTATTTTATAGGGAATCATTTTTTCATCCCAAGTTTGATATATATCATTGATCTGGTTGATTATCAGCTAGGAATATCCATAGATGTATAGCTCAACAACTTTCCATTCAATAGCCAGCTTGATTCTATTTACCAAGGCTTCATATTCTGCAATATTGTTGGTACAAGGAAAATGGATCTTTTATGCCTTTGGAATTGAGTATCTCTGAGGAGTGATAAAAAGGATTCCAGCACTAGAACCTTGTTGAGTAAAAGATCCATCAAAGAACATTTTCTAGGATCGCTGAGTAAGATGCATTATAGATTCATCTGGAAATTCTATGTTCAAAGGTTGATTATCTTCAAGCGGAGCATCAACAAGTTGATCTGTAATGACTTGCCCTTTGATAGCTTTGCGTTCTACATAATGTCAAATTTATATGTATCATAACCCACTTATCCAATCTCCTTGTAAGTGTTGCCTTGCTTAGAAGACATTTCAGAGGATCAATCTTAGCCATCAGTTTGATAGAATGTGCTAGCATATAATGTCTCAATTTTTGTGAAGCGAAGACCATTACCAAACAAGATTTCTCAATGGTAGTGTAGTTCATCTCATAGGTAACCAACATCCTACTGATATAGTATATAGCTCGTTCCTTGTTGTTCTCATCTTGTTGAGCCAAAAGTGCCCCCAGTGATGTGTTAGAAGCTGATATATACATAATCAAAGGTTTGCCTTTAATCGGTGGCATCAAGATAGGTGGATTGGAAAGATATTCCTTGATTTGTTTCAGGTGTTGTTCATAGTCTTCATCCCAGTTGTACGTAACTCATTTCCATAATGCTTTTGTGAATGGTTGAGCCTTATTTGCTGGCTGAGAAATGAAGCATCTTATTGATTGGAGCCGCCCTTGTAGAGTTTTCATTTGACTGACATTCTTTCGAGGTGGCATTTTCATTATAGCTTTAACATTTTGTGGATCAAATTCAATCTCTTTTGCTGAAACAATGTATCCTAGGAGTTTGCCAGATGTAACTTCAAAAGTGCACATTTCTTAGGATTTGGTATGAGTTTAAACTTTCCATTCTGTCTAAGATTAGACCCAATTCCTAGAAATGTGTCGACATTTTCATAGATTTGAGTAGGGTGTCATCGACATAGTCTTCCATGTTTTGGTGCATCATGTCATGAAATAGTGTAGTTACAACTCTTTGATAGGTAGCACCTGCATTCTTTAAGCCAAAGGGAATGACATTCCAGAAGAAAGTTCCCCAGTTACATGTGAATGTTGTTTTCTCTTGATTTTCAGGTGCGCTTTTGATTTGATTATAGCCGAAAAAGCCATCCATTAGAGAGTACATTTCATAACCAGCAGTCATGTCCACTATCATGTCAATGTTAGGCAGTGGAAAATCATCTTTTGGACATGCCTTGTTTAATTCTTTGAAATCTGTGCAGACACAGATTTATTTATCAGGATTTGAAACATGTAGAATGTTAGATATCCACTCAACATAATCAATTTCTCAGATGAATCCTGCTTTTAGTAATTTCTCTAGCTCAACCTTAACAAGCAATGCAACATGAGGATGCATTTTTCAGAGTTTTTGCTTGACAGGTTCTAGTCCAAGAGCAATAAAAAGATGATGCATTATAAGGTCAAGATCCAAACCAGGCATATCAGCATATGTCCATGCAAAGTTGATCTTTTTCTTTATGAAGAAATCAATAAACTCTTTCAGTTCTTCTATTGATAGGGATTGAGCCACATGTATTATATGTTGAATTTCTTTTATTCCAATATTAAGTGGTTGTGTAGGTTCAATTAGTACTAATGATCGCTCTTGAAAGTGATCAGGCAGAATATCAAGTATCTCACCTTCAGGTGCCTTAGAGAGGTTTTCACCGTTAGATACGTGTTTTATTTTTACTTTTTTCTGTTTTGATACTGCCACAGTGTGGTTTTCGCCATCAGAGCACTTATTTTTCTTTTTTTGATATTTGAGACTAAGATACTTGACATTCGCTTCTATCAGGTTCACACTTTGTTCATTGATGGAAGTGTTCATGTGTTCAACTGCATTAAGGTAACATTCTATGGTATAGTCATTGGCAAAAGTAGGGATATCCATGGGTTGGTCTTGTAGAGTATAGTCAATAAGCTCAGGATGTACCGAGGATAAAGATTCAATGGGTTCAAGGAAATTCATAGTATTGTCATCACAACCTCAGACCAACATGTTGAGTTCTAGAAGACTACCTTGCGTAAGTGTATTGAAACCGGGAAGAGTCATAACATGATTATCGAAGCCTACGTTAGAATTTAGAGAATCTAACCCAGCAGACCTACTACTAGAACCATCTCCTACTTCAGACTGGACTACCCATTGTGGTTCAACAACAATAGCTTCTGGAGATAGAGTTTCAACACTGATGACAAAGTAGTCATAGTTTGGTATTGAATAGGTAACATTATAGATGGATCTTATTTCAGATGGATCAAAGTCAGAAGATGAATCATCTGACTCCTCTTCAAGCAACTCAGTGAAAGCATGTATGGTACAAATATTGATATCTTTTATACTACAAGTTCCTTCTTGTTTTGGTTTAGTGATCACATGTAGTTGACATACTTGTTTGCATAGCCTTGATGACTTTGTTAGTCTTTGTCTTCTTTCCCATTCAGCTTCCTCTGGACTGATGACCGGTCCTACTTGTCTATCCTCCAGTTCTTTAGTGGTGTTCCCATATCGGATTTGTTTTGTCTCATTAGATGGAGATATGGTAGGTGAGCGACCTTCTTGTGCTTTCTCTTCTCTTAGCTGTTGCTCATAAGCTTCTTGTCTTTTTAGTCTAATTTCCTCTAGGTCTTGTTGTAGCTTCGTGTGTGCTATCTTTTGTGCTTCATCTATAGTATCATTAGGGTCTTCAGGATTTTCATTGGTAGATTCATCTAATAAAGGTTCTGGACCCCATTCATACTCATTCGAGTCTATTTCTAAATCTTATTCTTGCATTCTTCCCGTATATGTGACAAGAATGTTTAATGGTGTAGAAATTTCTTTGATTCTTTTCACTTGTTCTCTCATTTCTTATGGAATTTCTACTTCTTGTCTTGTTCCTGCCGATACTTTGGAACTTGGTTATAAGCTGCTTCTTCTCTCTTTATTGTCAGTTCTTCTTGTTCTTTCTCATAATCTTCCTAAGTTTTTCGTCTGTTTACTTCTTGTGATGCTTGATGTAGTGTCTTCTTCCTCCACTTGGGTTGTTGATAAGAATTTTGTTTTTGATTTGATGATACATCTAGATTGTATCCAAGTCCAATTTTGTCATTTGCAAACTTAGTTTGTAGCTTGATGGGTTCAATAATTCCTTCTTGACGCTTTCCTAGAGGACGTGTACCTAAATATCTTATGTGTTGGATTATCTTATAGCCTTGACCATATTGTTCAGGGGAAATTTCACAGTGTTGCACTTCTGTATCTTCATTTTCTTCTCTAAAAAGCCATTTGAGAACAGATGCCTCTTCTATTTCATTGGCAAGGGAAGCAGAGGATTGTACAAAAATACCATCATAGATGACGTTTGTAGTTGAAGTTTGTGGTTTCATAGCTTCAGATGGTTTTCCAGACTGTCTTGGTGATGGGGGAAGAGACATCAGTGAAAGTATAGGTTATATCATGTATCCACCCATGCTAGTATCTGTGATTTTCAGTTTCTTTTCTAAGTCTTTCAACATAGTTTTTGAACTCTCAGCTATAGAGATTTCTCTATTGTGAGGAACAAGGGTATTAGTACACTATTTTAATGCATTATAGGTGTATCTTGTATCAGCAGGAACACTGACTTCAAATCCATTATAGGGAAATTTCAAGCACTGATGGTATGTAGATGGCATTGCTTGCATATCGTGAATCCATTGTCCTCCCAACAAGATGTTGTAGGATAGAGGAAGTTCAAGAACTTGACAAATAACATCTCTTTATACAGGTCCCACCCTAATTGGTAATAGTACCAGACCTTTAGAAGTTATCTCTTCTTCATCATAAGCTTTGATTGTTATCTTCTTTGCTAGATCAATAACATTCTCAAAAAATCCCAATTGTATTAGTAAATTGTAAGTACAAATATTCAACCCAACACCTCCATCTATCAAAACACGTTCGACTCGGTTTATGGATCATGGCTTCAATGTGTAATGGTTGATTATGCAGATGATTCAAGGAATTATCATCTTCTTCAAGGAAGGTCAGGTAGTAAGGTAAGGTTAGGTGATCCACCATAGATTGAAACTGATCTAGATCTAAGTCTTTAGGTACCTTAGTAGCGAGAAAAGCTTTGTCTAGGATCTCTCTATGAGCAAAAGAGATCTTAAGCAGTTCAAGAATAGATATTTAAGAAGTATTTCGTTTTAGCTATTCAACAATGCTGTAACTGGAAGAAGATGATGAAACCAGTTATTTAGATTGATGAGGTTTAGTAGTGATCGTAGTTGGTTGTTTGTTTGAAGATGTTGGTATTTTTAATGATGTCTGATTGGGAGATGAGGAACCAACTCCTTTGAGAGTAACTTTTCTTTGAGCATGGGTCACGACATTCGCACTTCCCAGTTTATTTTGCTCTTCTTTTATTATGATTACATTATAATGTTCAGATTGAGTAGGTTCCAGCATGTCAATGACATTATCATTGCTCGTATAGGTGTAATTATTTTTGGCACCTCCCTTGGATTTAGAGGAATCTCCTTGCTCATAAGCAGGCAAGGGATCCTTGAAAGCTTTATGATCGTAATTGGTTGCATGATTCCCAACAAGAATTTTTTCGTCATCGATAAGGTCTTGAATCTCGTGTTTGAGTTTCATGCAGTTATTTGTTGTATGACCCTTGTTTTGATGATATTCACAGCAATCATTTTCCCTCCACCATTTTGGTTTGACTTCAGGATCATATGGTTTGGAGTTCTCAGGCAATGTGATCAAATCGTTTGCCAACAGAGTCTTAAGAGCCGATTCATAGGATTATTCCAAAGGAGTGAAATCACATTTAGACTTTGAAATCCAAGGCTTATCTTTAAACCACTCTTTTGATTTCTTATGAGGGCGTCTGCAAGACTTTCAGTTGCTTTGAGGGCCTATGTGTCGCTAGTCAGATTAAATATTGCCGGTTTTGGTTTTGGTTTAACAGTATCAACCACTCCATCATTAACAACATTTTTGTTATTATCTTTGCCATATTTCCAGTATTTGTTTTTATCTTTAGAACTAGGGCTCTATTGTGTTTCCTTATAAAGTGATATCTCTCTTTTCCTCACAAGTACATCTTCTATTTTGAGAGCACTGTCTAGGGTATACTTGCATTTAAATATTATATTTTAACTCAAGAATCAAATTGTTTAAAAATATGTCCATCTTCTCAGAGTCAGGAATGATTCGTGAATATCTAGAGAATATCTTTCTCCAAAGCTGAAGGAAAGTGAGAAAAGGTTCTCCTATCTTCTGATTGGTATTACAGAGGTCAATCATAGTGACTGGATGACGAATGTTGTAGGATTATTATTGGATAAACAGTTCAACCAGCTCCTCAAAAAATTTAATTCCCGTAGGCAGGTTTGAAAACCACTCCATAGCTTGTCCCCCTAGACTTCTTGGAAACAGACACATTATATATGTCTGTTCGTGCATGAACTCCATACATAAAGCACAAAATTATCGAACATGGTCTTGAGGATCTGAGTTACCATCATATTTGTCAAATTTAGGAATTTCCACTCTTGAAGGAAATGGAGGAATGTGAAGATTCTTGTCAAATGGGAACGGGCAGATTGTGTCCAAAGAATATTGCACAAAAGATTTATCCTTGTCTTTCATTTCTTTGATCTTAGTTTGAAATTCTTGCAATTGTTTGTTTACCAATGATAGTGGTGTCTCTTCTTCTTTAGTGATGATGTTTTCAATTTTATAATCAGTGGGAAGGTTAGCTCCTTGTTTTGCCAATTCTAGAAAATGGTCTTCTTTTTCTCTGGCCATGATAATTTTCATCATTTTTTTTGAAATCCTTGTCCTTTTGACAGCTAACTATAATGACTTCTCCAAGTTCAAAAGCTTCAGAATCACTAATGAGGAGTCACTATTAGTAGCATGAGTGCTAATGTTATTGCGAGCACTGCGTTTAGAGGCTTCTTTTTCCTGCATTTTCCCAGACACATTGGGAGATAAGGGTTGATAAAAAATTGGTTTACTTGAGGATGAAGGTTTTTCAGAGATTGGTTCTTCTTGAAATAATGGATTAGTTTGTAATGAAAAATATTGTCCCTTACCTTTGTCATCTTTCTTATGAGAACTTATGGTTCGAACAGGTATTTGCAATTCATGTGACCAAGAGCTAGAAGTGATATAGATGTCAAGATCAAATCGGAGCTAGTTTTTTGCTTCTTGTAATAATTGGATAAAGAGATTGGGACCAAGTTTGGTTTTAGGAATGATCTATCCTGTATAAGACCCAATCTAAGCAGATTAGGTTGATCAGATTGATGTATGATTGATTGAACTAGCTAGGATATAATCGACAAAATCATGTAACACAACAGCGAGGGTACACTATCAAGATTGCTATGCTCAGGATGAAACTCACTGTGGTGTATCAAGACTGATTAGGCAAGTATGACAGATCTAAAAAATGCACACAAGAATACAAGTTTCTATCATGATGAAATAGAGGCTCGTATGATAAAATATCAAGCATTGGACAATAATTTAGGAGTTATCAAATGACAATCTAGAATACTTGTATGAGTCACTGCTTTAAGTTGTCAAAAAGTTGTAGCAATTTGTATAGACTCGTATGATAGTTTAAGGTTTACCAGATGACAACTTTCACAGGCTAGTATGACAAACTGGCTAAAATATCTCCTAGGATTTATGACTCGTACAACAGTTTAGGACTTACCAGACGACAATTCTCAGAGGCTAGTACGACAAACTGGAACACTCGTATGACATAGGACTAGATAGGGATGAGTTTTTGATGTTTTGATTGATTTTACCAGTTTCAATTGATTGTCCAGGGTTTCAGTTTCAGTTTCAAGGACAGAGACAACATGCAAGATGTAAAGTGACTTCAAGCACAACAAACTAATCCTAAGAAAATTGGCTGAGAGAAAACCTTTGCTTGCAAGCTTAGGTACACACCTAGTAGCTAATTAGAATACGACCACTAAGTCTCATGCAATGGATTCTCAACGTCGTATTATTCGACTCCAAACGCTAATGGGGACATGATATGGCAAGTATCTTGGGAGAGTTATTATCTCTCTTGCACAAAGATTATCCCTCTTTTAGAGGTGAACCAGGTAGCTTCTATCTTAGAGTTCTTATTAAGGAATTTTGTTCAAAATTACCCCTTGAAGTCACGCAAGCACGATTAAGGCCAATATCTTGATAAGGTACAAAAACAATATGTAGTCACGCAAGCATGATTGAGATCGCGAGGCCCTACAAAATGACCGACATAAGAGACCATAAAGAGAAAACTCAAATAACTCCGTCCTCCGAGACTTTAATCTCAAAGAGGCCTATTTATTATAGTGACTCGGAATGCTTGGGTCTAGCTGTACTCACTTGGGTCGTTCTCATGGGGTGATTACTTTTTCCCATTGTGATAGGTCCTCTAAAAGGAACACAAATCTCAAACTAGAAAAGGCTTCAAGGGTCTGGATTTCTGATTGTCTATATAGACAAGAGCATACTCTCCTACGTTTTAGACTTTTCTCAAACACGAAAAACATATTTGTTTATTTACCACATCTCAATTTAAGTGCCTAGAAAACAATTAAGAATACACAAAGTTTACTTGAATCTCCTCAAGCAACTTGCAAAAATAACGAATCAGTAATCATATTGTTTTTGAGCGACAGGCGTGTTCTTGGGCAAACGCACTGCAAAAACTTGTTAGACTATGAAAATATCTTAGATAGATAGAAAACATATCAGGGTTAGCATTGGTATCAGTAAAATCTAATCAGAAAAACCCTAAAAATCAATCTGTCTTTTAATACGAGAAAACATAAAATTGTACGAGTAAACTCACAAAGACGTATGATGATTGTCAACAAATCGTACGATACTTCACATAAACTCATACTATCCCTAACAAAAACTCATACGATTTTTAGCAGATATTGTACAAATGAAATTTGAAAAATATAAAGAACTGATCTGTAAGGCTGAAAATTGTAATCTTCGGGCCCCACGGTGGGGGCAAAAAATGTGTGTGGGAAAAGTGGTAATCTTGTAAGTTGTAAGACACAAACACTTCAATAAGTCATTGCATGCATGGTTAGACAGATATAATCAATGAATGTAAAAACCATAACAAATCGACCTATTGCCTCCTAAAATATGCGAGTATAGACTTGCTCTGAGATTTGTTTAAGCAAAACCAATGACTAGAATACACCAAGACGAAGGATTTAATCTATATGAGCACACAACTAAACTAGATGGATGCAAGATTAAGCAAATCAAACTAGATGGAGGCAAGATTAAGCAATGATTATCAAGCTATATGATTCTAATCACACAAACATGATTAAACTAATATGTAAAAAAGCTAAGATGCAATAATCTCAATACACAATATTCTCAATGACTCTAGAGCAAAAACAACATAATAACAATAAATCTCGAGGGTGCCTTGATTGAGAGATGAAAGGCTGAATTTATAGAGGATCCAAAGAGAGACCGACGGTCAATATTGATTAGTGATGAGCGGTTGAGATTCCTCAAAAGAAAGCACAATCCAGGTGAATTGAAATGATTGGGTGCTTTGATTCAATTGTAGAAAAGATAAGATTGAGTTGATCTTGAGATAAATTCCATAAATTTTGATTTAATGCATTTGGATTGTAAGTCCGAGTTTGCATTGGAGATAAAAATAATCAATTTCATGCATTTGAGATAAAAATCAGTTAAAAAGAATTGATTTCATGCGTTTTTATTTTATTGTATTAGAAAAAGCCATTTTAATGCAACTGAATCTCTTTCCTCAAGATTGCTTTGAGTTTAAATTTAGAGAAAATGATTTATTCAACATAATTGCTTTTCTTGATGTTCTGAGATTTCTCAAGTTATCTCAAATTAAAAAAAAATAAAAATCTCAAGTTGATTTCTTTTCTCAGTTTAATTCCTTTTTTACAAATTAATTCATTTTTGATGATTTAATGGCAAATTTATTTATTAATTAAAATGATAGGATATTTAATTAAATAAATAGGATAATTGATTAAAATTATTAACTAATTAAATAACTTTTAATTAATTGAAAATGATTTATTTGCCATGTGACATTTGATGATTCAGGAATTAATTAATTAGGTGCTCAAGATTGATTTAATTGCCTTTGGTTAGGATCTTGGTGATGTAGTCAAGATTAGGGGTCCATGGTTTAGATGACCATTTTTAGGGTATTACATATGTACCTCGTCCGTACAGGATGATAGCGCGCAGCGTTGGTGTCCCAGACCTGCGCTATCGTCCTTTGGACAGAGGCTCGACAGAGTCATTCGAGAGCCTCGAATTGCGGTTAATTGCTTAACTTTGTTATTTTTTTATCCCTTGGCTTACATTAGCGCCAGTTCGAGTGAGGTAGCGCTGGATCGATTTGTCCTCTGAGATTCATCATCTTGGAGGTGACAAATCCCCTCCTATACAGAAATGTCATAAGACAACATAAACAAACATCACAAGCAAAACAAAAGTTTATATAGAGAGAAAACATAAAAAAACTTGGTTATCAAAGATCAAACAAAGATTTCAAAGTCCAAAATGTGTCTCAAAGATCAAACAAAGATTTCAAAACTTCAAAATTATCTGAAAAACATTCCAAGTTTTCATCCAACAATCAAAATTTCTCAACAAACATGGCTTGTCAAACAATTGGATACCTTGGTTTCAAAATTCATGTCACTCAGGGTTAGGTTTTGCATATTCCAAAACTTAGGTATTAGAAAATATTAGTTGCCTTCATAATAGTCCTTTTGCATTATCATCATCCCCTTTTGCACTTAGGTTCAAAATCATTTCTCTAGATCTTTGATCATTTAATCTCATTACCCCAAAATTAGGTTTTGACTTATGTTGCATTTTGCACATTCAAAATCATTGGTCCTCATATATCCTTATTGCATTAGCATTATCATTACATGGTATCAAACCCTAGTTTTGTCCTAGGTTTATTTGGCATTTCATATCCATATCATATCATAGGTCCCTATCATTGTCATTTCCTTTCTTGCATATTAGTCTCAAAATTAGGTTTTGTCAAACTTCAAAAATCAAAACCTTAGATTAAACCCTAAGTTGTTGTTAGGAAGTCTTGACCTTGTCCAAAATTTATCCTTTCGTCATCAATATCATTCCGTCAAACCTAGCTTAGCATCCAAGCATATAGGTGAAACATTGTCATTTGCCTTATCAATATTTGATCATTTTTCCTCTTAAGGTCTATGTTGGTTCTGAAACCAACAGTCCCCATGTCCTAGAGGAATTGCCACTAACTCATTGACATACTCAGGGAAGGATTTGGCCAACTTAACAAGACTCAGTCACAAGACTGAGATCTCCTACTCTTTTGGCTCTGCAAGACCAAAGTGGGTGAACCTATGCAATGCCCTATAACTTTCAGCTTCAAAATACTCTTGACATTACATGTTACAATAAATAATCTCAATGAAAGATACTAAGGAAGATGGAAACTCTTGGTTATGTCTTTAACCTTAGTTTGTAAGCATCTAGGCACTCATTGAGGAGGTTTCTACACTACTACTCCTAATGCTGAAAGGAAATGCAAAAATGAAAGATTTTTTATTAAAAAATGATTCTGAAAATGAGAATAACACGTCAACCAGTCCCTTTACTCATTGGGCAACAGAGTCTACTCTTAGAAGATAGCTTTATACCCAAATAGTTTGCCTTGTAACCAAAGAGATCTAGGCATCAATGCATTACACCAACACCCACCAGCTTAGTTTTCCTACAATCATGTTTAAAGACCTTGCATGTAAAAGACATTACTTCTCATCTTATTAAAGTTATTTAATCTCTTCCTTGGAGAGAAGAAAGAATAAGACAAACACCAGGCTTGTTGGGACAAAACATACAATCCTTGATTTTCTATTTCATAAGTAACATCATTACATGTAGGAGACAATAGCAAGAGAAACCTTTGTTCATTTCTTGGATGTATGATTACATCTATTCAAAATACAAAGCATACATCAACTGAAAGCAAAATCTAACAGTCATTCAACCCTACACTGTACATAGAAGCCCATCTTCTTGGATGACACATTTCATTTAGAATTCCATAACTGAGAAGAGAAAAGAAAGATATACTCAAGAGAATAAAATCTAATAAAAACCCTAAAAGAATCTCTAAGAAGACTTGTCTTCAACTTGAAATATGCACTTTACTCTCATTGGTTGTCCTCTTCCTTCAAAATTTGCCAAAATTTGCACTTGATTAGTGCCTGCTAGAAAAATATGTCAAAAAATATGAAAATGCGCTTTACAAGCACTTGTCAATTCACTTTGTGCAACTTTGCCAATGTTTTCCATTTTTGCCCACTATCCACACTGGCTGCAACAGTTCACCTTTACACCTACTCTTAAAGCTGAAATTTTTGCCATATTTGTGAAAGTCAGAAATGACCTTTTACCTCTACATACTTTCACTTGCTTGAAAATAGTAAAAAGGTTCCTCCTTGAGATAAGATATTTCATCTCACAAAGAAAATATCTCTTTTACACTGCACATCAGAGACATATTTACGTTGTCACATTTCATCCCCTTTGTGTAAGTGATTCCCAGATTCTGCATACATTTTCCTCTCTATCAAATATTTCATCTGTCAGCTAATAAATTTCACCCATGATGACATATTATTCTCCACATTTCATTCCACTTCACAAATGTCTTACCCTTGAGTAAAAATATTCACCTTTTGAAAAACAATTTTCAGCCCTTTAGCAAGATTTTTCTCCTTTTGCAAGAACAATTTGCTTGTTATGTAGATGCTCTTTAATCAGTGAAAATGTTGTTCAAAATAATTTACCTCCTCTCATCAACATTTTTCTTTCATGAAAGAAAACTTTCCTGAGTGAATAGCTCACATATTCACAGTCTTGACTCCAAAATTTTGTGTGCTGGTGAAATTTACTTTATTGTGAATATTACCCATCCTTTTGTAGAAAGAATTTCATTCTTGGATGAAAATGTGTTACCCAAGACTTTATCCTATGCATTATGAAAATATATCTCAAACTGGGGAAATATTTTGTTCCAATATTCATCTCCCTTTGTCATTTAGTGACACTCCCTATGCAAAATATTTCAAGAATTTATTTCCTGTAGATAAGGGTTAATTGCGCATTCTTTTTGAATTTATTCAAGGTAAGTGTCTACTTGCAGGTGAAACCCTTTTACCTCTGGAGTCACATCTTATCTCTAAAATTTTTACAAACCTGTACTATTACCCTTCCCACTCACTTGACATCCTTTGAAATGAAATTTATTGTGAAGAAAGTACATCATTGTCCTATATCTCAAACCCCTCCTTTAGCAATTTTCAATACTTAGGTTTCAAAATTCATGTCACTCAGGGTTAGGTTTTACATATTCCAAAACTTAGGTATTAGAAAATATTAGTTGCCTTCATGATAGTCCTTTTGCATTATCATCATCCCCTTTTGCACTTAGGTTCAAAATCATTTCCCTAGATCTTTGATCATTTAATCTCATCATCCCAAAATTAGGTTCTGACTTAAGTTGCATTTTGCACATTCAAAATCATTGGTTCTCATATATCCTTATTGCATTAGCATTATCATTACATGATATCAAACCCTAGTTTTATCCTAGGTTTATTTGGCATTTCATATCCATATCATATCATAGGTCCTTATTATTGCCATTGCCTTTCTTGCATATTAGTCTCAAAATTAGGTTTTGTCAAACTTCAAAAATCAAAACCTTAGATTAAACCCTAAGTTGTTGTTAGGAATTCTTGACCTTATTCAACATTTGTCCTTTCGTCATCAATATCATTTTGTCAAACCTAGCTTAGCATCCAAGCGTATAGGTGAAATATTGTCATTTGCCTTATCAACATTTGGTCATTTTTCCTCTTAAGGTCTATGTTGGTTCCCAAACCAACAGTCCCCAAGTCCTAGAGGAATTGCCACTAACTCATCGACATACTCGGGGAAGGATTTGGCCAACTTAACAAGACTCAGTCACAAGACTGAGATCTCCTACTCTTTTGGCTCTGTGAGACCAAAGTGGGTGAACCTATGCAATGTCCTATAACTTTCAGCTTCAAAATACTCTTGACATTACATGTTACAACAGATAATCTCAATGAAAGATACTAAGGAAGATGGAAGCTCTTGGTTATGTCTTTAACCTTAGTTTGTAAGCATCTAAGCACTCATTGAGGAGGTTTCTACACTACCACTCCTAATGCTGAAAAGAAATGCAAAAATGAAACATTTTTTATTAAAAAATGATTTTGAAAATGAGAATAACACATCAACTAGTGCCTTTACTGATTGGGCAACAAAGTCAACTTCTCATCTTATTAAAGTTATTTAATCTCTTCCTTGGAGAGAAGAAATAATAAGACAAACACCAGGCTTGTTGGGACAAAACATACAATCCTTGATTTTCTATTTCATAAGTAACACCATTACATGTAGGAGACAATAGCAAGAGAAACCTTTGTTCATTTCTTGGATGTATGATTACAACTATTCAAAATACAAAGCATACATCAACTGAAAGCAAAATCTAACAGTCATTCAACCCTACACTGTACATAGAAGCCTATATTCTTGGATGACAAATTTCATTTAGAATTCCATAATTGAGAAGAGAAAAGAAAGATATACTCAAGAGAAGAAAATATAATAGAAACCCTAAAAAAATCTCTGAAAAGACTTGTCTTCAACTTGAAATCTGCACTTTACTCTCATTGGTTGTCCTCTTCCTTCAAAATTTGCCAAAATTTGCACTTGATCACTGCTTGCTGGAAAAATATGTCAGAAAATCTGAAAATGCACTTTACAAGCACTTTCACTTGCTTGAAAATAGTACAAAGGTTCCCCTTGAGATAAGATATTTCATCTCACAAAGAAAATATCTTTTTTACACTGCACATCAGAGACATATTTTTGAAAGTATATCTTTAAAGAGAAATACATTATAATCTGCATGCGTTTCACTTCTTGGGTGAAAATAACTACTCTCAGCTAATAAATTTCACCCATGATGACATATTATTCTCCACATTGCATTCCACTTCACAAATGTCCTGACCTTGAGTAAAAATATTCACCTTTTGAAAAACAATTTTCAGCACTTTAGCAAGATTTTTCTCCTTTAGCGAGAACAATTTGCTTGCTATGTAGATGCTATTTAATCTATTTAATTGAAAATGTTGTTCAAAATAATTTACCTCCTTTCATCAACATTTTACTTTCATGAAAGAAAACTTTCCCAAATGAAGAACTTGCATATTCACAGTCTTGACTCCAAAATTTTGTGTGTTGGTGAAATTTACTTTATTATGAATATTACCCATCCTTTTGTAGAAATAATTTCATTCTTGAATGAAAATGTGTTACCCAAGACTTTATCCTATGCATTATGAAAATATATGTCAAACATATGTCAAACAGGGGAAATATTTGGTTCCAATCTTCATCTCCCTTTGTCATTTAGTGACACTCCCTATGCAAAATATTTCAAGAATTTATTTCCTGTAGATAAGGGTTAATTGCACATTCTTTTTGAATTTATTCAAGGTAAGCGTCTACTTGCAGGTGAAACCCTTTTACCTCTGGAGTCACATCTTATCTCTAAAAATTTTACAAACCTGTACTATTACCCTTCCTACTCACTTGACATCCTTTGAAATGAAATTTATTGTGAAGAAAGTACATCACTGTCCTATATCTCAAACCCCTCCTATAGCAATTTTCTATACCATTATCAAACAAATAACATTACCACTCTTGAATGCCCATATTATGCACATTGGGCCTTGCGGTTGATTTCCCAAGCCTACCAAAACAACATCCGACACAATCCCTCGCCTTCACATTTTGATGGATAACATGTTTCAAGGACCAAATCATGCAAATGTTGCAATCATGGCGCATTGTGAGACCGCATCCTCTCTTGAGGCAGCGTATGGAACAATCTCTATGCCATGTCAATGATTCATATTTTCTCTCACCACTGTCCTAAGTTCATAAAAACCATAGGCATAAATGCCCATGTTGACTCTAAACAAATTTTTCATCCTGCCATATCCCAATGCATCTCATGCATTATTTGCACTCAATGCAGCCCAAGAGATAACATCTCCATGAGGTATATTTTAAAACAGCTCGCGTGCATTGTTCAGGCTTCCACATTTTTGCCTTTCATGTTTGGTTAGTGCAGCTACAACACTGGGCAACACTTCCCTATGCCTTGGTGTAAATCCATATATTGTTCCAAACCTCTGTTATCGTCACAGGCAGGGCATTCAAAAGGTGTGAAGTTTAGTATTATGCCAAACCTTTTTATCAAATACTTCTTTTGTCTATCATGTAATCATGGCACTTAATGAGACCACCCTTTATTTTCTCACTGCAACTGATCACCTGGCAGACAAAAACCAGAAACCCACACAAATCGTTCTCAGTGCTCTCTCCCTTTTAGCTGATTCGTCCTGTTCATATTTCTCTCATTACTCCTATTTTGACTTCGCAGAGAAGCGAAGGATATACTCCCGCTCACCACATCACTGCCCTAAGATCTGTCTCCAATCCCATTTGAAGCACAGTCACCTATTTGGCATATAGTCCAAACGATCTTTGTCAAGAATAGGTTGTTGGATGGCGGATTCCTTGATAGTGTCCAAAATGGATTACCAGGTTCACGACTCCAAGCATTTTTCTTTTTGCTTGCTTGACGCCTCTGCACACCCACAAACTCATATTTTCTTTCTCATACAATATCACTAAGTGCATTTGAATAGTCTATAAGCTTGGGAAAATGCTACCATATATCGTGCACATCACAAGATTCACTGTTGAACGAGATCACACCTAAAAGAATAAACTCGTCATCAATTTGGTTCGAATCCTTAGGCCATTCGGCTTTATAGCTTTGCATTTCTCCGATTCATCTTTGAAAACCCTAAGATCTATTTTACCCATTGCACACTTTGCTCTAAATCCTCATATTGTCGCATGTTCATTTTGCCATCAAATTCTATCCCGTGTAGTGCTTGGAGTGCTCCCCGCACCTCGCGGGATAAGAAGTAACCTCCAAAAGCCGTGTGCAATCTCTTATCCCGCGGGTGTCTTTATCCACCTCTTGAGTTGTGCGGGACGAGAAAATTTCCTTGTATTTTGCATGAAATCCTTATCCCGCGAGCTTTACATGTTCGCCCAGATGGACGCGGGATAAGAGAATATTGTTTTTCCCGCTTCATTGGCTTATCTCGCGGGTTTTCTTACCAAACCAATATCCTTCGTGGGATAAGCTTCACCCGCATGTATTTCTTTACCCACTTACCGAGCACAACTCCACTTGATTTAATTTTCAAAATACAAACTTTCAAATCACCCAAAAGGGGGCCCGCCCTTTTTACACCCAAGCATAAGGTTTAATCCTTTCTCTTTTCTTTTAAAAAAGGCTTTGACTATTTTCACATGGCAATATTGTGAATATGACTATTCACATAATCAAGTCATTATGACTTAATTAGTATTTTGTTTTAACTCCCAATGCCTTATATTATGAAAATATAGATGTGTGCCCCACTTCAATTTAAATCATATTTCAAATGATATAAAATATAAGATTATTTAAGTCACACAATTTAAATAATACATGCTCCCTTGAATGAAAATTAAATAAAAAATTGTTTTAACTCATCTCTCTTTTATTTTGACTTGAGCTAGTCTCATATGTAATATTATTTGTATCGGAAGATTTAAACAATATATTTTGTATTTTAAAATCACCAACCTCCTCATTTGGGCATCTTCCCTAGTCGGGCCTCGAGTGGGCTTGACTAATTTTTTTTTGTTTTCAAACAACTGGCTTGGTGGAAATACTCTGATTCACTGACCTGAAGTATTTGGGAGTCGAGAAATTGAACTCAGAATCTTCAGTTTTATAATTTTGCAACTTTTACACCTAGCCCAAAACACCTGAGTAGCTCAAGAAACGAGCTTTAAAAATTGATCAAAACATTTGATTAGGGCTTGCAGGCTGGAACACTGAAAGATTGCAAAACATAGAAAATGGGGCATTTGACGGATCATCAAAATGATATTCGAGGCAAAAGTAATTCACTTGAAAAGTTGCCTAATCAGTTGTTTCTGAATCTGAACTTGTTTAAACAACCTAAGTAGCACTTAAACCTTGATTTGAAAAAATATCAAATCATCACTTCATGGGCCGCAACTTGGCACACTGCCACATCAATATACCCTGAATGAGTGTGCAAGAGGGTTTGACCTGATTAGGTCACATGTGCAAATTATTCACCCTCAAAGTCGGCTTCTCTAAAAATCTGAACATGCTGAAGCTGAAACCCTGAAAAAGTTGCATTTGGAATGAGTCTCAAAAACTAATCATATGATGAGATGGGGGGCTACAAATCTAGGATATTGTAGATAATTCTATAGAGAATCACGTGGTACATTTGTTTTTAATTTCAGGTCAACTGGACGCAAAATATGAATTTTCAAAGTGGCCCTCAAACTGTTGTTAGGCAATGTTGAGTTGCAGAACTGAACTTTTTGCAAATGGAATCAACTTGGGAAACTTGTCAAATAGATTCATGGGACTAAGCCACTTGGCATGGGGCTTCAAAAAATATCAGATAATTATGGACAACTCTCTGTTTGTCTTGAAAATCAACTGGCAAAAAGATACAAGGTCTCAAACAGGGCTACTCAGAAAAAGGCAAACATGTGTAAACAACAACCCTAACTTCAAGCCCTCCAAAGGAGACTTCAAAAATCCATCATAACTGGTCTAGGGAAGCTGAAAATGGGCATATGACATATCTACAAGGTGTATAACCATCCCTCAAAGGGATTTCTCTTGATAATTCTCCATTGCAAAAATATGAGCTCACCAAGTGAGCTACATAGACCTGCTCTGAAAGGCGATTCTGAATGCAATCTACAAAATTTTGAGCCCGGGTCTTCAAAATTGGACAAATTTTTTGAAGTCCCAACAGTCTAGACTTCATTTCAATTTCTTAAGGTCGCATCTTTAGGTTTGCATTCCAAAATTTTGTCCAAATCACAAAAGTTCAAAAATATAAGTTGCATTGTCATCTTTTTAGGTTTTATTAGTTGCATAAATCATCCTTAAATTCAAAAATCCCCAAAAAAACATTGTATAGTGACATGCTTGTTGAAACAAGTTCTCAATCCAAAAAATCACACAAATCTACATATCAAGCTATGTTGTTTCTAATGGATAATGTACCAAACACACAAACTCAACAATATCAAAACCAACCACCTAATTCTAATGTGGGTCCATCAAGCAACAAATTACCACAATATGGGATGCAACAATTAGGACCTCCACCATACTATGAACCCATATTTGTACGAACAAAATTGGGATGTGAACGTGTTCCACCGACACCATCAAGGAGTGCACCATTTGATAAACCCAGGACATGCCACACAACCTTAAACGTCATATGGAAAACAAAATCTCTTACAAGGATTTGGATCAAACCAAGATCTTCAAAAAAGAATGAATCCAAAAAACCAATCAGATTCAGATGCCTTAGATGATATTGAGATGTTTGTTAACAACCCTAAAATGACAAAGAAAATGGATAAATTCTCGAGCAAGGTGTTTCAAATGTATCCTAAAATACAGAGATGATAGATATTGCTATAACTTTGAATAATCAAACCAATATTCTTGAACACAACATGAGGTAGATAATCTCTTAAGTTTTGAGCCTCCTCATTTAAATGAAGTTGATGTGCCACAAAAGGCTCCAACCACGCTAATTGAGAAATATGCATCTAAATCCTTAAGTGTGAATATTCCACCAAATGAAACATTTGAAGAAATCAATAATCCATTGCATAATACAATCCTGTTTCGACAAGATTAGATGGAAATGTCTAAAACATTGATAAATGTGACGCAACAAAAGACATCACAAGTTCATAAAATTGGCTTAGATACAAGAACATTATTACGATTGGGATGCCCAATATCGCTAATATTCAAACCAATTCAATGACGTAGCAAAATACTTATTTACACTCAAGTTTAACATATATGACAACTACACATGCACAAACAACACAAAATTTGTCAGCATGGCCTTCGATCATGGAGACTAAGAGAGAAAATAGTGGTGCACAAACAAAACAAATATTACAACAATTAAAAAGTTCACAATAGGTGTCTACCTTCCCAATTGGAACGATAACTCGACTTAAAACCTGAACTTAGGGATTGAAAATCTATCTTGAATAGCTATCATTCTTTGGTGGAGGTTTCATTTACATGTCAACTCAGGGACGTATTACTTGACAATGGTCCAACATAGTTTGTGCACTAAGTTCCAATAAAAGTCATTTCATTCTACTACGAAAAAGGAAGTTACTGAAATTAACACATAGAAATGTAATAACTAAAATGCTACAAGAAACCTTAATGGTGAAGGGTAATTCAAACAACTAACTACCACTAATGTTCTAAACTGACAAATAGAAACTACCTTGTTCGCCTTTGGTTGCAGGAACAGTCATAGGTTCTGGTTCTAGTGGTTGTAGGAGCATTCAAATGTTAGAACGACAACTATAAAAAAAATAAAACTAACACAAAAAAGACACATGATTGCTCACCAAGTGGGCCCCCTTGGATGAGCATGTCCAGAACTCAAATAGTCTTATATGTTCAAAACGCCATCACTTTATTTATCATCCCAAAAGCTATTACATTTCATGAAAACAAAGAGAATACTGTCTAACTCTTGAAAACTCTGTCTAACCCCTGCGAGGAGGTTCAGATCTTTGTTTATAAGAAAACTATAACAAACTACTAACTAACTAACCACGCTCAAGAGAATAGGCGGAAGTTTTATTACAACAAAGAAAGAGTCAACCACAAGGATTGTGGGACATTCATCATTCATAACCAAGAATATAGCACAATGGTTCTCACTAGATTGCCGCCTACTGGAGACAGCCATAAATATGTCTTGAATTGCTTCGCTATTCTTCAGCTACTCGGTTATCGCCTCACTTATTGCTTTAATGATTGCAAATGCCTTGACTCTATCTTTAACGGCCTGAATGGCACAATCCTCTTTTCTGGCATGGTTTGATTGCTTCTACAACTACCTAAATATTCCTACATCAAGAGTTAAAGAACACAAACACACACATATCTATTTTCTGTCAACCATAACATTCATTCATCGACATATAAAAATATCATGGTAATTCACATAGTTGCAAGAATATATTCGTAGCCAAAACAATACGAAGTTTGAAAGGTTCGGTTAATGTTAATTATGCATAGGATCAAAAACCTCTAACACATCATATACCCTTAACATTGTCTGATTACACAACTTAAATCATGAAAAACATAACAGACATAGACACAAAAAGAGATATCATTTCAGCTCATCAACATACACTTTTCAATGTGAAAACACGTAATGCACAACAACAATATCATACTCAACAACAAAGGGAAACACCTTTCGTGCCTCCACAAGTGAATAAAAACTTACAATAACAACAATCATTTGGACATATTTCACAATAAGTTAACGTAATTGCCACACAACATGTAAAAGTGAAAAAACCTAAAACCCATAAGAATGGCTTTTTAAAATTATTTTGATATGTACCAGGGCAACAACAAAATATGGTGCTTAATCAACAAGTTCCAAATTATTATCAACAACATCAACACCAACAACATTATGTGCCTCAATATGCACACAATCACAAACAAGTTATTATGTGCCTCCACAATAACAACAAGTGAATGCTTATTATCAACCATGAGCACAATTTAAAAAATCTCAAGCACAATATCATCCTCAAGTGCAAATGGCAATCCCATCTCAACAAGCACAACAACATCAAAACATGACAGTGCCACAACAACAAGAACAATATCAAAATGCATACATGCCAGAGACGTCAAAGACGACAATCTGTGATCACCAAAATCTATTTGGAGGCAATGTGTATCGACAGAGAGGACATCAAGAGATGAATGATGAAATCTCAAAACCCTCACAATCTAATGCATTGGAGCAACAAATTGAGAGATTGCAACAACAACTTGATGCATTACAAACTAAGGGAACAAAGAAGTTATTTACACAACAATATTTATGCCCAGATCAATATGATGAGAGTTTGTACATGCCTCCCTTCCCTCAACATTTCGAAGCACCAAAATTTGATAAATATAAGGGAAAGGGAAACCAAAAGATCATATTTGACCTTTCTATATTTCATGCACTGAAATAAATTACGATGATAGATATCTTATGCATCTTTTCCCATGAAGTCTCATAGGACAAGCCATTGTATTAGTATGCACACTTGCTTGGAAATATAAAATATTGGAATGAATTGGCTGAGAAATTTATTTGTCATTTTATATTCAATATAGACAAAAAGGTAAGTATGTCATACCTATGCGAAATGAAACAAAAATTGGGAGAGCCTTTGTTCAATTACTTACAACAATGGCACAGTTTGGTTAGTCGATGTTCTCTTGATATTCCTAAAGAACAAGTAAATTTATTTATTCAAAACCTTGCACTAGAAATGATGCATGAGCTAAAAATGAAGAGTCCAAGTACTATCGAAAAGTTTATCATGAAAGGAAGAAACATTGAAAATGCTCTCGTAGCTAAGGGAATTATCAAGATGAATAAGGAGAACAAAAATTCGACCAACTCAAGTGACAAGAATAAATTTTGGTCTAGAAATAAGAATGTCACCAATTATGGAGTTGTAGACACAAGAACGATCAACACAAATCAAGGCAATTTTGTTATAATAGGACCAAGCGCTCATAATACTCAGGATCCTAATTAGGCTAGCTAAATCATATGACAAATGAGATTCAACAACAAGTCCAAAAACAAAATCAACAACATAGGCCCTTCAGATCAAGGGATGCACCTCCCCGACAGTTTACACCATTGGGAGAGTCGATTGAATCAATCATGAAGCAACTAATTTAGGCCAATTTTATTAAGTTGCTAGATATAAAAGAGGAGCCATCAGTAAAACCGCATTGGTGGAATTAAAATGTGTATTGCGAGTATCATCGGTCAAAAGGGCACAAGACAACATCATGTGTAAAGACGTAAATCGTGCTAACTTCAATAATAGCCAAAAAAACTCTTTATTCATAAAAAAACTCATAATTCCTTTAATAAGTGTATTTCATTCCACTTTTGCTTCCATATCTTCATTTGATCATTCCATTTATATCATAATAAACACAAAATTTCTATAAAAGATAAAGATTCTTCATTCAATACATCGATATAAGTAGTATCTCAATCATACAATACTTAGGCATTTCAAGTTGTCGTAAGTTCAATAAAAAAATAATACAAAGTAAAGGGTGAGATGCGTCCTTTGATCTGCAACCCAAGCTATCTTCAATGCAATCTTTAGCATGAAGACGAGAACAAGATTCAGGCACTTTTTCCGCCCAACCGTGAAGCTTACACTTCCCCGGAATTCTTAGTCAATCAAGAATACCCGACCCTGCATGAATTACTTAGCAAAAGAATTCGAAAGACAAGATGGAATCTAGTGCGTGCCTAGATGATACATGCATTTTCAATTTTCTAATTCTATTAAGAAATGAGCAAGATCAATCAAGGACGTGGTAGAGAGTATAAATAAAAGAAATCCATCTAATTCAATGGTTTATTCAATTTGATTACTCGACCGAGTATAATGCCATGCATAGCGAAAATAGATATTTTAGAAAATCAAACTATTCTCTCTATAATCCACATTCGGTAGTTGTCCTGGAAGGTAACTTTCCACAAACACAAGCCTATCTAGCTATGTTCACATAAATCTTAGAATAAATATATACAGAAGACAATCTTTCGCCTTTCAATTCTATCTTCCTATTTCTTGAAAGATAAACATACAACGCTAAAAGAAGACAATCTTTCATTGAATATAAATTGAAAGAATCAATCTTTTATTACAACCAATCCCATTTGACAGGAAGCAATCTTTCATGGATAAACAAATATACATCTGAAAGAAAACAATCTTTCCCTTCTATCTTTCAGGCAATTTAAAGACAAGAATTAAATATTAAGAAGGTGTAACACATGTATGTATCTTTACAAAGAAATTGAATAAAATGAGCACACATTCTTTTATTCAATTATCAAAACATTTAAATAACGTAATCATTAACATGGATTCCATTTCTTATGGTTCAGAATTCTAAGTTTATATCGTCTAAGCTCTTTATCTTCCCATGTGTCTTGGTTTGTTTACCTCTTTTCTCAAAACATCATATTTAGTTTAATACTAATATGTGACTTTTTATGATTTAAATACTCAACTCACCGATTTTACTAATTTACCAAAACAATAATCTAACATGATGAAAATTCATAAAACGCCTATCTATATGGCTTTTTTAATGAGACACCCGATAACAATCTTTTCTCTTCATGCAAGGATCTAATTTGAAAGTGTAAGTCTTTTCTTTATGATATCAAAATAAACTTCACTATTTAATAAGTCTTAATCCTAATATTTCATCTTCTTCGCATTTCTATTTCAGAGTCCTCTTACTCTGTTCCTAGAGGATTTGGTGGTCTAATTTCTATGAATTTCATTTATGTTTATCAACAATCTATAAGAAAATATTTCATTATTGCATCTATATTTGCATGATTGTAATTTAAACAAGTAACAATGATTTATATCGCGACTAACTCTTTCATTAGAATATTGCATAAAGCTAAAACTAGATCATTCTTTATCTCTTAAATCTCTATCTAACAAAACATGCTAGATTTGAGCCTACCTCAAGAAACGCGATCCATGTCTATTATGATTCCTGATAACTTCAAATTGCCTGCAATACGTCCAGATTCCAATGCTTTCCACCTCGGCGCTCTTCTATCTCACGAGCTCTCTATTCCTAGTTCTTATCCTTTCTATATTATGAGAATTTCTCAAATAATAATAATTTAACTAACACACGTTCAAGAGCCTCGACTTGTCAACTTCTACCAATCAACCCACCAACCGCCACTGCCACCTCTTGCTAATATAAGCATTAATATATTGTTAAACTTAAACATAATATATTTTGTTTAATTGAATTGCTGATATTATCTCCTATCTGCAAGGTGTTTGGCTACGTGGAATAATCCTCATATTTTTCATGTTTCGTAGCACAAAGTCCTTATCTCGTTTGTACTCAATGAGTTTGATAAGGTGATAAGTCAATATTAATATCAATCTCTCTTCATGTAAGTCGTTTCTACATGTCTTAGTTAATTTTCCAAGTGTTAGTGTACGATTAGAACACTTCAAGTTGACTCCAGACATGTCGACTTCCTCTAGCATGCATTATAAATCCGCCAATATTTCAAACAGGTCGGTATTTATATATCGACAAAAATATATAACATAAACCAGTTAACATGTTCTTTAATAAACCATTTTCCATATATATATATATATATATATATATATATATATATGATTTTCATTAAATAAAGAACTCATATACATATATATATATATATATTTAATCTCAAATGATTACGTATAGGTATAAATAAAATTCATGACGTAATTAAATTTCACGATCATATATAACTATATAGATATATATGTATATGATTGAATCAATATCTCATATACATATATATGTTATACTATTATCAAATTACCAAAGTAAATTCATAAGTACGATATTTCATGCATTTATACATATCTGAACAAAAACAACATATAAACATGGGGTCAATATTCGTTTTTAAATTATTTAGACATTTCATCTCCTTTAACAATAAAGCATAATATTTCACAATCACTCATGCAACTTAGATTTAATTCAATCACCACTCAAGTCATGCAACAAATGCTCATGTATAAATATTTAAATCAATCTTCTACTCATTCCAAATTCATCATTCCTATTTAAACAAACACTCAAATAAGGTCATTTAAATCATCCATCATTACAAGATGCAAATTATAAATCCTAATGTGGTGTGTGAGAGATTCCATCTATTCTAACGAAATACAAGAGCTAAGACAACTCTACCTGAACCATGTTCTCACCTTCATCTGTGTTCACCAATTCCTGCATTCACTTGCATTTAGTTGCTCATTAGGAATGACGATCCCAATTTTGCAATAAAAATTATTATTGATCATTCAATTGTATATAAATCATTTCAGTGCATTCGATCTCCTATCTTATTTAATTAACAATTCCAATTTCATTTATTTTCCATTTCATTTAAAAAAAATAAACATTATTTTCCTAATTAAATAATTATGGAAAAATAGAGTTCGTGACACCATGTTTCCAACTGAAGCATCTTATCCAAGATTTTCTTGACCAAGGCGTCATTAAGGTTGATTCACTTGCCAAAACTTCTAATGTTGATCCTACAATTTTCAAGATGCCCTTACTTGATCATGACAAGCGAAAGGCCTCCTCTTTAAACACAAACCAAAAAGGCAACATGAACCACATGAGGACTTCTCGTAACTATACCATTAATTACTTTAATGCATTAGACAATCACGTGTCAACCATAAGTATTAAAGACCAAGATCCCTGATGTACAATGGCTACTCGTCGATCTAAGCTATTCTTAAAAGGAGCTCTTTCCAATCCTCCTAAACCAACCCAAACGAGTCGGTATAATCTTCTTGGCCATTTGGGAAAAATGCTTGCATAAATTTCCATCCTTGAGTTGTTGAGAATGCCTCCCATGCATCGAGTTGTTTTGGAAAAATCTCTAACTGAGTCGATTGTGCCTACTAACATTGTTGTTGACCAATTATAGGCCAGGTTAGGGCATCTCGCTACCTCCCAACATGTCACTTTTTTCAAACCATGATATTCCCCTTGACAAACCACACCATAATGGCTCCTTCGATCTTGAGGTCTTCATCCATAATTGCAAGGTTAGATGAGTTTTGGTAGATGGCAAAGCAAGCCTTAATATTTGCACTTTGAGAGTCTTAATTGCTCTTGGTTTCATTAAAAGTGACACAGATCCTTCTAGGAGGATAACAATAAAAGCCTATGATGATTCTAAACACTTGTCTAAAGGAGTGATCATATTACCTATCAAAGTGGGTCTTTTGATAGAGAATACTTTGCTACAGGTGTTTGACCTAGAATTTCTGTATAACATGATTATTGGCCGCCCATGGATCCATGAGATGAAAGTGGTTACTTCAACCTATCATTAGTATTTGAAATATCCATACAATGGAACTGAGACTACAATTCTTGGAGATCCCAACGCCTTTCAATTTTGTGCTAACCTGAAGAACACTCCAGAACAACAAGTATCATTGAATAGAGAAGCACCTTCTTCCAACTATGTGGATCTCCAAACATTGTTAGAATTAGTTAAGGGCAAGATAAAGGTCTAAGATCAAGGATGTGGGAAATATTCATGGCTCAAACATTCCTTATTGGTAACCTACTTGTATCGCCAAAATCACATGGGAAACCACACCTTTTGCACAAAGATCATAAGACAGTCATCCAATATCAACCCCTTACCACATTTGTAAAGTGGGGTGAATTGAACACGAAAACTTTGGATGAAGATGTATTAGATTGGCTCTTCAAAGATGAAGCAAACATACCACCTATCCAATTGTCAGTGCAACAATATGGCAAAGGTTTCAACATATGTAGAAAAGGCATATGATGGACGTAGTGGTTTGGGACTGAACAATCAAGGAAGATTATAGCCAATCATATTTGAGAGGTGACATATAACTTTGGGCTTAGGATTTGTACCATAGTAGGATCTAAAGGTTTTGAGATATTTGCATCAACAACATCCCATAGATCTCAATCTATTAGAAAATCCTCCATCTTTAGCTTCCATATCTCAAAATTATTTTCAAAAAAATTATCCACCTCTATTCTCCTTGATGAACTTTCCATCTATTTTTTTTTTGCTATGAGATCAAAAAGTATCTTTCTCAAAAGCTGCCATTCAAATTTGGATTAGTTCAAAAAACCGAAAAAACCCACAATTGAAGCAAAGGTGATCAAGCTCTGATACCACTTGTTGGGAAGTTAAGTAGCAAAACAATTTCCTACACTAACCTTGAGAGGATGGCAATGCAAAAAAAAATTACAAATCATCACAACAATTACAAAAACTTATAAAACAAAAAAACATAAATAGCATCCATACCACAACATAGTAATTTACTTGGGAAAAACCCTTTTTGTATTAAAGAAACCACACTCCAAAAGTCACCCAATATATTATTTAGAAATTAATAACATATTAAAATATACTTGCAGAGCAATATTTTCATAGGAGTATACCAACTAGAGATTTAGAGGTAGTTTAGTAGCTATAATACTCTTACACACAACCTCCATTTCACACACCTCATATATAGGAGATGCAATACATAAAACATCGAATAGTGTTACAAAACCATGGGTTAAAACCACCCAATAAAGTGGAACCCGTCTTATCCTCCAATCCTAGATGCCCTATGATGTATCAACACACATATCAACACGTGCAATTCCCTTTTACAACTCATGTATATGTTTAATGCATTTTATATTTCCTATTTTAGGAAACCCAACTTTCAAAGGCTATAACTTTTGAACCCGGTGTTTGACTGACAAAGAATTTGAATCACTGAAAAGATCACAACATGCTCTATCAATATATTACCTATTATACTAGTTATAGACACTTTCGTTCTATTTAAAAGCCTCTAAAGCCCTCAAAATTGACTTCAAAACTTTCGCTCACAACTTTAAAAAATTAAAACTTTAATATATTCAAATCTAGATATGCTCTTGCAAGAACAAAAAATTATCGGCATACTTATCTAGCCAATCAAAATTTTTAGGGAAAATTTCAGACCAGTTCATGCTCAAACAAAAACTTACTATAAATAGTAACCTTGTGTAAATATAGGGTTGAGACACCATTTTGCTAACATTCTTCAACTTGTCAAACACATGTGTAAATGAAAGGTTGAGACACTATTTTGCTAACATTCTTTGACTTGTCAAACACCTTGTAAGAGGAAAGGGATTATCTACACCATAAATTAATTGCTAGGGGCCATGAGGCCCATATACTCCAAACACCATCTAATCTTCTATGTGCATGCGACCTGTTAAAGAATCTACAACATTCACTAATGTCTCTACCTTAACCAATTTCAACCTGTCATTTTTTACCACATATCTAACAAAACGATACTGAACATCAATGTGCTTGGTTTGGACATGAAATGTTGAGTTCTTAGCTAGGCATATCACACCTCAATTGTCACAATAAACTATCATTGCACCTTGTTTTATTCTAATATCTGAACATAGTCTCTTAAGACAAATGGCTTCTTTATAAGCATGAGTGGATGCCATATTCTTGGTTTTAGTAGTGGACAAAGCAACCATGACCTTCCACTTACACATTCAACTAATTGCACCACCAAATAAAGTAAACACATAAGCACTAATCAACAATTTGTTATCATTATCACCTGCCCAGTCAAAATCCACATAACCATTAATATCAATGAAAATATTGTCTCCTATCATATTACCATGATAAAATAATGATATAAGGTACCCTTCAAATATTTGAAGACCCTTTCAACTTTATCCCAATGAATTTTACTAGGTAAGATATATATTTGGAAAGAACTCCCACTGCTTAGGCAAGGTCTATTCTAGTGTAGACCATAGCATACATCAAACTTCCAACAACACTCTGCTAAGTCACTCTACTCATGTCTTCCATCTTTGATGGGGAAGTAGGACAATCTGGAATAGATAATTTTGTTCCAATTGTAAAAGGAACACATAACGGTCTACAATCTTGCATGTAAAACCTCCATAAAACTGAATTTGCATACTTACTATGGCCTAGCAATAGCTTTATGTTCACTTTGTCTCTTCTAATCTCCATTCTAAGAATGTGTTTCATTCCACCAAGATCTTTCATTTCAAATTTAGCAGCAAGTTGAGACTTTAGTTTTGAAATCATACCTTTCCCTTGACTAATGAATAACATATCATCAACATATAATGCAATGTACATGAAATGTTCATCGTCAGATTTAAAATAAACATAGTGATCTAATTTAGAATGCTTAAATGATCCTAGGACTCTATTTGAGGCCATACAAATATTTATTCAATTTACACACTAAATTACTTTTACCTTTCATCACATAGTGCTTTAGTTGTAGCATATAAATATCCTCCTCCAAATCACCATGAGGGCAAGCAATTTTCACACCCATTTGGTCAAGCTCTAAATCATAATTAGGAACAATAAAAAGCAGAAATCTAATGGATGTCATTTTTGGAATAGAAGAAAATATCTCACCATAATCAACACCCTCAACTTGAGAGCATCCTTTTGCAATCAACCTTACTTTATACTTCTCAATACCTTTGTTTGAATTAATCTTTTTCTTGAACACCCATTTGCAACTATAGACGCCTAAAATTGTCCCGCTTAATTAAATAAATATTTTTATTTATTTAATTATTTTACACTAAGTCTTCTATTAATTCAAATAAATTTTTTATTTATTTAATTAATTCATTAATCCTCTTCTAAGCCTTTCCTCATTTAAATAAATACTTTTATTTATTTAAATTGTCCTTTTCCTAACACTGGTATTTCATGCATGTGTGTATTCAATTGGCATGAACTACTTGCCTAGTGCCCGTATCTCTTGGTTTGATGACTTGCTATTTAACAATGGAATGCCCTCATTTTTCCATCAAACATTTGTATTCTTCACTCGGTGACTTGCTATGGAGACCCCAATTCTCCTTCAAGCTACTTGTCAACAGATGACCTTCCTGGGTGAAATCACTGACAGACGTATGCAGGAGGTCCTCTACTCTTGACACCCTCTTATTCTTCATAGCCTTAAAAGGATACTAGGGAAGGAATTCCTTATGGCTTATCATAGGTATAGAGCCAATACTGATATCCCAACCTTTTTCCTTGCAATGGTGATATACATGGGGACTAGCAAGTAGAGAGCAAAGCTTTTAACTCAAATGGTGTTTAAACATTGCGTATTGGGGGAAATTGATATTGCGTTGGACAATATTGATGCCAACCTGAGAATACCTCTTCCCCAAAACTACTATATGTCCTTGGGCAATGGGGTGGAGGTGAGGAAGTTTGTGATTTTGAACTCTCTAGACTTTGATGCTCTTCAAGAAACTTGACTTGCCATTACCAGGAATATTTAATTTCTGCTTAGGGCGACTGGCATTCAAAACAGCTTCATGTCAGAATGGAGGGAAAAATTTATTCGAGACAAAGAGTTAGCGGGTGCTAATGGATTTGGTATTCTAGAGAATGGATATTTGGTTGATGGTAATGACTGGGGGTTTGGGCTTGGCGAGGAGTGGTTCCCAAATGACTACCGACTCCTTAAGGAGAAGGCATAATCGGTGACTCACTTGAACTGTGGCACTAAATGCCCTATAGTCCTGGATGCAGCTCGTACTCCTATGGATGTTGACTCTGATGACTCCCTTTGACTCCAGTTGTCACCTCTCTCTCTAGTTTCTTTATTTTGGTTATTGTCTTTTTTTTGTTTAAAGGCCTCTGTTATCTACTTTTAGAGGTTGGCAACTGATGTTTTGTACTTATCCAGCCTCCATTGCTGGTATTTTTTGTATAAGGAATAGAACTAAGGTAGGGGGTTTTCTTCCTGGTTCTTTCCCCCTACCGCTCTCACTGAATCAGGCCTTGTATTCTCTTATTTTGATTAATACAAGGATGCTGCCCCTCTGCAACTATTTACTTATTAAAATTTTTTTTTGTCCTTTTCCTAAATTAAATAAATAAAAAATTTAATTAATTCATTAGCCTTTTATGCCCATGACACATGTCATTCATCTCTTAATTCTTCTCTTACCTACCCCCTTTATCATTTAATTACTTCCTCTACCTACCCTTTAATCCTAACCGACCATTTATCCTCTTCACCTTTTAATCTTATCCCTTTATTTCTTACAGTGTCTTCTATATAAGAGGATGCCCTCTTCCTCTTCAACCCTAATCTCTAACCATCTAATCACCTAACAACTGCTTTTAATTAAGCCTTATTGTGATCAAGCTATCGACCACATTTCCATTCTTTGTTGAGCTCTTGTGCACACATAAAATCTAAGAGAAAATATATCAAGAAACATCAATGGAGATAAGAGACAATGTAGATTGAAACCCTACTTGACATGTGAATGGTATATTTTATTTTGTTATTATTTATTTGCATGATCTTAGGTATCTCTATTAGTATTGGTGAATGTTTCATTGTAGGACCTAGATTGTTTGTGGTTGGATCTTTATGGTTTTACAATAGTTTATCATCACTTTTCACCATATACAACAACCAACAAGTTTATGTCCTTTGGGAAATGGTGCAAGATCCCATGTATCATTCTTTTTCGAAGCTATCATTTCTTATTTTGTAGAAATCTTCAAAGATTCTACATCATTCATACCTAATTAATCTTCTACAAATCTAGGTTCATCCACATTAGTATTCAAAGTAAAAATACATCTCCAATCATCAGGTGAATACCTTCTAGGTATTTGTCTATGTTTTGTACACCTTCAAACAAGCTAAGTTGGAGGTTCTCCCTCCTCCTTCGAAGATTCAAAGCTAGACGATCTCTCCTCAACTTATTGCCTATCGAGGAGCTTTATTTGACTCTTTCAAGCATAGAAGGAAATTGAATTACATCTTCGTGTTTATTTGTTCTAGCTACAATGTATTAGAAGGAGACTTAATTTATTTAAAAATAACACTTCCACCATTTATTACCTATTGTGCATCAAGCTCTTGGAAAGCCTGTATCCTTTCACAGTATAGTTGTATTTGTTGAAGATACATTTCACAACCTTGTTCTCCAACTTTGTTCGATTCTTCTTTGGAAAATGTGCATATACCTCGCAACCAAAAACTCTAAGATGTCTTAATGAAGGCTTACGATTTGGATATGCCTCCATAGATGTTTTATCAAAAAGAGTTAATGTAGGAGACCTATTAACCAAGTAGCAACCAATGGCAACAAATTCAACCCCCCCCCCAAAAAAATAAAAATAAAATTAGACTAGCACCACTCAACATACTCCTAGCCTTCTCCATCAGTGTCCTATTCATTCTTTCTACAACTCTAATTTGTTGTGGAGAATACATATTTGTCTTCTATCTATTAATTCCACAATATTTACAAAATCTATCAAAATCATTAGAGAAAATTCACTGCCATTATCAATCCTTAGACATTTTATTTTATTTCCAGTTTGCAACTCAATCATTGCATTAAATTCTTTCAATCAACCGAAAACTTCAAATTTACTCTTTAGAAAGTATACCCATGACCTTATACTAAAATTATCAATAAATGAAATATAAAATGTGGATTTTCAAATGGAAGGGACATCTATGGGACCAAACACAACAGAACGTATAAGACCCAAAACACCACAATATTTATGAGAACTTGATTAAAATTGAATGCTATTTTGTTTTCCATAAATGCAAAGCTCAACGAAATCAAAGTCAAGATTACAATCATTCAAACCTTCAACAAGGTTTTTTTTTTTTCAAGGTCCTTAGATCCTTTTCTCTAATGTGGTCAAGCCTCTAGTGCCATAACATATTCTTCTCTACAGGTAGCTTTGATTCAGAAGAAAGAGCACCCTTAGGTATCCAAAATTCATGTCCATTTGTCAGAGGTGAAATTATCAAATCTTTCAATAAAGTATCCAAAAATTTACTTTTCATATAAGTGTTTTTTGCACTCAACAGTGTATGCATCTAGCCTATACAATGTGCCAAATTAGACAACTCTAAGAATCATCATAACACCCTTCACCATTTTACACCTTGCATCAAAAAAGACGACTTGTACAACTGCATCTATCAATTTTCTCAGTGATAACAAATTTCTGCCAGTCCAAGGATATGCAACACACCACTAATCAATTTTATTCTACAATCAAGAAACCTTATTCTAACTTTACCACAAATGAGAATCATCACCCAAGTACACCTCACCTCCATTAAATTTTTCATATTGAGAAAACCAATCTCTATTGAAATTCATATGAAAAGATGCATCTAAGTCAATTAACCATGCATAATTATATGTATGAGTAGCCATAGTTGTAGTGAATTCATCACCATCTTCTTTTTGAGACTCAAAATCAATATCAAACTTCTTTTTCTTCTTTTCTTCTTTGCAATCCTACCAAAAGTGTCTTAATTTACCACAATTCTAGTAAATATATTTGGACTTTCCAGGCGATTTGGATCTCCCTTTGGACTTGGATTTATTACACTTCTGATTCTTCTTGTCTTTTTCCTTATGTTTTCCATGAATAGTTAAGGGTTCCTTCAAATTGATGGATACCTTCCTCTTCATCTTTGCACCAAGCAAGGCACCCGCCACCTTTTCAAACTTCAAAATAGTAGAAGTACTACCAATAGCCATAACAAGAGAATCCCACAAATTAGGTAAAGAACAAATAAAAATCTATCATTTGTCCTCCTCATCCATATTGGAACCAACAAATGATAATTGAGCCACAAACATATTGAATGCCTCTAGATGGTCTTTAATTCATCCACCATCTTCTATTCTCAAGGAAAATAATTTCTTGCTCTAGAAAATTTGATCCAATAAAGATTTGGCTTGATAAATTTCACCAAGCTTAGTCCATAGCTTCTTTGTAGAGGTCTCTTCATGGACATTGATTAGAACAGAGTTTGCAAACCACAATTTGATTAGACCCTTAGCTTTATGGTCCACAACATCATATTAAGAAGCTACAATAAAATTTGAAGGTCTCAAGACATTCACATAAACAACATCCCATAGATCTAAATCTATTAGCAGATCCTCCATCCCCAACTTCCACATCTCAAAATTAATTCAAAAATTTTCTCCACTTTTGTTATCATTGACGAACTTGCCATCTGAAAAAATCTTGCGACAATATCAAAAAGTATCTTCTACAAAAGCTCCCACTCGAATTTGGATTAGTTCAAAAAACCCAACTAGTCACAACCAAAACTAGAGGTGATCAAGCTCTTAAACCACTTGTAAGAAAGTTAAGTAGCATAATAACTTCATACACTAACCTGAGAGGATAATAATGCAAAAACTTTAGTAGATCATTACAATAGTTACATAAACTTAAAAAAAAAAATCATAAATAGCATGGTTGCCACAACACAGTGACTTACACGGGGAAAACCCTTTTGGGAGAAAAACCCCACACTCCTAAAGTCGCCAATATATTATTCAAAAAATAATAACATATTAAAATATACTTGAAGAGAAAGGTTTGCACAAGAGTAACACCAACTAGAGATTCAGAGGTAGCTCGATAGTTGTAAGACTCTTACAACCTCCATTTCACACACCTCATATACAAGAGATACGATACATGAAACCATCAAACAGTATTACAAAACAATGGGCTAAAACCACTTAATAAATTGGAACCCATATTATCCTCCAATATTAGATGCCTTATGATGTGTCAAAACACACATCGACATGTGAACCTATCTTTTATAACTCATTTGTGTGTTGACGCATTTTTATATTTTCTACTTCAAGAGACCCAACTTTTGAAGTCCATAACTATTGAACTAGGTGTTTGATTGACAAACCATTTGAAGCATCAAAAATATCATGATGTGATCTATCAATCTATAACTTTCTACATTGGTTATGGATAATTTTTGGCCATTTTGGAGCCTCTGAATCCTTCAAAATTGACTCGCAAACTTTCACTCACAATTTTTGAAAATGAAAACTTTATTATCTTTAAATCTAGACACAATCTTACAATGAAAATTTACCAACATACTTATCTAGTCAATACAAAGATTTGGGGAAAATTTTGGACCAATTCATGATACAAAAAAACTCTTACTATAAATAGTAATCTTATGTAAATGTAAGGTTGAGACACCATTTTCTCAACACTCCAAGTGAGAGCATGGAATAGGCAACATGTGTCTCTTAGTATCTGAACATTTATTACATTTAACATAATGTTTATATTGCCAGTATGTGCCTAAGTTCGAGGAAAAGTATTGGAAGCTAAACTAGTGTATTTTTTAGTTTCATGGAGGCATTCCAAGGGTTGTGGCCGTGAGGAATGAAGAAGCTCTTTTGGGTGATAACTCAATGCTGAATGAATAGTACCAAACCGGTACTGAGAGGGGGGGGGGTGAATCAGTACAGACAAAAACACACTCTTAAACCAGTTTGTTAGCAAACACTGTGCATTGACAGACAAACAGTAACACCGGTCCTTAAACAGAGTACAACCGACAAAACCCAAAATAACTGAGACAAGCAAAAACCGGTTGACACTTATCTTCTCATACAATCTAACACTTCATTTCCATTTCACCCTAATGCATGAACAGGTAATCTACCATCAAAGATATACATATAAGCAACTAGATCAACCCAATTCACCGCTTGACGAAAAACAACATAGCATCACATGAAGAAGACATCACACATGACACACATATTTTTCATGTGGAAACCCAACTGGGAAAAACCACGGTGGGGATGAATACCCACAAGCTTGTTTTTGAACTCTTTAGAAGTCTGCTTTGTTAGGAGCCTTGTTTGGTTAAAGACTGATACAATAGGTTCTATTAGGAACCGATCCTATTAGGGATCACTTGGTTAAGGGATGGATAGAATACCCGGTTAAGGGTTAAACCCTGTTAAAGGTTACCTTGTTAGAGGATTTCAGGAACTCAATGGTTTTGAGTCACCCTCTTAAAGGATTTACAACAAGCCGGTTAAAGCTACCCTATTAAGGGATTTTCCAACTGTTGAGGTGGTTAGAGATCAACAGGTATTACAATGATCTGGTAACAACACTCAATGCCAATGCAGATCCGCTTAAGCTCCTCTTCACCTTCTGCACTTACACTCTGCAGGTATCACTTCTCTCCTCTAGTCTGGCAAGAATCACGTATCTCTTCTCTTGGATACACACACACAACTTTTGCCAACAACCTCAGAAAGAATCACAACATCGACCTTATAGGAAAACAGATAGGTTGGTAGCATAAACCCTAAACCCTAAACCTGTTAGGTTAAGGAATTCAAACGGTTCAATCCTGACCATTGAGCACACTGCATTAAATGCAACAGTCTTGATCCAATCTCAAGACATTCTCCATCATTCGTTTTCCACCGATTTCATGGCGGCTGATAACCCATCACACGTTATCACCGTTTACAAACTTCGCACATTCCCAAGGTAGATAGGAACAATCTCCTTCATGCAAGATCCTTCACGCACACAAGGCTTATGTGGCAACGTGATATGTTCTTCGTTATCATGCTAACTCATCACACACAGTCACTGGTTGAGCCACACAAGCTTGAAGCACTTCAATCAGAAACCCTGAAGTTGAGACTACCAACCGGTAGTCATACAACGCTTCCATGTGCCGGTTCCCATAACCATATGCCGGTTCACCTTGAACAAACACACCGCTTCACTTTGGCACAAATGTTGGTTCACAGTGTTATACTGATTCTCTTCTCTTCATCATATTGACATCAATGACAACACACAATGTCATTATGTCCTCATACCGGTTCACATAATGCCAACAATCTCCCCCTTTGGCATTGATGGCAATATACAAAGATATCTCTCTGTTTCACATCTTCTCCCCCAATTTCTGCAGCTATCTTCTCTGCTTCACATCTTCTCCCCCTTTGACAACAATGCCAAAGTGGAGGCACAAGCTGCCCTGTTCCATTATGTTGCTCCCCCCAAGGAGTAGCATCCTTCAACACATCAATCCAGAAATTTTTTTGACTATGCAATACCTGACTGATGTGGAGCATATGCTTTTAGTTTACCTCCTAAAGGGGAAACACCCCTAATTCACCTCTTAAGTACATAAATGTAGCCTTTGGGAGAGGCTTGGTGAATATGTTTGCTAACTGCTCCTTACTGGAAACATGTTCTAGTGCAATCTCTTTGTTTAGAACCTTTTCCCTCAAGAAATGATACTTAAGCTCAAAGTGCTTGGTTCTAGAATGTAAAACCAGATTCTTGGAGATATTAATTGCACTAGTATTGTCACAAAATATACTTACTGGTTCAGATATAGGAACTTTGAAGCCATTTAATACATGCTTCATCCAAATTGTCTGAGTGCAGTTCATGAAAGCTACAACATACTCTGCTTCCATTGTAGACTGAGAGATACAACTCTGCTTCTTACTCATTCATGAGACCAGTCTACCACCGAGAAAGAATGCACCACTGGTTGTGCTTTTCCAATCATCTACATTACCTACCCAATCAACATCTGTGTATACTTTTAAGTTGAAATCCTTGTTATATGGATACCACAATCCATAATCAACAGTTCCCTTCAGATACCTAAGAATCTGCTTGACTGCAACCAAGTGGGATTCTCTTGGGCTTTTCTGGAACCTTGCAGTAATGCCAACTGCATGTGCAATATCTAGTCTGCTACGCACTACATAATGCAACTTACCAATCATTGATCGATATTCATTCTCATCAACCAATGCTGAGTCATCCTCTTTGGATAGTTTACAACCGGTCACCATCAGTGTACCAACCGGTTTGCTATGATCCATGCCAAAGGTCTTCAACACCTCTTTGACATACTTGGACTGAGTGATAAAGATTCCATCTTTCATTTGTTGGGTTTGCAGTTCAATGAAGAACTTAATCTCCCCTATGAGTGACATCTCAAACTCTTTCTTCATGTCATCTGCAAACTCATGACTCATCTTGTCATCTCCACCAAAGATAATGTCATCAAAAAATACCTCACAGATCAGTATTTGATCTCCTTCAGACTTCAAGTAGATATTGCTATCTTCACTTGTTCTCTCAAATCCAATCTTCACAAGATGGGAATGCAGACCTTCATACCAAGCTCTAGGTGCCTGCTTTAGACCGTATAAGGCTTTATGTAGCCTACATACCATGTCACTTTCTTCAAATAGGGGAAACCCATCTGGTTGCTCTATATACACCTCCTCTTCAAGTACACCATTTAGGAATGCAGATTTTACATCCATTTGATATACTTTGAAACCTTTAAAAGCTGCATATGCAAGAAGCATACAAACTCCTTCCAATCTGGCTACAGGAGCAAAGGTTTCTCCATAGTCTTCTCCTTCTTCTTGGGCATATCCTTTGCACACCAGTTTGGCTTTGTTTCTAATCACTGTGCCATCCTCATTCAGCTTATTTCTAAAAACCCATTTGGTACCAATGACATTTTTATGCTCCGGTCTGGGTACCAAAGACCATGTACCATTTTTCTCTATCTGGTCAAGTTCCTCTTCCATTGCCTTGATCCAGTCTTCATCTTTATGTGCCTCTTTGAATGATTTAGGCTCAAATTCAGAGATCATACATGAGTTTTCTCTGACCTTTCTTCTTGTAAGGATTCCTGCATCCTTATCTCCCATGATCTGCTTAGGATCATGATTCATCTTAACATACCGAGGAATGGTCTTGATAGATTCCTCTTTCTTTTCTTCTTCATTCTCATCTCCATCAGTATTAGCATCTACATCTACCGGTGTAGGAACACTGTTACTGGTACTCGGTTGACTGACAACCAGTTCCCAGAAGGTTACAACCAGTTCATTTACCGCTTTCTCACTGCCAATTTCCTTAGTTTTCTTAGAGGTTTCATCAACTCTTACATTGATGCTTTCCATAATTCTCTGAGTCCTATTATTGAAACACTTGAGAGCTTTGCTCTTGGTGGAATACCCTAGGAATATTCCCTCATCACATTTCGCTTCAAATTTTCTCTGGTGTTCACTCCTCTTGATGTAACATTTGCTACCAAACACTCTAAAGTAGCTAACCACAGGTGTCTTACCGGTCCAATACTCATAAGGAGTTTTATCCTTACCTTTCTTGATGAGTACCCAGTTCATTGTGTAGACTGCGGTGCTCACCGCTTCTCTCCAAAAGGTGTGGGCTACCTTTCCTTGAATCAACATAGTTCTAGCCGCTTCAACCACAGTCCGGTTATTCCTCTCTGCTAGGACATTCTGTTGTAGAGTCCAGGGAGCAGACAGTTGCCTCTTGATGCCATGTTCTTCATAGTACTTGTTGAATTCACCAGAAGTGAATTCCCCTCCTTGATCAGTTCTCAGGCACTTGATCTTTTTACCGCTTTCCTTCTCCACTAATGCTCTGAAACCTTTGAACTTTACAAAAGCTTCAGACTTATCTTTCAAGAATGTGACCCACATCATTCTTGAGCAATCATCAGTGAGAATCATGAAGTACCTATCACCCTGCACACTCCTAGTTTTCATAGGACCACACAAATCAGTATGCACAAGATCAAGCAAATTGTCAGCAATGAAAGATTTACCTTTAAAGGTTGAGGAAGACATTTTCCCCAATTGACACTCTCTGCACAAGGTATTATCCGGTTTTCTTAGCACCGACAACCCTCTAACTACCTTGATCTTACTAGCCTTCACAATGTTATCAAAGTTTACATGGCAGAGTCTCCTATGCCATATCCAGCTATCATCAAATTTAGCCATAAGACATGTACTTATACTTGAATTCCAGAGAGAGACCACTGTCATTTAGCTAGGCAACACTCAGAAGGTTGTGTCTAAGACCATCAACCCAATACACATTGTCAGCACTACTCTTTCCATTCAGAGAGATGGACCCTCTGTCTTTGACCATACATGGTGCATCATTACCAAAGCGAAGCACACCACCATCATACTCTTCCAAGGATAGAAACTTGCTCCAGTCACTAGTCATATGGTGAGAACAACCATTGTCAATAATTCATTCATTGGAATTATCAAACTGGGAGACAAGAGCCTTCTTGTCTGACACATCTTCCTTGACAACAACAAACACAATATCTTCATTTTCTTCATCTTCTGATTCCTCATCTGTGACACCTTCATCAACTGCCACAAAACAATTTCTCTAGTTTCCTCCTTTGAATTTCTTGAACCTTTCTGGTTTGTCCTTGTTGTCGCCATTGAGACAGTTTACAACAATATGTCCTATCTGGTTACAAGAAAAGCATTTCAAAGGAAGCTTACCTTTGTATTTGTCAGTTCCTTAGGAAGTTTCCTGGCAAGGAGAGATTCAAATGCCATCAAAATCTCCTCCTCATCCATTTCTCTGCTCTGTCTTGGTTCACCGCTGGTGCTAGCTTCTTTTTCTTTTTTGGATGGTACAACAGAAGCTTTAAAAGCTGATTCAGTTTTTTGAACACTATTTATCTCATAGGTTGTCAACTTTACAATGATGGAGTCTAGGGATGCCTTAGTCTTGTCTATTGATCTCAACTCCTGAATAGCAACAACCCTTATTGCATAGAATGGTAATAAGGATCTCAGGACTTTGCTTACCACAGTGGAATCTTTCATTTTACCACTTGCACTCTTGATATCTCCAACAACGGTTTTGATTCTTATTCCATACAGTTGAATGGTCTCACCTTCAACCATTCGCATGTCTTCAAACTTCCCTCTAAGGCTTTCTTCCTTAGCTTGTTTTAGATGCTCATCACCGCCATAGATATTTTCAAGAGTATCCCATACCTCTTTGGGATTTACCTTATCTTGAACATCAATAAACTCAATGTCAGATAAACTACTAATTAGGGCTTCCATGACTTGCCCATTCTCCTACATCTCTCTCTTTTGGTCATCGGTGAGAGTACCAGTAGGGGCAACATAGGCATTCTCAACATAGCTCCAATGTTGAACAACCATGCTTCTGATGTATATCTTCATTCTGTCTTTCCATAAACTGAAATTTTCTTTGTTAAACTTTGGACCTTCCCTCTTCATCATTAGACTGGGATCTTTACCTCAAGTGGTTAAGCTTATAACACAAAGGACCTGGAGGATGGTCTGATACCAATTGATAACTCAATGCTGAATGAATAGTACCAAACCGGTACTGAGAGGGGGGAAGTGAATCAGTACAGACAAAAACACACTCTTAAACCGGTTTGTCAGCAGGCACTATGCATTGACAGACAAACAATAACACTGGTCCTTAAATAGAGTACAACCGACAAAACCCAGAATAACTGAGACAAGAAAAAACCGGTTGACACTTATCTTCTCATACAATCTAACACTTCATTTCCATTTCACCCTAATGCATGAACATGTAATCTACCATCAAAGATATACATATAAGCAACTAGATCAACATGATTCACCGCTTGATAGAAAACAACATAGCATCACATGAAGAAGACATCACACATGACACACATATTTTTCACGTGGAAACCCAACTGAGAAAAACCACGATGGGGATGAATACCCACAAGCTTGTTTTTGAACTCTTTAGAAGTCTGCTTTGTTAGGAGCCTTGTCCGGTTAAAGACTGATACAATAGGTTCTGTTAGGAACCGATCCTATTAGGGATCACCCGGTTAAGGGATGGCTAGAATACCCGGTTAAGGGTTAAACCCTGTTAAAGGTTACCTTATTAGAGGATTTCAAGAACTCAATGGTTTTGAGTCACCCTATTAAAAGATTTACAACAAGCCGGTTAAAGCTACCCTTTTAAGGGATTTTCCAATTGTTGAGGTGGTTAGAGATCAATAGGTATTACAATGATCTGGTAATAGCACTCAATGCCAATGCAGATCCACTTAAGCTCCTCTTCACCTTCTGCACTTACACTCTGCAGGTATCACTTCTCTCCTCTGGTTTGGAAAGAATCACATATCTCTTCTCTTGGATACACACACACAAATTTTTCCAACAACCTCAGAAAGAATCACAACATCGACCTTATAGGAAAATAGATAGGTTGGTAGCATAAACACTAAACCCTAAACCTGTTAGGTTAAGGAATTCAAACGGTTCAATCCTGACCGTTGAGCACACTACATTAAATGCAATAGTCTTGATCCAATCTCAAGACATTCTCCATCATTCGTTTTCCACCGATTTCATGACGGTTGATAACCCATCACACGTTATCACCGTTTACAGACTTCGCACATTCCCGAGGTAGATAGGAACAATCTCCTTCATGCAAGATCCTTCACGCACACAAGGCTTACATGGCAACATGAAATGTTCTTCGTTATCATGCTAACTCATCACACACAGTCACCGGTTGAGCCACACAGGCTTGAAGAACTTCAACCGGAAACCCTGAAGTTGAGACTACGAACCGATAGTCATACAACGCTTCCATGTGCTGGTTCCCATAACCATATGCCGGTTCACCTTGAACAAACACACCGCTTCACTTTGGCACAAATGTTGGTTCATAGTGTTATACTAGTTCTCTTCTCTTCATCATATTGACATGAATAACAACACACAATGTCATTATGTCCTCATACCGGTTCACATAATGCCAACATTGGGAAGATTTTTTAATTATTTTGAAGCTCTTGTCATTCTATAAATTTAGCCTTTGGGTGTAGCTTTTAGGTGTAGTAATTGAATGTAAATTTATTTGTATGAATTAAGGACAAATGGGATGCATAAGTAGGTTACTTGCGTGTACATAGGCACTTCTATGATGGAGAAAAAGAGGAGAATTAAAGTGATTGTTTTGTGAGCACATTTATTTTTGAAAACACAAACTTTGCCTCTCTTCTTGGTGGAATTATTTCACAAGGTTTTCTCCACGTGAATTCTATGTTATGTGTTGATATTATATTATTGATTTATGCCTTATTGTTGCTATCTTATTTTTATGTTAACCATTATATATTGTTGTCATAACTTTACATAAGATAGCTTGATTAAGCATGATAAACAAACCATTTTTTTGGCATCATTAAGAAGAAGTATCTAATATTGGTTTTTCACAACCAAGACAACTTAATTTTAAGATTTGCATATGAGTTTTGTTTTTTCATGTTGTATCTATCCAAGCCTTGAATCTCATTATTTTATTGGTTTATCGGATAGAGATTTATCTTCACAATCTTTGGTATCAAACTTGTTTATTTCCCAACATATATTTTTTCGAGAATTTCTTCTTCATTGATTCTCAATCAACCACTGCATTTCTTCCCAAATTCATAAACCATCTGAAGGAAGAATCCTTGAGAGTGGAAGGAAACAACTTGAACATATGGGCATTGATAATGTAGTGATAACTATGGCATAAGACATCAAATTCAAAAATAAAAGTGTTTAGGTCATCAGTTATAAGCCCTTGAAAGTTTGGAAGAGCAAAGGGTAGTGTGTTTTTAATTTTACATTCCTCTATTGGTGGACAATGAGAAAATAAAATTATGGTGTTTCATTATCTTGGTTATTCTAAAGGTTTTCATCTCCCATGTTATCTCTAGGTGGAGAGTTACGTGGTGTAGTATTATGGGATGAATTCAAAGCAACTTGAGAAGTAGGTGTTGTTGTAGGAGAATGATATGCTAGATATATTTTTGCCATGGCTGATTGAATGGATTGACTATCAATATTGAGAATGAACCTTCCAAAAGGATACATCCTTCTCTACATATATTAAATATGACCCTTGTTCCAGTGTACCTGCACATGGTTAGTAATAATTTTGGGTGTTTGTTCAAAATCTAAAGGTCATATAAATTGAAAGCAATGAATTATATTCTTAGGGACTCATGAAAAGCTATGAAACAACCCAAATAAATTCATAATTTGACATCATCTCCAACAAAAATGCCAATAATGTTGAGCCTATTAATTCTACTTGTCATTCAATGATGGTCTAATAGCTCTCACAACTCAGGGATAGTTATTCAAACTGAGAAACCCTTCATGGACTAGAAGATACATTTAACTTGTCAAACCTAGGGGTTGTAAAAGTTGAAATGGGACAACACTGCATGTTCCTTATTAGTTCACCTTGGGTTTTTATCCTATGTTAATTGCAAAGATTGTAGTAAAGGAAAGTGTTGAAAAACAACTACTAAAGATTACTATAATTGATAACGAAATATTACAGAAAGAGCAAGTACAATGAAAGAAAAATATGACATCAAAGAAATCATAATAAGAACATTTGTATCTAATACTTACACTATCTTAGTGAAAAGAACAATAACTGTTATAGGATACCAGTAATGACTAAAACACTACAGAAATGTTGTACAAAACCTAACAACGAATCGAATTAGAAAGATCTAATTAAAATATATAAATTAAACTTCAAGTTACATTACCTCAAGTGGGGCCCCTTTGGTAAAGGATGCTTTAAAAGATCAACAAAATCAACAAATAGTTTAGTGGTGAAATAAGGATCCAAAAAATTGAATATGAATCCACTTATTTTCAAAAGGACCACCAAGCATGAAAGAGGGAGTGAAATCAATAGATTCAACCCCAAATGGAATGGAATGCTAATAATACTTTAACCTATCTTTGTTTGAGTTGAAGGTTCTTAAGGTAATTTTAATTGAACGCTAGACCTAGGCTAAATGATGCAAAATTGATGTAAAATAACATAAACAACGAGCTACATATGTGATATGTAGACACAAATCTTGATCTAAGGTAAGGGCATAGAGAGGAACACGTGTCTAAATATTTGGCTTGAAAGTATAGGACAAGGTGGCTTGGGGTGACTCTATCCTCGAGTTGTTAGATGCGCATAAACAAGAAACTTATAGAATTAAAATGTCACTCAAAATATTCTCCTGAAAGTTCATTGGAAATTTGTCAGACAAGATGGTATGGGGTGAACCTATCCTCTATTTTTTGATCCTGCAAAAGTCAGATCTAATCATTATCATCCCATCTATTAAAATCTTTGTTTGTAGTTTTTGGATCTATCACCTAGAGACAGAAAGAGGGAAAATGGTGTTATTGATAGGGGTTTGTCTAATTCAAACCCTGGGTTTGGAATTAACCCTTGGATTGAATTAAAATTGTAAATGGAAATATTTAAGTAAATGTTGAATGATATACCTTAGATTTGTTGCAATTGATAATGGTTGATGGTGTGATACTCTTTGAATGTAATGACAAGTGTTGATGCAATAACATGACAAAACATAAGAGACTCAATCATAAACACATTCTTGCATAAAGATTGATGTAATTTGTTGCTCCATGATTCTTGAAAGTGTTAGAAGGATATGGTGGGATGAAATGTTGCCTTGAATTCTTGAAGATGCTTGGCATTGCTTATGGATGGATGTGGAACATATGAGTATGGATGGTGCAATGTGAAAATGAGTTCAAAAGATTCTCTAATATAGGGTTCCCATAGTAATTTACCGACTAAGACAACCTCCAACATTCAAATTGAGACATCGAGATCCAAAATCACTGGGAGGGGGAAGTGAATTGACATATTTAAAATAGAAACTATTTAAGGAGGACATGGACGCCCCAAGATCCCCTATCTAGACAAGGGTGGCCCAAGTGCCCTTGTCATGGTTCAAATCACCATGCAAAAGGATGATATCAGTTTTGAGGTAAAATGGATAGAAATGGACCCAAGTGGGAGCTAAGATGGGACACACTAAAGGAGGGGCACAAAAGTTGGTGTAAATTATGCAGGGTTACAATTTATGATACTTATTTTAGCCCCCACTTTAGCAAGATTATGAGCCTATGCACATAGTCACAGTAAAGTAGCAAAAAGAGAGAGAGGGAAATATGAGCAATTTGAGAGCAAGATCACAAAGAGATAAGACCTCACAAAATTTCAATGGAATGAGCCCCCAAGATTAGGATCTTAAGTCATACAATCATATGCAAGGACACACAAGAAAACAAAAAGAGAAAGACAAATAAAAGTCAAAGCAAAGACACACAAAAAGACATAAAACTTGACAAAAGGGGTTAGTACTAAAAATAAAATCTCGAAGACAACTAGTTGAAGAGACCTCGATAGTCAAAATGTCTCAACTCGCTAACATCATTCTCAGAATATTATCATAGGAGCACAAGTGGTCACATGGAAGGACCAAGAGCATGCATAAAGTGATGAACCATGATCCAACAATAAATAAGGTGTAATATGCTTATGGGTTCATGAGGAAGGAAAAAAGGAAACATGGATTCCACAGGCTAGAAAGTTGTGTTATTCTAGGTGATCCATGTGAGAGAGCAAGAGGGAACATGTATTTTAAGATGTTTCATATTAATTTTGTTGAATTATATAAAATCCCCTTTTATTTTATGAACCAATTACAGTTTTAGTTAAGTTGGACATACCATTTAATAGATATAAGGTAATTAAAAAAAATTGTAGTACCCCTTATTGCTTTGCCTTAGATACTTATTACGTTGTCTTGTTAGACTATGTTTTAATCATTATGTGTGGTTCATTTTGTTGACGCGTGTGTATGGATACATTTATGTGATCCATGATATTGGACTATTTTATGATGCTTATATGTTTTAGGACATGATTACTGTGATGCTTTATTTGAGATGGATATACTGATGTTAGTGATGGTATACTTATGATTTGAATTATACATAATGTTTAACGAGATGTTAATCTATGTTCTGATGTTGTCATTTGATTATTGATAGTAATGCTTATGGATTTTATATTTAGAATATATCTTTACTAAATTGTTTGCTTGGGGATTAAGGTGAAAGGAATGATTTCTTATTACTCATTCATGAGCTCCATATGATGTCACAATTTCCTTTCACTAGATGGGAGTAATGTTATACATATATGTTTATACACATCATGTTTTTTGTGCTCGATTGTAGGTACTAGACATCGACTCCACCTGGTCCCATAGGTCTGAGCATGTCTTTAGATCCCAATGGTGGTATAGGAGATAGAAGAAGGCCCAAAATGTATCTAACCCTAGCCATTTTCCTAATCTAGGGACAATTATCTAGTCTTTATTTTATTTCATCAAGTATCATCTAGATAAAATCTGATCACTTTATTGTAGTAAGAAGTTTGTTTTTGATATCAACATTATTTTATGAATTATTTGAATGTGTGGGATTTTATGTTATTTTAATTATTGATATTAATTGTAATTAAAGTGTTATAAATTAATTAATAATTAATAATTATTTATTTTTGTCTTAATTGTATTTTCAAATTAATAAATATATTCCTATTATTGGATAATATTTATTAATTGATTTATTATTGAGCATGTGATGTTTTTAGAGTAGATATTATCTTGGAGTGAGAATTATATTTTATTTTATTTTTAGTGGAATTATATTGTTCTATAAATTCCTCTCGTTGTAAGCTCATAGTTGAGTTTGAGTTAGGGTTGCAGACTCATATATTACTATTTTGTATGTAAAGGGAGCTATCCCCTAAAGATAGTGCACTTACTTATACTTTATATGTGTGCGTGTGTACATAGATACATGTACACACACACACACACAAATATATGTATGTATATATATATTCTCTCTCTCACACACACATATATATGTATTAATGTATATATACATGGATGTGTATGTATATATATATTGTATACAGGAAAAGCGGGTCAATGAAACTTAAAATGTGAAAAATGAAGCTCAAAGGGACTTATCCACACCCACAAGACTTCTTGGTGCAAGCTATGGCGTCATGAAGGATGACTCAACTTCCCAAGGTTGGTTCCATGGTTCTCTATCTCACAAGGTCCCTCAAACCAATGTCTTCGCTCTCAAATCACTGAGCAAAGTGGTTTAGGGAATGAGGGATGCTTTTGTTGATTTTAACATGAGAATGCATCCTATCTATGCATGATTCTATAAATGCAACAAACTAGATTATAAGATGATAAGATTAGTATAAATACTATCCTAACATGCTATATTAGTTGTATGATTTAAGCTAATGATAAAGGAATTATTCTAAGATGTTTATTAGATTAATTTCTATTGCAAAGAGAGAGTAGATGTGCTAAAATTGAGCATAAGTATGATACTAAAAGCTTGTGTGTTCAAAATGGAGGAATGAGAGCTCTATTTATAGCAAAAATAGGGCAATGGATGGTCAGGATTGAAAGAGTTAATCAAGGTTCAAGCTTGAAAGTTGATCAATCCATGTTTGCAATTTGCACCAATGAAATGGTGACAATTGTCAACATAAGACTGGTTGAGAGAGGAGGGTGGAAATATTAAATGCCTAAGAAGATCTCATGGTTACCCTAGGTGGTAAGGGTTAAGGTTAGGTTAGAATTATCCAATGGATAAAGCTTTTACCCAAAGGATAAACTCTTGTGCAAGGGTTAAAGGGATAACCATGGTCAAAGCAATGAATGCTTGATGAGACCCCTGGGTTAGATGTGAGTTGAGTTTAGAGAAAGTCTCTAATCATGCTACAGGGTTGAGTTAACCATTAATGGTTTGGAAGACTTTCAAAGTTAAATTGTTGAAGCCTTTAATGGTTTTCAAAGACTTTGAGGGTTTGAGAAGTGACTTCCCCTTGCTTAGGGATGTGACAATATTTAGGAGATGGGTTAGGTTAATTTAGAAGTGATTAATAGAGTCTAGAAGGGGGTTTTAGGAGGCAAGTGGGAGATGTAGGATTATGCAAGTGGATGAGGAATAAAAGGATTTAATTAAAATAAAATGTTTTATTTCAATTTAGTTGTAATTTGGGAAATTGAATAAATTAGAAGTAGAGAGAAGGGGTTTAATTGAATAAAATGATTTATTCAATTAAATGACATAAGTTAATTTAACTAAGTAAATTGAATAATTTACTTAATAAAAATAGAAGAATTTAGGTAATTTAATTAAATTAGATTTAATTAAATAGAGGAATGAACATAAAATATTCATTTAGGAATATGGTCATTTTTATACGTCTACATTTTGCCCCTCTTTGAAGTGACGTGTGTGCACATGTTAATTCAAAGAAAATAAAATGTCGCGTGATTTATGATCAATTTTTTTTTAATGTCGTTTTGAGATATGTCATGCCCCAGTTTTGATAATCGATGCCTTAGATTCGATAAAATGATGTTGATAATGCCCCCTCAGGAGATGAATCAATTTTTTTGAAAATTTGATTTAATTTGATAATTTTGTTTGCATTTTAAAATTTTGTCAATGTGGAATGTGAAAAGTTGATTCATCTCCCGATAATAATGTTGGTTAGGGTTAGACGGAGACCGCGAGCAAAATACATGCCCCATCTCCAAACCCTAATTTCAATTCACCCTATAAAAGGGGAAAAGTGCATTGTTTTGTCTCATTTGTGCTTGTTGACTTTGGAGATAGTGATTTTTGGAGAAGAGTCAACATGTTGATTCCATATTCTACTCATCGATTCGAGCGCGTGCGGAGGTATCAAAGGCCTGCTGCATATGGACCAGCAGTGAGTCAACCTTTTGACCCTTTTTGGATTTTTGATTTTGTCATTTTTGGTACTTTTTTTGAATTTTTCATGCGGATTTTACGTTTTAGCGCGTCGAAAGCGTAGCGCATACGAAAAATTTCATAGCGCGTAGGGTCTTAACAAATAGGGTAGTGTCCGAAATTATTAGGCTAGCGCATAGTTAGGTTAGGGTAGCGCTTTGGGTTAGGTTAGTGCACCGGGTGCATAGGCTAGCATAGAGGGTAAAACAAGTAGCGCGTAGGGTAAACCTAGCGCATAGGGCTTTTAGGAGGTCGCATGGGTAGGGTTAGATAGCGCATACGTGTAACCTATCGCATAGGGTTAAATGCGTAGCATGTGGAGGGGATAGAATAGCGCATAGAGGGTCTTAGCACATAGGGTTGTTTAGAGGGTGCTTTCGAAGAAAAGGATAGCGCGTAGGGTTTGTTTAGTGCATAGGGTTGGTCGAGTGGCGTGTAGACAAAATAGGTTAGCACGTGAGATGCAATTTGGTGCTTAGATAGGTTAGGTTAGCGCATATAGAAAAAAATTGATGGGAAAGTGGGATTTGTGAATGAGAAAATTTTGTAGGTTGATGTCAAGTTCGTTGGGATAAGTGAATTGTTGCCAGTCTTTGTGTCTGTTGTCATTGATGTGATAAGTGTGTCCAATATGAGTTTTGATACAACTTGATTTTTTTTGTGATGTTGCAAGTTGATATAGATTTTGATGTGATTTTGGATATGTTGTGGAACTTGATTTAAATTTGTTCAAAGTTTTTCAAGTTTTTGGATATGAATGTGATTGATATGAATTTGTGGAGCTTGAGTTGTGTTACAAGCTGATATGGAGCTTGAGTTGTGTTACAAGCTGATATGGAACTTGAGTTGTGTTACAAGTTGATATGTTTGTGAAACTTGAGTTGTATTACAAGTTGATATGATTTGATGGAGTGATATGATGTAAAACTTGATTTAGATTTGTTCAAAGTTTTCAAGTTTTTGAGATGATTTTAATTTTGATATCCACGTGTTTGATGAGGGAACTGATATTGGACTTGCGTTGTTTTTTACAGGAGCGTCTTGGAGTAGTACAGTCGCGTGAGCGATTTTCGAGACCGTGGTCATTGATACCACGATAAACACAGGGAGACAAGGATATTATTGACAGGTGTGGTTTGACCTCTTTGCTAGAGATGTCGCGGTTTATCGTAAACTGGGGTTTATTGACAGCGTTGGCAGAGAGGTGGCATAGTGACACAAACACCTTTCATTTGGATAAGGGCGAGATGACAGTGACACCCGAGGATTGCTACCGAATTTTGCAGATTCCTGTAGTAGGTGCACTGCTACCTTATGAGCAAACGGAGGAGGGTGGGACCGAGGCACTGCGCCGGGTATTCCAGGATGATACTATTTGTGGGTACAAGATCCCATGGCAAGAGTTTTTGGATTTGGATTACACTCCTCTACCATTAGTTCTAGCAGGTTTCATTGGTGGTTTTCTATGTCCCGACCGTAGGTCGAAGGGACTGTCCTTTGGATGGGGATTAGTGTTGGAGGACATGGTGACACAGGGTCGTCATTTTGCATGGGGATCAGCTATGCTGGCCCATTTATATAGGGATCTGCATGAGGTAGTGTACTTGGGTTATGACAATTTATCAGCTGGTGTGACATTGCTTTAGGTATGTGCATGGGAGCATATCCCCACAGCGAGGCCATTGGCAGATAGAGATAGGCCTGTTGGATGTGCCTATGCATATGGGTACAGAGGGATAGTTGTCCAGCGCAAGCTAGGCAAACTAGAGCATTGGAGGAGAGTGCTGGATGATATTAATATGGTCGTTTGGTGACCATATACAGGGTGTGAGGTATGGGATGGAGATGCTGCATGTCTTCATGTCCAGGTATTTGATAGGGCAGATGCCCTTTGTTATAGAGAGATTTTTTCATAGTCGGGTGCTGCGGCAGTATGGGCGACAATAGGGCATACCACAGGGAGCATGCCTATATGCTCGACGGAGACAGGATATGCCAGATTGGGGTCCTACGATTGACATCACGATGACAGTAGAGGAGTTCTTTCAGTTAGCCGGCTAGATTTGGGATTATGCCCCTAAGATCGTGGATGCAGGGATGACTCATGAGTTTGCAGGACTCTTTGCAGCCTGGATAATAGCCAGGATATCTGATCCAACTGAGATGATTCTAGCATTCGACGATGATGAGGAGGTAGATGAGGGGGGGGATGGAGGAGGAGGGGATGGAGGAGATGATAGAGGAGGTGGGAGAGGTTGGTGAGCAATTAGAGGGAGATTGGAGTTTGAGGAGGAGAGGAGATAGGGATGGAGATGGTGGTGGGAGGGTGATACGGGCAGAGAGAGCTGTGCGGCGGGTGGCAGTGGATAGAGGGAGAGGGAGTTTAGTGATCAGAACTGGAGAGGAGGAGCAGGTTGAGGAGGTGATAGCAGTGGTTGGAGGGTATGAGGACGTGCAGCGACCGACTCAGAGGAGGAGGTCAGATGTGTTACCTCCACCAGCGCTGAGGACAGCTAGAGGGACAGGGGGTACCCCTTCACAGGTACCCCTGCAAATGCGGATTCCTACGCATGTGGAGGATGCACAGATTAGATTGTTGCAGTTGTCAGTGCAGCAGTTGCAGACATAAATGTTGGCGCAGCAGCGTCAGATTACACAGCTGACTACAGAGCAAGATACTAATTTGGAGTGGCTGGGTCAAGCTGAGGCTCGAGCAGAGGTTTTGGAGAGAGCGGCGGCAGGTGGCCCGATGAGAGACACCTTGAGAGAGATGGCTTTGAGAGTCAAGGAGGTTTAGTATTATAGGAGGCATCATGAGGAGGCGGTGTCGAGGGAGCACCGAGTGCAGAGTTTCACACAGTCGAGATCTAGTTGATCCCAAGAGACTGGGTCATAGTCAGAGAGTAGAGGCATGACTGGGCCTTCTAGACATGATCCACCTAGAGATCCAGGGATTGGGACATCTACTGCGAGACCGTCTCCTTCAGGAGATAGTCATACCTGAGAGACGTTGTCTCTATTGCATTTTGATCATTATATTGTATGACATATTTTGTATATTGACCATTTGAGATATATAGATGACACCATTTTCTTTGATCCTCATGTGATGTGTTATGGATTATGCATTCTATATGCTTTGGTTTATTCTATGATGATGTAATACTTAGATAGATGCATGTGATGTGATGGATATGATATGATAATGCATGATGTTGTGAGATGTATCTTGAAAAATGAGATGTATGTTATGATATGCAACTAATTGTAAAATGATATGCAACTAATTGTAAAATAAGCATCCTAATTTTGTAGTTGTCATCCCTATATAGCCACATTTTGTTTGCTTTTGATATATGTATCAACATTGAGCATTGATTTATTTTTGGGATATGTTGAAAATTTATACAAGCATAATGGTATAATTGAACCATAATGACCTAAGAAAAATTTACATGGTTTTTGATTTTGCAAGATAGCACAAGTGTTAAGGTATAATTGAACCAGGACGACTTGAGTGCGGATTGCGTATAAACAGACAAGATTAAACCATTTGTATGCGTAAAGTGGATTCATGTCTTCAGTGATATGTTGTGAATCACGTCTCAAGACAAGTATTTACATAGTACAGATGATTGCCTCACAGACAGAAAACTAAAAAAATATTGGAGTCTCCTGATGTTCTCTAACTTTGAAGCATTGTGGAGAAAATTTCAAAAGATCCAATAGTTCAAAAAGTTCAAGTGCAAAATAGTCAAAAATTTATGCAAGATGCTTTATTTGATACTTCAGAAAATCATCCATCAGTTCTTTGTGAATTTACTCTGCGATCAATGGTTTGCTTTATGATTGTGCGAGTTTTGTTTGCTAGATGTGATGTTCTGAGTTTGCTTCTAGTTTTTGTTCGCTTGAATGTGTTGCAAGTTTTGACGAATATTGCCCCTAGCTAAGGGTGCCTCTTGATGTGGATATGTACAGTGATTACCAAGCCATGGTAAGATGTGATGAAGGAATATGTGGATAAACCAGGATAGTGACTACGCTAAGTATGTCCTGAATGGATATGATGATAAAAAAGTCGGGCGATGACCGATAGTGTTTTAAGGGTATGGATAGAATGGTATGGATATAGATAGAGGAGTTGTTCTCTCACAATAGCGCCTATTGCCAAGTTTTCACCAGTTGCTTTTATTGTACCTTTTTATTTGCTTTTTCTTGAATTTTTTTTATTGTTTTTACTTTTTCCATGCGATTAGACTGCTCAAGTGTAGTATTTCTTCAAATGGATGTTGTTGGTGGGTTCATCGAGCACATCTCCTTCTAAGGTAGTTAGTTGATAGGTGCCTGATCCATAGGCTGATATGATGACATAGGGACCCAACCAGTTAGGTTCAAACCTCCCTTTCTTTTCCCAATCCTGTTGATTTCTAGGATTTTCTTTGAGTACTAGATCACCTATTTTGAAGTTTCTAGGGATGACTCTGTGGTTGTAGCTTCAGCACATGCGTTGTTGATATGCTTTGAGATGAGTGTAAGCATGCTGGCATCTTTCATCTAATAGTTCAAGTTCTTGCAGTCGATTAACTAGATATTCTTCATCTGGGATTAAGCCTTTTAGAGAGACTCTGAGAGATGCAATTTCTACCTCCAGGGGTAAAATAGCTTCTGATCCATATACCAATGACTATGGTGTTTCTCCTGTAGGTTTGCAAATGCTAGTTCTATATGCCCAAAGTGCTGGATTGAGTTGTACATGCCAATCATTGCCTACATCATTCACTGTTTTCTTTAGGATTTTCAATATTGTCTTGTTGGATGCTTTTGCTTGACCATTCCCCTGTGGGTAGTATGGTGTAGAAAAACGATGTTGTATTTTGAATTTTTCACATAGTTCTCGGACATCTTGGTTTTTGAAAGGTCATCCATTATCTGTGATGATGGAACTTGGAATACCATATCTGCAGATCAAATAATTAAGGATAAAAGAGGCAATTTGTTTCCCAGTCATTGTGGTCATGGGGACTGCTTCTATCCACTTGGTAAAGTATTTTGTTGCAGTTATAATGAACTTGTGTCCATTTGAAGACGAGGGATGAATTTTGCCGACCAAGTCTAGTCCCCACTGACAAAAGGGCTAGGATGTTGTGAATGGTTGCAGTTCTTGTGCTAGTGCATGTATCAGATTGCCATGGATCTAGCATTTAGGACACTTCTTTGCAAAGTGATAAGAGTCTTTTTCCATTGTTGGCCAGTAATATCCGATTCTTAGAAGCTTTTAGCAAGAGTAGTACCACTTGAATGTGTGCCACATATACCTTCATGAAGGTTGTGTAAAGCGGAGTCAGATTCATTACGATCAAGGCAACGAAGAAGAGTACCATCTAGACCTCAACGGTATAGAGTATCAGCAGTGAGGGTATAACGGGCGGCTTGTTGGATAAAGTTACATTTTTGGTTTCGGGATAGGTCAATGGGTAAGATATTGTTCTTAAGGTAGTCGTATATCGGTCCATATAACAGAGAATCTGATTCGGTCAAGGCATAGATAACATGGGATTTAGAGTGGTCATAGGCTGGGGAGAACAGTTGCTCTACCAAAAACTCGTAACGACTTTGTTGCTCTGGAATTTATAGTAATGAAGCAATAGTAGCCATTGCATTGGCTGATTTGTTGTCCAACCTTGGTATTTGTGGGAAGCTAATGTGTACAAAGTACTATTTGAAGTCATCCACCATTCTTTTGTAGGGTAAAAACTTGTCATCTTTCGTCTGATAGTCATCATTGATTTGATTGATAACCAGTTGTGAATCTCCGTAGACCTTTAGTTCTGTGATTTTCTATTCTACAGCTATCTTGATTTCTGTGACTAGTGCTTCATACTCAGGAATGTTATTTATGAATGGAAACATGAGCCGATATGATCTTGGTATAGTGTGTCTTTCAGGAGTGATGAATAGAATGCCAACACCTGAACCATGTTGTGTGTAGGATCCATCAAAGTATAGGGTCCATTGTTTGGTAGAAATAGCAAGAACGTCCCTGTCTAGAAATTCGACCTCCATAGTTTGTTTTCCTGGTAGCGGTGCTTCAGCCAACTGATCTACAATTGCTTGTCCTTTGATAGCTCATCATTCTGTGTAGTGGATATCAAATTCACTGAGAATCATGACCCATTTAGCCAATCTACCTATAAGAGCTGCCTTGTTGAGTAGATATTTGAGAGGATCAATTTTTGCAACTAGCTTAATTGTGTGCACTAGCAGGTAATGTCAGAATTTTTGAGAGGCGAATACTACTATTACACAAGCCTTCTCAATGAATTTATAGTTTAATTCATATCCATTCAAAGCCTTGTTGATGTAGTATATAGCTCGTTCCTTGCCTTGTTGATCTTCTTGTGCTAACAATGCCCCAGTGATATATCGGTTGTGGAAATGTAGAGAATGAGTGGCTTCCCTGCTATCGGTGGCACTAGAATTGGTGGGTTCATCAGATACTGTTTGATTTGATAGAAAGATTCTGCACATTTGGCTTCCCATCTGAATGGTACATTTTTATGTAGAAAATGGTTAAATGGGAGACTTTTATATGCTAGTTGAGCGATGAATCGCCTGATTGATTGGATTCGTCCTTGTAGCGACCTGAGCTGGCTAATATTCTTTGGTGGTGGCATCTCCATAATGGCTTGTACCTTTGTTGGATCCACTTCAATACCTTTAGTTGAAACTATGTAACCGAGTAATTTGCCTGATGTAACCCCGAAGACACACTTCTTAGGGTTGAGTCTGACTTGGAATTTCTCTAATCGATAAAAAATATTTGCTAAGATGCTTAGGTGTTCTGCTCTGGTGAAGGATTTAGCTAGTAAATCATCCACGTAGTCTTCCATGAAGGTATGCATCATGTCATGAAAGATTATTGTCATTGCTCATTGATAAGTTGCACCTGCATTCTTTAGGCCAAAAGGCATAACATTCCAACAGTACGTTCCCCAAGGAAAGGTAAATGTTGTTCTATCTTGATCTTTGGGGGCTATCTTGATTTGATTATAGCCTGAAAAACCATCCATTAGTGATAACATTGCATGGCCTGCTGTGAGGTCTACAATTATGTCGATACTAGGCAAAGGAAAGTCATCCTTTGGACAGGCTTTGTTGACATCTCTGAAATCAGTGCATATTCTGATACTACCATCTGGTTTTGATACCAGAACGATGTTGGAAATCCATTCTGCATAGTCGATAGGTCGAATGAATCCGACATCTAATAGTTTCTTTAGTTCAACTTTAACCATGAGTGCCACATGGGGATTCATCTTTTGCAGTTTTTGTTTAACTGGCTTAGCTCCTGGAGTAATGGACAAGTGATGCATGATTAATTATGGATCAATCCTGGGCATATCTGCGTATGACCAAGCAAAGTTGATTTGCTTTTTTTTAAAAAAAATTATAAATGCTGATCTTTCTTCCTCTGTCAGAGATTCTGCCAGGTGTATGTTTTTGGCTGCTTCTGTAGTACCAATATTGATTGATTGAGTAGGCTAAACCAATATAGGTGATCGCTCATGATAATGGTCTGGAAGAGTGTCAATTCTCCCATCTTTGGGTGCCTTAAAAAGGTTTTCACCCTCAGATGCGTCCTTTATTTTATTTTTTTGTGATCCATAGCTACCATTGACTGGTTTTCAGCAATAGATCCGTTATTTGATTCATTTTTGCGACTAAGAGACTTGGCACTCCCAGGATTGTAAACGTTGTTACTTTGTTTACTGGTAGAGTTTGTTTCTGGGTTAACGGTACACAAGTAATGTATAATGGATTCGTCATTTGGGAAAATTGGTATATCACATATTTCAGGTTTGTCCCAGTCTATGAGGTCCAGAAAGACAAGTGGTAGGGAATCATTTGGCGGATCCAGTTCTGTTGTTGTAAGTGTCAGGATAGAGGTTTCATCATGATTGGTTTGGGTATTAAAGAAGTCAAGGATTCCGTCGAGGTCTTCGATGCTATCATCTTCCGTATAGACTTGTTCATAATAACGCTGCTCATTTTCCTTGGCGTCATAGATATTTTGTGGTCCAAATTCAAGTAGTCTAATTTTTGTGCTATGTTCTTCTTGAGAAATGGGTGTATGACTGCTATTTTCAGCAACATCTTCAGTAATATTAGAATAGCTACCCCATTCATATTCATTGGAATCAGTCTCAGAGGTATCATCCCAGATTCTATTAGTGTTGTGAACTGGTATGTTATATGGTGAGAATAGGTCTTTGATGATTGATACAAGTTTGATAGTTTTCTCTGATTCTGTGTCAGATCCTGCTTCTACCTTTTGTATTTGTTCATATATTGTCCCTCCTTGGGGAGGAATGTTGTTATCAGGAAATGATGTTGGTTTGTTGGATAAAGGTTCTTGAATATGATTGACTTTTGTAGATGTTATCTTCTTGTGAATGATGGGCTCCCCTTGATATTGCTTCCTTTCTTGATGTTCACGTTCCTTACAGATTGTCTCTGCTGACTCAAATAGTGCTTCTTGCCAGGATTCTTCTTTGTACTTCTTCTTTGCTTTCCACTGAGGTTTTTGATATTTGTGTGGTACCTTCTTTGGTAGTAGAGTGAGTTCAAAGCCCAATCCCTTTTTGTCTTTACTGAATTGTGAAGGAGGATCCAATGGTTCTGTGATGCCTTCCTGACGTTTACCAATAGGTCCTTTGCCATTGTATCCCATTTGTTGCATGATTAAGTAGCCTTTTCCATACATGTGTGTTGGTATAACCACTTCCATAGCAGTTGCTCTGTTATTTTCTTCTTCATCCTTGTATAACCAACTAAGGATATCCTTTTCCTCGGATTCATGTGCTAAAGTACCGAGTTGAATGAATGTACCATCGAACTTGGTGATGGGCTGAGTTGCTTGATGTGTTGATGTTGTAGGTAATCCATGAGATCTAGGTGATGTGGGTAAGTTAGCCAAACACATGGGTTCTAAAGAGTATTCCCCCATGCCTTGTTCTTTGATTTTCATTTTCTGCTTGAAATATCTAGGTAATGATTTAGACTTCTCTTGTTGAAGATCTGGTGCTAAGGAATTCCTTTTCTCTCTATTATGTGGAACCAAACTGTCCTGGGCTGCCTCCATTGCATTACAATGTTGAAATGGATTGTGATCAGCAGATATAGAAACCTCATGCCCATTATAGGGGAATTTGACACATTGGTGATACGTAGAAGGCACTGCTTGCATTTCATGTATCCAGGGTCGACCTAATAAGATATTGTATGTGAGGTCTATGTCTAAGACCTGGCACATAGTATCTCTTTGTATCCATCCAACTTGAATTGGCAACACCACTGTTCCTTTAGAGGATCTTTCGTCATCATCATATGCCTTTATAGTAATCTTTTTGCGTGGATCAATAGACTCCTCCAAGAAGCCTAATGCACAGATAAGTTTTAAGGTACATATATTAAGTCCAGCTCCTCCATCTATTAATACTTGTTTTACTCGGTGTTTATAGACTTTGACTTCAATATGGAGGGAGTATTATGCGGATGGCTCAATGAGATATTAGCGTGCTCAGAAAAAGTGAGATTATGAGGCCCTATCATATGAGCGACCATGGCTTGGAATTTGTCAACATCCAGATCTTGAGGTACATTTGTTTCTAATAGCGCTTGTTCTAATATGTCTTTGTGTTTTGGCGAAAGTTTCAGCAACTCCAGTATAGATATTTGAGCAGGAGTTTTGTGCAGTTGGCTGACTAGATCATATTGAATTTTGGATACGGTGTTCGTTGTTGACATATGTCCCTTCAAGACATATTTTTGAGCTCGGGTTGTTACGTTGATTGATTCATGATCAAGATTATCTCAGATTGTGATGATGTTTACTTGATTGTGTTATTGTAGATGTGATTGATACGAGCCCCATGTGTATCGTTTGAGGTTGAAGCTCCATCTTTGTTGTAGTTTGGAAGAGGATTTTTAAAGGCTACATGGTCACCATTTGTCTTGAAACCATCCACCTTCAAATCACCTCTATCAATCATGTCCTGGACAATGTTTTTTAGTCTCATGCAATCATTTATTTGATGACCTTTGTTGCGATGAAAATCACAAAAGTGCGAGTCATTCCACCAAGGTGGTTTGATTTGTGGTTCATAGTTGCTGATTGCTGGTAAAGAGATAATTTTGTTTGCTAGGAGTTGTCTAAGTGCTGACTCCAGTGATTGTCCCAGTGGTGTGTAGACACATTTTTGAAAATTGTTGGTGTTACCTTGTGAATTGTTATTAGGTCCTCGATTTGTGTGATTGTTTTGAGCATTGTTGGTGTTGTTGGTGTTGGGTTGACCTTGATTGGTATTTGGTGCGCAAGTGTTAGTGTATGGGTTAGCACCTTTGGGATTCTTTGTAACTTGAGGATTTCCTGATAATGCGAGCACGGGTTGCTTGGATTTTGGATCATGTGATTCGTTGCCTCCTTCGTTTTCGTTGTTTTTGTTTCTGGTCCAAAATCTGGATTTTTCTAAGTTGTTGTTGTTCTTATTGTTGTAGTTTGATGAATTTGTTCCTTCTTTGAAGAATTTTAGTGTTCCCTTCTTGACACATGATTCTTCTACTTGAATGCCATTCTCAATCAATTTAGCGAAAGATGGTATGCATTGAAGTTTGAGCCTGTAACTCATCTCACCATTCAAGTTATCGATGAAGATTTCCATTTTCTCTTTTTCAGGAATATCTTGAAGATATTGTGAAAGCATATGCCGCCAATGTTGAAGGAATACCATGAATGTTTCATTGTTTTTCTGTTTGGTGTTACAGACGTCTAGCATGGTGATAGCATGTTGAATGTTATAGGAATATTGAGTTATGAATTTGTTGACCAGTTCATCAAATGATCTGACAGGAGGTGTGATTTTGGATAACCATTCCATTGTTTGTCCTCCCAATCTTCTTGGGAATAACCACATCAAATAGGTGTCATCATGAGAAAATTCAAGACTCATGGTGCAGAATTCTCGAACATGATCACGGGGATCGTTTTTCCCATCGTACTTATCAAATTTGGGAATGTCTGAGTTTGGAGGAAAAGGTACCATGTTCAATCTTCTGTCAAACGGATAAGGACAAATTTCATTTAATGAATACCATACTGTTGTACCTTGTTGCATGTCTTGCATTTGTATTTGTAGCATTTGCATTTGTTGAGTAAGAGAAATCAAAGGCACATTATTTTGCTGAGGGAAGATTTCTTCCCTTGCATTAATCCTAGGTTGAAATGGTGTATGGAACGACATGTTTTTCTCAGGGATGTTTTGTCTAGGTGTATTTTGTTCTGGTATGTTTTGTTCAGGAATATCTTGCTCAGGGTCACATGCTTCTCCTTCTCATTGTCGTTCTTGATATTCGTAATGTTGAGATTTTGTTCTAAACATGTTTGTGTCAAAGTCTTCGAGAGTTTAACCCCTTTGCTTGTAAGCATGAGTAGGTATTTTTCCTTGTCATTTTCCATGAGTCTTTCCACAATTTTTTGAAATGAAGCACTTCCTTGACATTATTGAAGAAGTTCCTCAGAAATTTCATCGTCCTCTAGATTCGGATGCTCGAAAGGATTTGATAATCTCCGATTCATGCTAGATTCTGATTGCATTTCACTTTGTTTGTTTTGTTGAGAGCGAGTAACAATAGGCATCTATTAGAAGCTTTCTGTGATAAAGGGGATAAAATCCTCTTCGATGTGTTTCTCAGGGGTTGGTGGCTCAAATCGGGGTATGTTGTAAGTGATGCACTCATCGGGAAAGAATGCAGGATTGATCTTTCCTCCACGATTGATTTGTTGACTAAATGCGGAATTTTGGTAGAATGCTCTAGTCTTCAAAGGTTCTTTGTCAAATTCGTTGGATTTGTTCTGAATATAGAGTTGTACATGACGAAGAAATGTTCGATGAGATTTGAAGAGTTGGCGATTGATGTATAAAAATTTATTTCTTTTGGCAAATTTCAAAGGACTTGGTTGTTATTTCTTTAACTTAGTGTTACGATAAATATTCTTTCTTCTCAGAATATGAGGATTAGTCATGCACAAGAGATCAATAGTTCCTTTTGAGTTGGTTTGGATTCAGTTTATCTTGTTTTGGAAACTTAAGTTTTAGTTTATCCAAGTGAAGGTTTAGATGCCCCCTCATGACAAAGTGCATCAAATGATATGGAAAAAGTCTCCTGATATGGAAACTTGATTTGACAACTTGGAGTTTTAAAACAAGTGTGTTTGGAATAAAATATGTGTGATAAAAAAGTACCTATTTGCTACGTGTGATGATGTCTCCTGATATTGATAGGATAGATATGTTTATCGTGTGACCAGTTTTAGATGTTTGGACAACTTTTGTTTGATACAAAATTTGCTTTTAGAAATAGCTTTCTAGGTCTGTTCTTGATATTTTGATCTGATGAAGTTTAAGTTGATGAAAAGAGGTTGTCAAAAATGTTTTCAAAATTTTCTAAATTTACCTCTGTTTTGCTCCCTGTTTTTCTGGTCTTGACCACGTGCTAAAGCAAAGACCCCATGCGCTACAAAATTTCCTCAAAGCACTAAGGGAAAGACCCCATGTGCTACGCTACCCCAGTCTACGCGCTAACTATTTCTGATAATAAATTTTGTTTCAGATCTGATTTCAAAATATCATGCGCTAATATGAGACACTGACGCGCTACTATTTATACGCCACACGCTAAAGCTTAACTTCGACGTGCTAAGCGTAACTGCTTGTTTTTAAATTTTGGTGAAGCGCTACTGTGAATACTTTACGCGCTAATGATAAGATGTGATGCACTAAGTTTTGGTTGATACGCGCTAAGATGTTTCTCTTATGCGCTAAACTACCCTGACTTAATTGTTTTCTATGATTTTGGTATTTTGCCTTAAGCTTTTAATGCTGATGGATGATTTTCTGAAGTAACAAATGAAGAAACAATACCAAATATATAACCATTTTTGCCTAATCTAAACAGTAAGTGTATGTTTTGCGAAGATGTGTTCAAATCCTCAATGTTTCAACAGGTTTGGTTACAAAGAATACACTTCAAAAAGACTCTTTATTTAAGGGTCATAAGTAATACCATAGCCCACTAGTCTTGATACTCCGTCAGCTCAAATAGCCATGTCACCCCCTAGAGGGCGCCCATTTTTTTGCCTTTTGCCAGAAATTAACTCAAAGTAAATTGCTTCACAATTGAGTAGTTATCTTGGGAGATATATGGTGAGCGATCTTGGGGGCGGATTCTTCCCCACCCTTGGACTATGATATTACAAATGTCTAGTTACTGACTCGACTCAAGGTTTCTAATGCTAAAGTTCATAATCAAGCTTCCTATTCAGCCGTCAGTGATAAACTCCCTCATGAGGCTTCCCAACATTTAAAACAAATGCTTTACATATCTCAAGGATACTGGGGGAAGGCTAATCGCTGTGCGCAACTATTGAAAAGGACTTTCGTCACTTTCCACATTTGATTATAGTGGGTTGGAACTCTTGGTGTCAAAGTCATTTCCCACTTAGGTCGTTCCCTTCACACCAGCCACGAATGGCTTTAAGAGTTTTTCAACCCCTCAGGAAGGCAGGTCTACTAAAGGATGTAAATGCAGTATTACTGAAAGCGTAAGAGTAGGCTGGCTTTTTTATCACCCAGTTAAGGGGAGAGCATATACCTTCTACTTTCGAGACAAGGCAAACAAGGTTCTTTTTACCTTTCAAGTGAATGATTTTCTAAGATCTATATGGAGATGTTGCTCCATGAAAACATGGTGTTCTTTTTATTTCCTTCAAAGCAATGATTTTCCAATCTAGGAAAATAATTTGGTCAACAAAGAAAAATTTTGATCTTGGTGGTCAACAAAAGAAATGGACAATAGGGGAAGGACTTCCCTCTTTGATTGTAAACAAAAATTCAAAGTGAGGTTCTTTTTTCTTTCAAAATGTAAAATTGATCCTTTTAAGCACCAAAGGATGGTGAGATTATTTTTAGCCCTTGCTTGCAAAAATCAAGATTGTTTTGTTCCTTTTAGAACCCAAATTGAGAATTTTTCTCCTAGAAAAGCAAGAAAAGATTGTTGTTGTGGTTCGTTTTACAACCCAAAGTAAGGTGAGTTCAATTTTATCCAACAAGAATTAAAATGACTCTAAATATTAACTAACTTAACTAAGCTAGCAAAAATCTAAAACTATTTGTAATTCTACAAATAAAATCCAGCTCTACCTGTAAGAAATTGTCAGAATCCTGCAAAAATTCCAATCAAATAGTTAGAAAAATTTGGATTTTGGTGGACTTCTACAAGTCTAAATTTAATTTCGGTTACAATTTTCTTTTTGTTTTCTGTCTGTGATGTGCTACAAAACAGACTGTACGCGCTACAAGATGACTATGATGCCCTATCTGACAGACCCGATGCGTGGCTCTGTTTTCCGGATGTGCTGCTCTATTTTCTAGATGCGTTGCGCTGTTTTTCTTCCGTACCGAGACCTACAGGAAAAGTTAGTAAATGCGATGCGCTAATCTAAGAACTTCACATGCTAGGATATAAACCCAATGCGCTAAATAGTGTACGATATGCGCTATAATGTTAGCGAGATGCGCTAAATAATATTCTCCACACGCAAATTCTTGTTTCCCGCTTACCTGCAAAAGTGTATATTTTTGAAAACCGATTTCATTAATGGGGTTTAGCCCCATGGTGGGTGCTAGAAATGTATGTGGGAAAAGCGGGTCAATGAAACTTAAATGTGAAAAATGAAGCTCAAAGGGACTTATCCACACACCCACGGGACTTCTTGGTGCAAGCAATGAGTCATGAAGGATGACTCAACTTCCCAAGGTTGGTTCCATGGTTCTCTATCTCACAAGGTCCCTCAAACCAATGTCTTTTCTCTCAGATCACTGAGAAAAGTGGTTTAGGGAATGAGGGATGCTTTTGTTGATTTTAACATGAGAATGCATCCTATCTATGCATGATTCTATAAATGCAACAAACTAGATTATAAGATGACAAGATTAGTATAAATACTATCCTAACATGCTATATTAGCTGTATGATTTAAGCTAATGATAAAGGAATTATTCTAAGATGTTTATTAGATTAATTTCAATTGCAAAGAGAAAGTAGATGTGCTAAAATTAAGCATAAGTATGATACGAAAAGCTTGTGTTCTCAAAATGGAGGAATGAGAGCTCTATTTATAGCAAAAATAGGGCAATGGATGGTCAGGATTGAAAGAGTTAATCAAGGGTCAAGCTTGAAAGCTGATCAATCCATGTTTACAATTTGCACCAATGAAATGGTGACAATTGTCAATATAAGACTAGTTGAGAGAGGAGGGTGGAAATATTAAATGCCTGAGAAGACCTCATGGTTACCCTAGGTGGTAAGGGTTAAGGTTAGGTTAGGATTATCCAATGGATAAAGCTTTTACCCAAAGGATAAACTCTTGTGCAAGGGTTAAAGGGATAACCATGGTCAAAGCAATGAATGCTTGATGAGACCCCTGGGTTAGATGTGGATTGAGTTTAGAGAAAGTCTCTAATCATGCTGGAGGGTTAAGTTAACCATTAATGGTTTGGAAGACTTTCAAAGTTAAGTTGTTGAAGCCTTTAATGGTTTTCAAAGACTTTGAGGGTTTGAGAAGTCACTTCCCCTTGCTTAGGGTTGTGACAATATTTAGGAGATGGGTTAGGCTAATTTAGAAGTGATTAGAAGAGTCTAGAAGGGGGTTTTAGGAGGCAAGTGGGAGATGTAGGATTTTGCAAGTGGATGAGGAATAAAAGGGTTTAATTAAAATAAAATGTTTTATTTCAATTTAGTTGTAATTTGGGAAATTGAATATTCAATTTGGGGTAAACTATTAATTAAATATAAATCTAATTAAAAGTAGAGAGAACGGGTTTAATTGAATAGAATGATTTATTCAATTAAATGACATAAGTGAATTTAACTAAGTAAATTGAATAATTTACTTAATAAAAATAGAAGAATGTAGGTAATTTAATTAAATTAGATTTAACTAAATAGGGGAATGAACATAAAATATTCATTTAGGAATGTGTGTGTGTGTATGTATAGATATGTGTATATGTATATATGTATATATATATGTAAATATATATACATATATGTGTATATGTATATGTAAATATATATACATATACACATATACGCATATATATACATACATATGTATATATATACTTGCATATATGTGTGTGTGTGTGTGTATACATATATGTAAATATATATGTATGTATGTATGTATGTATGTATATACATACATATACATACATACATACATATGTATGTATGTATGTATTGTTGGCATTACAATAGAAAGGAGATTGTTGCCATTTCAATAAGGATATTGAGAAGGTTGTTGGAGATTATTGATATAACTGAAGAAGGATGATTACTGTCTTAATAATATTATTTTGTCATTGATGTCAAGAAATTGATTTTCTGATTCAGTATGATGTTGCCATATCTTAAGAAGTATGTTTTGATGAGTATTAAGAGGTCGGTAAGTGACACAGAAAGAATGTGATAATGAAGGGGAGAACTAGGTTTTGCAATGGGCAACTATTACCGAGTTAGACAATGATAAGATCATGTTGTTTTGATTGTTGTGATATCCTACATATGTTGTTGATTATGAGTTTAATACTGTACTATGTCACCAAGCAAATAATCTAGTCGGTAAACCCTAAGGTTATCGATATCAGTTAAAGAAGGCAGAATGTCTACCGAGTGAAGTTCAGTATTAACCAAGTAACAATCGAGTAATAACATAATGCATTGGATGAATAAAAGCATTATTTAATGAAGGATGCTGATGAGATGGAATTGATCAAATGATTGGTATGTTGTGCAAGAAGTTTGTTAAGGATCGATGACATCGAAAAATCAAGAGGAAGATCTACAGCACAGATTGAACCGCAATAACCTAGCACAAGTTCCAAGGAAGGAATGCAAGTTCCAAGGTGAGGTAAAACATTTTTCAGATCGAAGGATACATTGAACCTAGTCAAGTTTGATGATCCGATGGCTAAGATTGATCATGGGAAATGTGATCAAGGAGATTAAGCGGTTAGAAATTGTTTATAAATAAGGAATTGTTGATGAACATTGGAATGCGGGAAAATGTATGCACAATGATGCTACAGTAATGTTTACCAAGCACATAAGCTTGAAGATCTGATTGAAGAACAAATTGAGAAGCCCAGCAAGCCCAACAAGGGACAAGATAAGTCTTATGACAAGATTGTTTTGAGCACATAGAATCTGCTTTAGCATTTCAGATGTGAAGTTGCAGATATATTTTATTACTATTATTTATTTTGTAAGTGACAGGAAATCTCTTAACCGAGTGGACTTAACAGTCTTATTTGTAAACCCTCTAGCAAGGTAACATTCTAAATGAGTGTTTGAAATCCTTTGACAAGGTCACTTCTAACAAAATGCAAGACTCTAACAAGTCTGAGGGAAATCCCTTAACCGGGTCACATCTAGCAATGTGTTTGTAATCTGTAACTGGATTAAGCTTTTAACCGAGCGTACTCTAGAAGGGTATATTTCTTAGCGGGTCTGAAATCCCACAGTGGTTTTTCCCTATTTGGGTTTCCACTTTAAATCTGGTGTTAAATGTGTTATGATGTTTTAAGTGTATCTGTTTATGAGTATTAAATGATTTACAGTCATAGTTGCATATTAGTAAAGGCTACCGAGGTTGAAACTGGTGAATATATTGTATAGTGAAGTTTTTATGATTCACCCCCCCCTTCTCATCGTAACTAACATATATATGTATATGTATATATATGTATATATATATGTATGTATGTATGTATATGTATATATATATGTATATATGTATATATACATATATATATATGTATATATGTATATATACATATATATATATGTATATATGTATATATACATATATATATATATATATGTATATATGTATATATACATATATATATATATATATGTATATATGTATATATACATATATATATATATATGTATATATGTATATATATATATATGTATATATGTATATATACATATATACATATATTTAAACATATATTTACATATATTTATACATATTTTTACATATATTTATATATATACATGTATACATGTATATATATGTACACACATAAAGTATAAGTAAGTGCACTATCTTTAGGGGATAGCTCTCTTTACATACAAAATAGTAATATATGAGTCTGCAACCCTAACTCAAACTCAACTATGAGCTTACAACGAGAGGAATTTATAGACCACAGCCAAACCCCTCCCAAGATCCATTAGCTTAACAACACTTGCAACAGATAGCCAATTGTCATGTGATTCCAGTAATTTGCAAAAGGGGTCAAGATTATTGTTAATGACTCCAATGTAATATACCTCCCATGCATCATTGTTAAAGTTCTTTCTCTTTTCCTTCCTTGTTCGATCAAAAGAGGACTCAGGCGATTCAGGATCAGACCTTTCATTATCTTCATCAAAGCCATAATAGGCACTATTAAAATAGATACCCAGAATGGTTAAAAACTTTATTGTTTCTAGATCCAGGATGGCATTAGCAACAACTACACCATCTTCCTCTCATATGAAGCCATTGATCATCACTATGCATCTTTCTTTGGAGTCCAATACATCCACCAGCAGACATAACAATGCCTCATAGACAAACCTATCACACCAATGTCACCCTTCACCCAAGAAACCAACGATTGCATCGAAAATTTGTTCATGTGCAATGAAAAAATGCCTGCATTACTACAAAATGGTTTCATTCCTACATAAGCAACTGAGACCAAAATGGTGAGACATTTTGTCGCATGCCAATTGTGACTAATCAGAGTTCAAATCTGGTTATATTTAGCTAGTACATTGCATCAATTTAAAAATTATTAGCATTCATCGCAAAGAACACACACATGAAGCACGTGATCCTTAGTTGTGTTAACAACCCGTAAGACAAATTAAGCCACCGCTAGTATGTCATGTCCTTATGCCTTGATAAACATATAATCTTGTGATTCTTCGGCTAAGTATCATTAGAATCCCAAAAAAATCTCTACAAAGTGTATGAGATTATTAAAATCCAATATGATATTGTAGTGTCACAAATTGCATACCCCTTTGTGATTTCATCTACACTTTTGCAACCACTTTAGTGTCCTTTCCCCTAGCATTTGGGTAGGCTCATTTCAGCCCATTCATTAGCCTTTTCCATCTCAGGATTCTCAAGACACCTTTCGACGACTATTCTTAAGCTTCTATTTCATGGTAGTTGAATGTTTCTCTTCCCCCTTATCATTTTTGAGCATGATTCGTTTGGTCAATAAAGCGTTGCGTGGATGTTAGCACATCGTGTGTTAGTCTTGCGACATCTCAATGTTCGAATGTCAGTTTTGAGCGCACCTTTCCACTTGTCACCTACACATATTGGTCGAAATGACTCAAAATATTCTAAACGAATCGTTAGCCTTCTTTTCCCTCCTCTTCTCTCATTTTTTAAATTGATATTTTCTCTCCATTCAAGATCTCTAGATTCTAGATACAATATCTCTTGTTTCTCTTGGCTCTCATAGCTTTCTCTTTCTCTCTTGCACGCTTTCTACAACAGTCTCTAGCTTTCTACAACAATCTCAAGCTCTCACGATAATCTCTTGCAACTCTCTTGGCTTTCTCAAGCCTCTTTAGTAATATTCTTCTATCTATCTACTTATCTCATCTTTGAGCATCTTGGGATTTATCACATCCCCTATCTAGTTCATCATTTTATCATTCTAGCTTTTTTATATTTTTCGGTCTATCTATCTAGGTTGTCCGTGGAGGTGGAAACACCAAAACAGGGGTTTGACTGAGACAGACTCCAAAACACAACCCCCAAAATTTTCCTTCTTGCTTGTGTGCAAGTTTATAATCATAAGAAGGAGATAATTTAGGGGGAGACTTCAATTGTGGACTTGTTGTGAGCTTCCTTCTTTTCCCTCTTCTCAAGTCATTCTAATATTTCTCATTCTATTTTATTAGCTTATCTTGTTGTTTTCCATATTTATTTAATATTATAATTGTATATTCTACCCCCATATGGTTTTTGTGTTCTGTCCATACTAGACGATAGCGCGCCGCATTGGTGTTCCAGGTCTGCACACTCATCCTCAGATAAAGACTCAACAGAGTCATCTGGGATTCTCGTTCACAGTCTATTAGCTTAGCTTTTCATTTTTATCCCCTGGCTCATCCTTAGCGCCATTTTGAGTTAGGTAGTGATGGATCGATTTGTTCTCTGAGATTCATCATCTTGGAGGTGACAAATCCCCACCTCTACATTTTTGGTGAACTCGATGTGAATGCCTAATGTCTGATCTCTTTTTCTTAGAGTTTGATTCTTTTGATAAAGTATTCTCTAAGGATGACTTTAACATGTTGGATGAAATTTTAGATGACTTATTAGAAGCACCTCTCTCCAAAAGAGATGTAAAGGAAAGTCATCATCTATGACATCCTCATTTGAAGATGAAAATTCCGTGAATGTTATTGTTGTCTTTGGAGCCCCTCAAAGGCCTAAAAGACCTTACATTCACATGACTGTAGCAAGTCCTTCTCCTAATAAATTTAAGTCCATTAATGGAAAGCATTTTAGAGGAGAAAGTTTTGATTTATATACTAGATTCATGCAATCCAAATAATCATCTTAGAATACCATTTCTCATATGTATAATACTCGAAGGAATAAATAAAATATTAATCAACCACAAGTTTCTTTACCACCTTCTCAACCTAGCCTTCCTAAAGCACCTTCGTGGGCAGATAAGCGAACTAGTGACTACGATTTTATTGAGCAACTCAAAGTTACTCCCACTAATATCTCACTATGGGATTTGCTTCAAACTGCTTTGGTGTATCAAGGTATGCTACAGGAATCCTTGCAAAAGGTCTTACACTCTTCTTCTATGAGACCAGTGGATGTAAATGTGTTGATAGATCATATTCGTGCGGACTCGCCGAATATTGCTTTCTATCCCCATGAACTTCTACCTCCAGAAGTGAGAAATTTGGTAGATACATTAATGATAATCGTTCATGTTAATTGCATTGGAATTAGATGAACTCCTGTTGGTATAGTTTTCACACTTAATGTATGCAATGTGGATTTATTACTGAATATTAAGGTTGATTTGAATTCCCTAGCAACATCTTCTTTGTTTATTCGTGGTTTTGATAACAATGGGAAAAGTGCTTTGGGAACAGTTATCTTGCCTTTGAAGGTTGGAGTTGTTACTATTTCGACTCTGGTACATGTAATGTCGGGTCTTTTATCTTATAATCTCCTCTTAGGTAGACCATGGCTTCATGCTTTGGGAGCTATTTCTTCTATGCTTCATGGTTCAGTAAATTTTGTGGCAAATAATCAAGTGGTTTCAATCAAGGTTGACCCTAATGTTGTCCACCTATGTCAAGTAGCAGCACTAGGCCAGATTTTAGTTGCACCTTTGTTTCAAAATTATGTTCCAACATTATCCTCCACAGTGGCGACTTCTGCTTCTGTCGTGTCCCCTAAAAAGGAAAGTCAGAAGGGTGAAGAAGTTCCAAAGAAATAATCATTTGAGAAACAAGATTATCCCAAAGTAGATCATCCTAAGGTAGATCTCTTGAAAGCACAAAGCTCTGAGTCTAATCTTGACAAGACATCTTTTGTTGAACTATCTTCTTCATTTAAAGTGAATGCATGTTTAGGTGATGATTGGGGTTCCTTGGATTTCACCGATTCTCATGTTGGTGAATACAAGGTCGACCCTATCCACCTTAAACTTCCAAAAACATCTTTCACACCTACTACCAAAGATTATTCTTCTACATCGTGGGGTCATCTGAACACTATTAACTATACCACTAATGGTGATCCTCCCTCACTTGAAGAGATGCAATCACCTTATGGTCTAGGATTTAATATCGCCTCTAAGTATGGATATAAAGGGAATGGTCTCAGGCATATGGGTCAAGGTATCTTTAGAGCCAAAATCACGTTCATTTATGATGGGTTTAGGTTATAAGCATATTCCATCTTCATCTCATCCTCCATCATCTGTTGTATTTGAATCTCCTTCTTATGAGCCATCAAGATCTTCTCCACAAGAGAAAGTATTACTTCCTGCTCCTTATCCTTTATTTAAGAAAGAACGTGTCTTCTTGTAGCTTCTCAAAGCTTTATTGATTACTCTTCCTCCTCCTACACATAATAAGTTTCCTAAGAATGATTATTTTTGTGCATACCATCAAGTGCTTGGCCATTCCACTAGTGAATGTAAGGTATTGAATGACAAGATTCAACAACTTCATCAATCAGGTGTCATCGATATTTCATGTATTACTATTGATATGCCTCCTTGTTCTTCTTTGGATAGAAAGTGACATTGAGGTATATCTCTATCTTGTTCTTTATCATATTTCAACCTACTTTGCATTCTTATCATGTATGTATCTCTCAACTGTTGTGGTGATTGTCTATCTTTCGCTTATCACGATGACTATCCTTTATTGCTTTTTCATGTTTGTCTAGGTGGGGGACAAACCACTCGATATTTTTCTTTTTCAATTTTGCCTAGGTGGGGGCCAAACCACTTGATCTTTTTCTTTATCATTTTCTTTGCCTAGATGGGGCCAAACCATTTGATCTATCACTTTTGCTTGAATTTTTAGGGGCCAATCTACTACCTACCATCTATCTCTAATTTCCCAATCATATGGCTATCTAGTGTATTACTACCCATGTCGACAAATCTATCTTTGATTGTCCAATCGCATGGCTATCTAACGTATCTCTACCCATGCCGGCAAAATCTATCTATCTCATCGCCCTATTGTATGGCTATCCATATCAACATATCTCATCGCCCTATCATATGGATATCTATCATAATGCACTTTGCTATCCATACTCGTGTATGCCATACCAACAACAGTCACTTATTTTGTATCTTTTCATAACAAGGGGCTTTCCTCTAAAGTGAGGATCATTTCTATTACGTTGTCTTATCTATATTTTATCCTCTATCCTTTATCTTATCATCTGACATGTTAGTCTGAAGATAGTGTGTTTGTGATGTATCAAGTAACAATATCTATTTCAAATCTCAGCTTCATCTTGTTGTGGGCAACCTCATTTGATCAACAAAAATCTACCTCCTTATCGTGACTATCTTCTTTATCCTATCTTTTGGTAGTGGCCTTCCTTCAGACCAAGGTTGGTGCTACTTATCTTTGATCATCTGGCATAATACAACTTGCTATATCTATCTTTTTTATCACCATCATGACAACTAGTGATGTATCAAGCTAGTGTCTAGGTCATGTAATATCTCTTCACCATTGATTGCTTATCTAACTTATGGGTGCATTCTTCCTTAAAGTGATCAATCCTTTCTTTCTTCTCTTCATTTTATAATTCCTCTATCTATTGTTTCTTGTTATTTTGGGGATGACATATGGTACCGAGACAACCTTTTACATCGAGGTCTCTTTTACTTTACTGATTCAAGATCCTAGTTTCTTTGTTCTATGCTTTTGTGTGTGTGTTATCTTTTTATTTATAATGTTCTAACCCTATTGTCTTGGGATTCCTTGATGGTATGATGAATCAATAAGGATCTAGACAACTACTAAGAGGGGGGGTAAATCAATAGATGGAAAAATGACTAAACTTTCACCAAACTCCAAAACAATCTCAGAACTAACTGGTTCAAAAATTGAACTACAAATTGCAATATCACTGTCAAGTATACCAGTTGACTGTCATAACAGAATAACAGTATAACAGCTCTAAAACTCACAAAACCTTTTAACAAAAACATTCAAATACTTTACTAACAATAGTAAAAGCACATTTCAGATTACTACAAATCATCTTATCATATCTAAGTGGATTTAGCAGTTAAGCAGATTAACCATAGCAAACATAACCACAAAAATATTCACCACTTGACACAATGATTTTGATGTGGAAACCCAAATGGGAAAAACCACGGTGGGGATGAATACCCACAAGTATTCTGAACTCTTTTGAAGTTCGCCCTGTTAGGAGCCAAGCTTGTTAAAACTTTACAAAAAGTTTTGTTAGGAACAGACCCTATTAGGGACTACCCGGTTAAGGGATTGAATATAATGCCCTATTAGAAGCAACACCCTGTTAGGAGTAACCTCGGTAGAGGATTTAGATAACACTAAGCCTGTTAGAGCTTACCCTATTAAGGGATTTGACTATTGTAATTGTTAGAGAACATCAGGGGTTTGTTGATTTGGTGAATAGCACTACTCTACTTAATCAGATCCTTTTCATGCTCCTATCTTCCTTCACACATACTACAGATACACCTTCTGGTTTGGCAAAAAATCAAACTGACACTTTGTTGGGTGAATATTTTGTCACTAGTGTACTAATGATAAAATATATGATTCACACACAGCTATGTTGAGAAATTGATCTCTGCTCTCATCAAGGGGAGGTTCCCTTTGAAATTAATTCTCTAATTAACAAGAAATTAAAATTTGTGGGTTGGTTTTGAACATATAACTCTATTTTTTCAGAGTCTATGTATTCTCCATCCACTTTGTTACAATTTCCCTATCACTTTTGATACTTAAATAAATGAACGAATTAATCCAACAAACTATACCAAAATTTACAAGCAAGAAGCACAAAATCTTTCTTGAATGTAACACTAACTTAAACTAATAATCACAAATGATAAGAAATCCCACTTGCAACTCAAATTCTTCAAGTGAACTTCCCCAATCCTTAAAACTACAAGTAACAGTAGCAATACAAAGCCTACCACTAATCACTTAACATTAGAAAATTTCCCAAACATGTAAGGAGCACAAAGTCTACTTTCACAATTCAAGAGCTCTTTTACTCACATAACAATATCTCCAATATCAAGGAATTAAAGAACATATATAAGTAATGAACATAGGAACATTAACTCATATAAACAATTTTTGACACAACACAAAGTTTGAGATCAAACAGAATTGCTTTCTTTATTTGCTTGATTGAATCTTCACAACAAAATCTCAAAGTCTTAGTTGAGGCAAAAATTTGGCAGAGTTTTGCTTAGCATAATAAAAGATAAAAAATATACAAATGAGGGTCCTCCATATATATGAAAAGAGTGGAGAAAATGTGAGCACAGTTGACTAATTCAACTCCACAGTCCCACTTGACTACAACTACAACAGAAAGGAATTATCCCGCTGCGAGAAAACTTGCAACATCTAACAATGCAACTACATGAAAATAAAATGTCAAAAGGGGACACTTTATTCATCTTTCTCCTCATTAGATTTGTGGAATTCTTCGAGCTTGGTTAGGATGGACTCCATCTCAGCTTTGTTTGGCATTGGGGTAGAATTTGTGATAATACAAACATGGGAAATTTCATCCTCAGCCTTCACATATTTCTTTTTTCCATCTTTCAACATGGATGCAAGGACCTCAAAACTGACTTGAATCTACAGCAACTTCTCAAATGCACTCAGAGAGAAATCTTGTTCCGTGTAGTGATCCATTAGGGAAAGAAACTCCTGTCTGATGGTGTCACTAGTAACAAGATTCTGATTGTCATCATATAGATAACAAGGAATGTCAGCAATTCTGGCAGAAATGAGATCAATCTCATCATCACCTTCCTTTCTTTCTCGATCCAGCTCTGCAATCATCAACCTTATTGTCTCTTTCTTGTGATACAAAATGATAAGATTTGGATATACTTCTCTTCATTTGGAACTACTTTATTTTCCTCGAGGACATCTATCCTGAAGTCCTCCATTTTGTTCCAAGGAGTTGCACTTCTCTCAATGTCTTCAATTTCTTGAGACAAGGAAGTCTTAATACTCTGCATTTGACTTTGAATTACTTCAAAATCAGTCAACAAATTAATTGTTGAACTTAGAAGATGATATCCTTTTGATTTTAATCATGCAATCCACTCATCTACTACTCGGCCCTTAACTCCCACCTGTCCAACCTTCTTTAGAGCCTCAGTATCTATTGAGGAACCAATGGGCTTGATTTCTTGGGAGGATTGTGTAACCTTAAGAAGAACACTGGTTAATTGCTCACACTTTTGTTTTAAATTATTCTTCTCATCTCTTTCCTGATCAAATCTCTACAACAAAGAGTCAAAAGCAGTTTAAGAATCAAGCTTAACGCTCTCATGTGTTTCCACTCGAAGATCTATGGTTTGGATGGTATAGTCCTTAGGTTGTATATTATCTTTACTCTTATCTGATGATGGCACCATGACCTCAGCATATTTCCTCTTAGTAGCTAGATCTACTAATACCCGAGAAACAGTCTTCAACTTTTTTGTGCCTTTGGGCTTTGGGGGAACCAACTGCTCAAAATCAAACTCATCCAGTGAAATCACCTGTTTCTTTCTCTTGGGTGCTACTACCTCCATCCAAGGTGGCAATTCCAGATTTTTGGGTGGAGTAGTAGCTTCTTGCTGAGTATCAATTAGTATTTTAGGAGAAAACTGACTTGAACTTGCAGCGGTTGTGGATGTTGTTATTGGTATCAAAGCAAAAGTATCCAGTGACATGATACCTGAAGTAGTAATAATAGCTGCTACTGAGACCCCTTCAGTTATAGCCACAGATGGGAGTGTGGAAGGTGCAATGGAAATAATCTCAGTACTTACCAGAGGTGGAACTTCTATTATGACCGTTGCAGAAGGTAAAGTCATCATCTATTATTCCGCAAATGCTTGCTCCATAGTTTCAGGAAAATCCAATATTAAAGATTCAATGGTGGCTGAAGGAATATCATCCAAACTGGAAAATTTTGATAGTCTGAAAAATTGTTGAGCAGCTTCTAACTATGTCATGTCCATATCTAACTCCTCATCATCAAATTCCTCATCCTCTTGATCTAAGTTAGTTTCAATGGAATGAATAACAACTTCTAGATGGGTTGGCACCTATGAGGTGGCAGGGACATTAATCTCACCATGATGTGCTATCTCTTCAACCTATACATCCTCTTGATGAGGAATTTCACCTTCTTCTGATTCCTTTTCTTTCTCAATCTCCTTAGTAGACTATTGCTTTGACTCTTTTGTGTGTGTCTCCTGCGTTGCTAAAGACGACTTACCTTTTTAAGACCCCTTAATCATGATTTGATTTTGGGTCCTTTTCCCTTAGATTATGTTGCAAGGGCTAAAGATGGTGCTTGTTGATCTTCTTTTCTCTTGGTTCTTGTTTCAGCCGTAGATGTCTTACCAACTGGACCATCACTATTGTCATCATCTCCGGAACTAGCAGGAAGTTGTTTCATTCTAAGATTCTTCTTCAACAACCATGCATTGGTATTTGCCAAAATGGGGGAAATTCTTTGAGTAATAGACTTATTCTCCTTCTTCGACCATTGCACCGGTGGGAATGGAGAATCAACAATCTTCTTTTCATAATAGACTCGGTATCCTCCATGGTCATTGGGATTTTTTCCAGATCCATATTTTCAATCTTCTCTAGGGTAAGACGACTAAAATCCATTCTTCTTATGTCTTCTTCATCTTGGCAATCCACCCATACATCTTCAAACCTAAAAACATGGGTGTAGTTTCTTTTGATCTTATTCTTCATGTTGGACGAAAATCAAAATTATTCCATACTTTGAACGTTCTCATAGTATTCCATTGCATCTCTTCTTCCATGTTCTTGGCCTTGGGATTAGTCAAAACTGAATACTGACCAATAGATTATGGGAACTTCAATCCAGTCTTATGTGCTTGTGATTTCTTTTTATGCACAAAAATTAGTTGCCGACACAACTCCATGAATACAATCTTGTCAGATAAATATCTTGGTAGAATGAAAGGTTCTCCTATGAAACATCCTATCCGAATGTAAGTGAATGTTGGGAACTGAAGAAAAACACATCCAAAATGAGAAACCTTGTTATATGTCACCTCCGACAGCCTTTTCTTCTGCAAGTCTTTGTCAAACATGCACTTCCATACATCAAAGAAAGCGTCATTGACTCTTCTGAAATGGTTCCCTTGATTATGGATCATGAGTTGATCATAATAATTCTAGATAGGCACTAACCTCCTGTCACCTTTTGTAGATAAACCTGGATATTGCCTCATAGAAGCAGTTGCCTATACCAGGTACAAGGTCATATAGAATTTCAATGTTATCTTAACCTCCTTCAATTGTGAGCAGAGTGCATCACTGATCTGCTCACCCCAATCAATCCTAGCTGCTCCTTTTCTGATTATATTCATATAATAGCACATCCAGTTTTGGAAGTAATGAGAGTCTTTCAAACCTTTCACCCGTGCCAACATGGTGACCATATCATTGTATTCCTCTTTGAAGTCACTTCTATGGAAATATTTTGGCCATCTTGAAGTAGTAGAATTTCTAGCAGTAGAGAGGTAAACTATATTAATTACTTTCTTACATTTTACCTCATTTTTCTCATAATATTCTTGAGCACTTTCTTGAGAATATCGACCACTTCCTCAACTGGAGAACCCTTGAATACATTGTTAAAGAAAACGTTGTCCAATGTCATAACCATATTTTAATCAACATCCTTAACCTGTCTTGTATTTGGATCGAAATGATCCACCACTGCAAGTACAAAGTCTGGATCATGAGCTACGACAGGGAAGGAAGCATATTTGTGCAACTCAAATTTGATCAAGTTTGTCAGGTGGGAAGGAGCTTTCTCAACTCAATCAATAAACTCTTTCATATTAACATGACCAATCTTCATATCCTTGATCTCTTTGATGTTGGAATCTACTGAGCTTTCCGGATACATATTCAAGTATTTATCATACTTGTACTTCATTTTCTTTGCTGATGACTTGCTTGGTGAGGATTCCAATTGATTGGAAGAAGGCTCTTATTTGTCGTCAGGAGGTCTTGACATTTGAAAATTACTACATTCAACATTGAGGAATAGATTTTTCGACAGTCATCATCATCAGAAAACCAAATTTTATCAACTGGATCAAAAATTCGAAGTCAGAACGGGCTTGGGAACAAAATTGGCAAAAACTAGCGAGTCGGGGAAAAACGTTCGATTTGTGCCTTAGGAGTAGAAATTAGCACATTGGACTTTAAAGTCCGATGTGCAGGGGTAAAACATCTCCCTTGCATATCAAACTTTAAAGTCCGATGTGCAAGTTGGGGAGAATCCATCATCACAACCAGCATTCCACGGGGACGCGTCCCCCCGTCATAAATGTCTCGGGGACGGGGGGATGGGGACGTGACGTCCCTCACCATCTTGCCACCACCACCCAAGCACCGCTGGGACGCGGAGACATCCCCGCGTCCCCACGTTTCCCGGGGAGACGTGGAGATGTCTCCTTGGGAGACATCTGGGCGTCTCCCAGAGAGACATGGAGACGCCTCCACATCTCCTTGGGAGATGTTTGGGCATCTCCCCATCCTTTGAGAAATGTATAGATGTCTCTCCAAGGATGAGGAGACGCCCAGACGTCTCCTGTCGCCCCTCGTATGTGCAATGTTTAAAATTAATTTTTTTTTTTTAAGTGACTTTTTAAGTTTTTTGAGGGTTAAGGGGTAACTCTAATTGGACGTGGGCCGATAGAAAAATAACACCCGACGCCTTTAGAAAATAATAAAAGTATTTTTGGCCTCACAAATATCATTACCAAAAATCCTTTATCGATTCATCAACATTCTCCATTAGCATCAGTTATGCCAATCATGCCAACATTCTCCCCCTTTGGTATTGATGGCAACACCAACATATTCAACTGTCAACTATAAACTTCTTTGTTTCCTTCACTCACTCTTCTTGTGTTACACTGCATCTATGGGTTTCACCTGCTCTAATTCTTCTCCTTTGATCTGGATCATATTACTTCACCCCCTTTCTATTACAGTTCTTATCTCCCTTTGACAGCAATACCAAAGGTGCAAATGCATCATTGGTCTTCATTCATGTTGTTGTTGTCTCCAACATATCTGCAAATCTCATCTGAGTTGCTCCCCCTATGGAGTAGCCAAGATTTCATCAATCCACAATGAAAAATATTCATTCAGCCCACTGGATTGATGCATCTTGCATCTTAGTTGATCTTATGTACGGGTCTGAACCCTAATTTACCTCTAAGGTACTCAAAGGTTGACTTCGGCAAAGGTTTAGTGAAGATGTATGCTAACTGCTCTTTACTTATCACATATTCCATTCTAACTTGCTTCTCTTATACTCTCTCCCTTAGAAAGTGATATTTCAGTTCTATGTGCTTTGTCCTTGCATGAAACATAGGATTTTTTGAAATATTAATAGCATTGGTATCGTCACAATAAATAATCATTGGTTTAGACATATCTTTCTTAAATCCTTCCAACACATGCCTCATCCAGATTGTCTGTGTACAATTCATAGATGTTGCAACATATTCTGCTTCAGCTATTGTCTATGATACACATGTTTGATTTTTACTTGTCCAAGCAACCAATCTACCTCCAAGAAGAAAATCTTCATCGGTAGTGTTTTTCCAGTCATCAACATTGTCTGCCCAATCTGCATCAGTAAACACTTTCAAAGAAAAGTCATCTTTATAAGGATACCATAAGCCATAATCCATTGTGCCTTTCAGATATCTGAATATCCTTATCACCACTACCAAGTGAGTCTCCTTTGGATCTTTTTGAAATCTAGCAACCAATCCAACAAATGTACAATATCTGTTCTACTGAAAAGTCATCAACATTGTCTACCCAATCTGCATCAGTAAACAGTTTCAAAGAAAAGTCATCTTTATAAGGATACCATAAGCCATAATCCATTGTGCCTTTCAGATATCTGAATATCCTTATCACCACTACCAAGTGAGTCTCCTTTGGATCTTTTTGAAATGTAGCAACCAATCCAACAAATTAAGAATAGATTTTTGGTACACTATAGTGATGAATCGATGAATGTTGCCCCTTGACCCCAACTTGGGGGCGCTGCCCCCAAACCCCCATTGAAAAATATAAGGGGAAACCGCGCTGATAGAAGTAGGGAAAATCTAACCTCCGAGTCTGATTAGGCTCCATATAACAACACAACTTAGAAATCTTGGTATTTAGATTTAGTATTTCAAATTTCCTATAGTCTCATTTGAAATGTAATTATTACACTGTAATATTGTCATACATCTTTTCAAAACTAGTTTTTCAAGTACTATATGTATATGTATAACTATATCAGCACCACCACCCCGCCACCCCCCCCGTCGCCCTCCCCCCGCCATCCCCAAACTTAGGCCCTTGGTCCCCCCGTCCTGAAAATGCGTCCCCCCGTCCCCAACGCCCGTGGAACACTGGTCACAACAGACTTTAAAGTCCGATGTGCGGGGAAAGGTCGTTCAAAGGATAAGCACATCGTACTTTAAAGTCCGATGTGCCTAGGGAAGATCAATGCTTGACATGTCGGGTTTTAAAACCCAACATGTCAATCGAACAAACCCATCTTACATATCAAACTTTAAATTCTGATATGTAGGATGCAACCCTCCTACTAACACGTCAAGTTTTAAAACCCGACTTGTTAGCAGGAAGGATATCTCCCACATATTGGACTTTAAAGTCCGATATGCGGAGATATCTGCCTTCACCTGCATGTCGGGATTTGAATCCCGACACACAGTGAGGGAAGAGAGGAAGGACAAAGAGATAAAAAGGACAATCAAACATTAAAGTTCGATGTGCTCGCGACCTCAAAGGAAGGGGAAAAACCTTGAATGAAGAAAAAAAAAAGAAGGAAAAAATAATACAAAAACCCAAAAAAGAAAAGAAAAACCCTACCTCAATTGGTCTGATCGAAGAAAATCCAGTGATTCCGCGAGGTGATTGAGAACAAAATTGTGAGAAAAGAGCAGGAGGGAATGTGAGGAGAAAAGATCGCAAAAAGAAATGAAGAATTAAAACCAAAATCCTAATAAATAACCCCCAAATTAACCATTAATTCCCTCATTAATGGTTAAGCGCGCCATGCATGTCAGACTTTAAAGTCTGACATGCAAGACTAAACCCATTGCAAGCTGGACTTTAAAGTCCGACATGCAAGACACAACAAACAACCTGCACATCGGACTTTATAGCCCGATGTGCAAGAACAAAGACCCTGTAGGTCAGACTTTAAAGTTCGATCTGGAGGATAAGGACTACATACAGGTTGGACTTTAAAGTCCGATCTGTAGGAGAAAACCAAAACATTGCACATCAGACTTTAAAGTCTGATGTGCAATTCCTTCAAAACGGAAAACCCTGCAGGTCAGACTTTAAAGTCCGACCTGCAGGCAAAACTGCAAAAATAAAAGAACTTAAAAACAATAAAAACAAAAAGCCAAAAGCCAAAGGAGCTAACCGATGGAGTCGTTCAAGCTCTCCTGGAGGACGTGAGGTACAAAATGGAATAGTTTTGTAGGGTTGCCTCATGATTTTAGCCGCGTTGAAATCAAGGACAACACACTTAACCAAAATTGCCAACACTACAACAAAACAACTCATTGACCTTATAAGCAAAACAATAGGTCGGTAACACATCACAAACCTAAGATCTCATAGAGATTACAAACAAATCAGTTCAAGTATGACCGTTGGATCACATAGCAATCATTGCATATGATTCAAGACAACCTCGACCTCTCCTTGATCACCGCTTCATCAATCCCTATAACTCATCACACGGTTTGCACTTCATGCAATGTACTCGCTCATTCCCAAGATAAAACCATTATCTCTATGTGCCAAAAACCATTTGAAACTCTTCTCATACAATATACATATGTGGCATAATCATTACTATTCATCATTAGATCATAAACCAATACAACTGATTCACCAAGCTCCATCGGTTAGGGTTTAGGATATCAATAGGTAGGGTTACCGGTTGATCTCACTACTTCTCAAGTAATACAGTTTTCTTCACTAGCTCTCCTACTGGTTGCAAAAAAACATCATAACAACACTATTACTGGTTATAATTGACATCAATGACAACAAAATAGTTCATCAATGCAATCTTCATGCAAATGCCAACAATCTCCCCCTTTGGCATTGATGGCAATACAAGTATCAATACCCTTGATTGTAATGATTGTGTATAGGAATCTTGGTTTACATTTTACCATGTACTCTCCTTCAATTGAGTCTCTACGTCTTCAGCTGGTAGCTAGCTATAGATCTTTTCTCTATCAATCATACAATTCTTCTCCCCATAATCATATAGTTCTTCTCCCCCTTTGACAATAATGCCAAAGTGAAAGTAAAACATGCAGTGTCATACTTCACTGTTCTGCATAAATAATTTGCAATTTGATGCTCCCCCTATGGAATAACTCCACTCTACACCAATCCTTCTTCAATATTCTACAATTAGCTCTGGGACTGATGTATTCCACATCTGCTCAATTGACCTCATGTAGGGGCACAACCCCTAGCTGACTTCTAAGATAATCAAAAGTGCTCTTAGGTAAAGGTTTAGTAAAAATATCTACTAGTTGCTCCTTAGTAGATACATGCTCTAGTAACACATCTTTATTCTGGAATTTCTCTCTCAAGAATTGATATTTCAGCTCAATATGCTTGGTTCTAGCATGCAACACCGGGTTCTTTGAAATATTTATTGCATTGGTGTTATCACATAAAATCTTTACTGGTTCTGTAATCTTCAGCTTGAATTCTTCTAGAATGTGTTTCATCCAGATTGCCTGGGTACAATTCATATACGTTGCAACGTATTCAACTTCAGTAATGGACTGTGATATACAACTCTACTTCTTGTTGCTCCATGATACAAGTCTTCCTCTAAGAAAGAATGCACCATTGGTTGTGCTCTTCCTATCATCGACATTACCTGCCCAGTTTGCATCTGTATAAACCTTCAAATCAAAGTTACTTGCATATGGATACCATAATCCATAGTTAATAGTGTCTTTCAAATATTAAAGTATCCTTTTGGTTGCTATCAAGTGTGTCTCCTTTGGATTTTTCTGAAATCTGGCAACTAAACCAACTGCATGAGAAATATTCGGTCTATTGTGAACAATATAATGCAGTTTCCCTATCATTGATTTGTACTCCTTTTCATCAAAAGATGCGACATCATCCTCCTTAGACATTTTACAACCTATAACCATTGGTGTCCCAATTGGTTTACAGTCACTCATTCTAAATGTCTTCAATAACTCTTTCACATACTTAGACTGTATGATAAAAATACCACTCTTCATCTACTAAATTTGCAAAACTATGAAGAATTTTATCTCTCCTACTAGAGACATTTCAAATTCACTTTTCATCTCATTTGCAAAGTCATCACTCATGTCATCATTGCCTCCAAATATGATATCATCTACAAACACTTCACTAACCAGTATCTTATCTCCTTCAGATTTGAGATATATATTATTGTCTTCATTGGTTCTCTAAAAACTTATCTTCATCAGGTGTGAATATAGCCTTTCATACCATTCTCTTAGTGCTTGCTTCAAACCATATAGTGCCTCGTGTAGTTTACACACCATATCATTTACATCAGTCAAAGCATAACCATCTCGCTGCTCAATATATACTTCTTCCAATATTCCATTTAGAAATGTTGACTTCACATCCATTTAATATACTTTGAATCCCTTATATGCTGCAAATGCAAGTAGAGTCCTAACACCTTCCAATCTAGCAACTGGTGCAAATGTCTCACCATAGTCTTCTCCTTCTTCCTTTGCATACCAATCTAGCTTTGTTTCTGACTACTGCTCCATCTTCATTCAGTTTATTCCTGAATACCCATTTAGTGCCTATCACATTTTTATTCACCGGTCTGGCTACTAGGGTCCATGTATTGTTCTTCTCATTCTGGTCAAGCTCCTCTTCCATAGCTTTGATCCAGTGATCATCTCCAAATACTTTCTTAGCAATTCTAGGCTCAATAGTGGAGATCATGCAATAATTTTCTCAAATTCTTCTTCTGGTTAATACTCTAGCATCTTTATCTCCAATAATCTGGTCAGGATTATGATTGAGTCTGACATACCTTGGAATAACATGATCATTATCTTCAGGTTCTTCTTCCTCACTATCATCATCTTCTTTTGCAGAATCTACTTGTTCCAGTTGAGCTGGTACTACAACATTCACTTCATCAACTTTTGGCTTCACTGGTACTAGTTCCAAAATTAGAATGTAAGGTTCATCTTCCTTTTTCTCCTCATTGGTTTCTCTTGAAATTTTAGGAAACTCATCCACTCGGACATCATCACTCTTAATGATTCTCTTTGTCCGGTTATTGTAACATTTGTAGGTCTTACTCTTCGTGGAGTAACCAAGAAATATGCCTTCATCAGTTTTAGCCTCAAACTTACTAACATAGTCACCTCTCTTGATAAAACATTTACTACCAAAAATCTTAAAATAACTAACATTAGGTGATCTACCATACCGATATTCATAAGGAGTTTTATCCTTACCTCTCTTTACCAATATCCGGTTCATAGTGTAGACACTTGTGCTGACAACTTCTCTCCATAAAGTTTTTGCTACACCTCCTTGTACTAGCATCATTCTAGTAGCTTCAACAACTGACTGATTGTTCCTCTCTGCAATACCATTCTTTTGTGGTGTCCTTGGTGCAGAAAGTTGCTTCTTAATTCCATTGTCTTCACAATATCTAGTGAATTGCTCTAAATTAAATTCACCACCTTGATCAGTACTCAGACACTTTATCTTCTTACCACTTTCCTTTTCAGTTAAGGCCCTGAATGCCTTGAGATTACTAAAGGATTATGCTTTGTCCTTCAAGAATGTGAACCACATAATTCTTGAGCAATCATTAGTGAAGATCATAAAATATCTATCACCTTCAATACTTTTAGTCCTTATTGGTCCATAGAGATCTGTATGAACCAAATCTAACAAATGTTCTGCTAAGAAAGATTTGCTCTTAAAAGTTGAGGATGCCATCTTTCCCAACTGACATTCCTTATACAGAGCATTCATCAGTTTGTCCAATTGAGGCAAACCTCTTACTGACTTGGACTTACTGACCTTGACAATGTTATCAAAATTTATATGACAAAATCTCTGATGCCAAAGCCAACTATCATCTACTTTAGCAATTAAACAATTGTTGACTTTAGGATTTAGGTGAAATAGGTTACCTTTTGTCTGCTTCCCGGTTGCAATTATTTTGCCTTTGCTCCCATAGATTTTGCACATTCCATTCTTAAATTCCAATGGATAACCTTTGTCATTGAGTTGAGCTACACTTGAAAGATTGTGTTTTAATCCTTCAACCCAACAGACATCATCTGCACTGCTCTTTCCATTAATAGAAATGGTTCCCTTTCCTTTTACCATGTAGGGTGAGTCATTTCCAAATCTCACAAACCCTCCATCAAATTCCTTCAAAGTAATAAATTTACTTCAGTCACCGGTCATGTGGTGTGAACAATCACTATCTATGATCCAATCATCAGAACTATCCATGCAAGAAACTAATGCCTTCTAATCAGATGTCTCCTCTTTAATGGCAACAAAGATAATGTCTTCATTAGCATCTCCCTCAGATTCCTCATCAATGATACCATCATCAATTGCAATGAGACAATCTCTTTTGCCTTTTCCTTTGTACTTCTTTTACTTCTCATGCTTATGCTCATTGTCACCATTAGGATAGTTAGCTGCAATGTGTCCAATCTTGTTACATGCAAATCATTTCAAAGGTAATTTACCTTTGTACTTACCAGTACCTCTAGGTAATCGCTTGGCCAACAATTCTTCAAGCTTGATCAGATTGTCTTCATCATTAACTTCTCTACTGGATCTAGATTCATAATTGTGACTAACATCTCTACTTTTCCTCATAGGTGGGTTAGAAACTGAAGCTCTAAATGTAGATTCGGATTTCTGAGCACTACCATCATAACCATTTAATTCAAATGCAGTAAGTTTAGCAATGATGGAGTCAAGAGTTACCTTAGTTTTATCAATAGACTTTAGCTCCTGAATGGATGCAACTCGGATAACTTAGACCGGTATAAGGGTTCTCAACACCTTACTAACCACTGTGGCATCCTCCACTTTACCACCAGCACTCTTGATCTCACCAACTATCTCCTTGATCCTCTGACCATACTACTGAATATTCTTACCTTCAACCATCCTCATGTCATCAAATTTACCTCTCAGACTCTCTTCTTTGGTAATCTTCACATGCTCATCACAGCTATATATTTCCTCAAGTTTCATCCACACATCATAAGCAATCTCTAGACCATGGACATCAAAATACTCTGAATTAGACAAAGAACTGATAATGGCCTCCGATGCTTGATTATTTTCTTGTTGCTCTTTCTTTTGATCATCAAACATAGTCCCACTAGGTGCAACATATTGAGTAACAACATGTTCCCAGTATTGACTTCCTAGACTCTTGATATAGATTTTCATCCTATCACTCCATATTTTATAGTTTTCCCTATTAAACTTTGGACCTTCTTTCTTCATCATGTTCTTCAAGATCTTTACCTCAAGTTTTTAGGCTTAGACATTACAGGACCTAAAATGCTCTGATACCAATTGATGGTATGATGAATCAATAAGGATCCGAACAACTACTGACTAAACTTTCACCAAACTCCAAAACAACCTCACAAGACAATCTCATAACTAACTGGTTCAAACACTTAACTACAAATTGCAATATCACTGTCAAGTATACCGGTTGACTGTCATAACAGAATAATAGTATAACAACTCTAAAACTCACAAAACCTTTTAACAAAAACATTCAAATACTTTACTAACAATAGTTAAATCATATTTCAGATTACTGCAGATCATCTTATCATATCTAAGTGGATTTAGTAGTTAAGCAGATTAACCATAGCAAACATAACCATAAAAAAATTCACCACTTGACACAATGATTTTGACATGGAAACCCAAATGGGAAAAACCGGTGGGGATGAATACCCACAAGTATTCTGAAGTTCGCCCTGTTAGGAGCCAAGCCTGTTAAAGCTTTACAAAAAGTCCTGTTAGGAACAAATCCTGTTAGGGACCACCACCCAGTTAAGGGATTGACTATAATGCCCTATTAAAAGAAATACCCATTCTGATTAATTGAGAAAAATAGGTTTTAAGGACCCAAAACCTTTAACAAAAGAGAGTAATATAAAACATTAAGAGTCCGAAGCATAAGAACCACTAGCAGAACGCCTGGCAAAAAGGCCAACAAAACAAAAGGATAGCTAAAAAAAAACCAGCAAGGAAACAAAAAAGTGCTGCACAGCTATAGTCTTCAATAGATCCTCCACCTTCTTCACCAGCTGATCATATGTGGCCCCAACAACTTTGAGATCTTCCAGGTCCTTGTTGGGTTTCTTTTCTTTCTTTTTTCCTCTGGTCCAAGTTCTGGGACCTTGAGCTTCCCCTGTACCTTCAGTGTCCAGTTCAATATCCAGTATCTCCTTCTCTTTGTCCAGTTTACTGATGAGGGTGTTTGTATTGTTAGCAAAAATCTTCAGGATACTTAAGCTCTGTTCAGCAATACTCTTCGGGAACTCCTCAATTTTACTAACTTTGCTAGCAGTGTCCGAGATAGTTTGCTCATTAGTGTCAGCAAGGTTTTTCCTTTCCAACATATCTTTCTCTATTTTTTCAAACCTGGGGTTGAAAGAATCTCTTATATTTTCAGCCTTTGCAATGGTATTTTTGAGGTCCTCTATGTAATCTGCCATGGTCTTCCCTTCCCCGGTGTTGATGGTTTCCAGTATCTAAATTCTGTTACTAAGTTTTTTGTTGTCATCCACGACTTTCTTGTAACCAGTTATAAGCCACTCCATAGTTAGAAGAAATACCCTATTAGGAGTAACCTCGGTAGAGGATTTTAAATCCAAGCTAATAGATCACCTGGTTAGAGGATTTAGATAGCACTAAGCCTATTAGAGCTTACCCTGTTAAGGGATTTGACTATTGTAATTGTTAGAGAACAACAAGGGTTTGCTGATCTTGTGAATAGCACTACTCTTCTTGATCAGATCCTTTCATGCTCCTATCTACCTTCACACATACTGCAGATACACCTTCGTTTTCGGCAACCAATTAAACTTACACTTAACTAAAATTTCCAACACTACAACACAACAACTCATCAACCTTATAAGCAAAACAATAGGTCGGTAACACACCACAAACCTAAGATCTCATAGAGATTACAAACAAATCGGTTTAAGTATGGCTATTGCATTACATAGAAATCATTGCACATGATTCAAGACAACCTCGAACGCTCCTTGATCACTGCTTCATCGATCCTTGTAACTCATCATGCGGTTTCCACATCATGCAATGTACTCGCTCATTCCCAAGATAAAACCGTTATCTCTATGCGCCAAAAACCATTTGAAACTCTTCTCATACAACATACATAAGTGGAATAATCATTATCGTTTATCATTTGATCATAAACCAATACAACCAATTCACCAAGCTCCATCAGTTAGGGTTTAGCATATCAACAGGTAGGGTTACCGGTTGATCTCACTGTTTCTCAAGTAATACCGGTTTCCTTCACTAGCTCTCCTACCATTTGCAAAACAACATCATAACAACATCATTACTGGTTATAATTGACATCAATGACAACAAAATAGTTCATCAATGCAATCTTCATGCAAATTCCAACATTCCCTTATTCTCTAACCCTGTTCTCTTGTGCAGGTTCCTTTATCTAATGCATTTGTTTTGTACATCTTCAACTTGGGGGCATGCTTCCTTGTCTTGGAGATTTATCTTCTTCCTATATAGTATCCTTTTGGTATCATTATGTTATTTATTATTCAATATATTTCCTTTAGCGTGCATATTCATGTTGATTCATAAGCCCACTAAAGTGGGGGGGAAATGTAGTGTTGAAAATTGCATACCCCTTTGCAATTTCACCCACGCTTTTGCGACTGCTTTAGTGTCCATTCCCCTAGAATTTTAGTAGGCTCATTTTAGCCTTGGCATCAACCTTTTCCCTCTCAAGATGCTCAAGACACCTTTCAACAACTATCCTTCAACTTCTATTTCATGTTAGATGCATGTTTCTCTTCCCCCTTGTTGTTTTTTAGTCTAATTCATTTGGTCAATAATGCACCATATGGACATTAGTGCATCACATCTTATTCTTATGACATCTTGCCGTTTGAATGTTAGTTCTAAGCAGACCTTTTCACTTGTCACCTACACATGTCAATGGAAACAACTCAAAATCTTCTAAATGGCTTGCCAACCTTCTTTTCCCGTCTCTTCTCTCATTTTTTAAATCTATCTTTTCTCTCCATTCAAGATCTCTCTCTCTCTCTCTCTCTCTCTCTCTCTCTCTCTCTCTCTCTCTCTCTCACATTCGCTCTCATTCGCTACAACTCTCTCAAGCTCTCACGATAGTCTTTTGCAACTCTCTTGGCTTTCTCAAGCCTCTTTAGTAATATTCTTCTATCTATATACTTATATTGTCTTTGAACATCTTGGGATTTATCATATCCCCTATCTAGTTCATCATTTTATCATTCTAGCTTTTTTATCTTTTCAATCAATCTATCTATCTATCTATCTAGGTTGTCCGTGGAGGTGGAAACACCAAAATAGGGGTCTGACTGAGGCAGACTCCAAAACACAACCACCAACATTTTCCTTCTTGCTTATAAGCAAGTTTATAATCATAAGAAGGAGATCATTTAGTGGGAGGCTTCAATCATGGACCGGTTGTGAGCTTCCTTCTTTTCTTTCTTATCAAGTCATTCTAATATTTCTCATTTTGTGTTATTACCTTATCTTGTTGTTTTTCCACATTTATTTAATATTATAATTATATCTGCTACCCCTATATGGTTTTTGTGTTCTATTTGTACTGGACAACAACATGTCGTGTTGGTGTCCTAGCTCTACATACTCCTCTCAAGGATAGAGACAACAAACTCGTTCGCAATCTATTGGCTTAGCTTTTCATTTTTATCCCTTGGCTCATCTTTAGCGCTAGTTTGAGTGAGGTGGCGGTGGATCAATTCATCATCTTGGAGGTGAAAAATCCCCACCTCTACATATATTGTCATGATTTGTCCCACATCTAATTATGATACAAAATGCATATAGAGAATCCCATCAAAATCTCTACAATGATTCATTGAAAAGACAATTATCTTCATAATTTCAACAAGCAAAAACCAAGATTGTTCACATTTAGGCATGTCAAAGATATTTGTCTACTTGCCATAATCGTCCAACTTATTGATTGTTGTGTTCCCTTGAGATGATTGATTTCAATCCAAGCCATGGATTCAAATTTTCTCCACATATCAATTCCGTATGTTGTGATACTCCCATATTGGCCAAAAAAATTGTGGCTTTGTTTCCTTCCCTGTAAATATGAGAGATAGAATAGTCCCAAAAATCTATTAATATTTCTTTAATCATTTTAATCCAGTTATTTAGTTTCCAGTTAGGAATATTTCTTGAGCAATTGCTTGAATAGAAATTAGGGAATCAGGGGCCTCCAATGTCCACATTTCTAATATTTTGATTGCTGCATATCTCGATTCCCAAGGCAAGTGCCTCAAATTCTGCTTCACTATTGGTAGCAATTCCAATATTTTTGCAAGCAACACATACAAAATTACCAAACCAATCTCTCATGATACATCATGTCCCGACCAATATGGGGTTACCTTTGCAGCTTTGTCAAAATTTAGCTTCAAACAATGGAGTTTGGGACATCTCTAGATAACATTGGGTTTGTCAGTGTTATTTTCTTGAGAGAAGTGTAAAGGCCTCATGAGATCTGGCCATAGATTATGTACATATTCATCCCATTTGGGAAAATTTGTGCATCTCTTAACCCAAACCTTGGCATTGACCAATTCCACAATGTTTTCCTTAATATAATCTTGAACCAATTCCACTGGTAAAATTACATCCTTAAAAATTCTTCGATTATGCTCCTTCCAAATGTTTCAAACCACTATGGAAGGCCCAACAATCTATATGTTTTCCCACAACAATCTTTGATACAATTTTGGCTAACCAAGTAGAAATTATTTCAAACACTTAGGTCTTGACCCATGGCAATATAAAGCATTAAGTAGTTGGTCCCAATATTTGGATACATATTCAAAGTTTAAAAATAGATGATCAGCCAATTCCAAATTCTACTTACACATGACATACAATGATTGGCCCATAATTCCAAAATTAATGAGTTTGCTAGCAGTGAGGCATTTTTTGTGAAGAGCAACCCATAGAAATGTCCATTGGAAGTACAATCGAGTCCCATCATAGCGTAGTTGCCCAATCGTTTAATTCCATATAGCTCTCTTGGATTTGGTATCCCATCTTGATGGAGTACTCTCCTAATTTAGCTCCACACCAGATGATTTCATCCTCCTCATTGCATGTAACAACTTTGTGACTGCCCAATTCTTTCTTAAGAGCAACCAGAGTATCTTGAGGGATTCCCAAGTTGGAAATATCAATCCATTTGATTCTCCCCCCATAAGCACTATTATCATTTTTAATGTAGTTTGTACCATTCAATCCAAACTGATTGATGATGATTTATAGATGATCATTCAGATTAAATATGTTAATTAGATGAGGATATCCATTCCATGAGTTTGTCCACAATTTGACCTTTTTGCCATTTCTAATGTGCTACATTAGATGGTTGGTAATAATGTGTCTTTCCTGCCAAAAACATTTCCATGTAGCATACCCACCTCTTGTATTAGCCATAGTTAATATTTGACTTAGATTATCATTATCTAAATATTTCTTCTAGAATATTCGGCACCAAGGCCTCTCTAGATGCCTATACATTTTACAAGTTAATTTGGCCCCTAGTGCCAAGTTATGCATGTAGACACCTAAAAATGTCTCATTGGTCATGTACTAATTAATTCTTCTAATTAGTTAAATAATTCTTTAATTCTTTAATTAATTTAATTAACTATTTCTTCTAATTTCATATTTCCTCGTCATCTGACTAATTATTCTATCATCATTTAATCATTTTAACCATTTTCTAAATATTAATTAAATATTTATTATTTAATTAATTTTGATTAATTCCCCAATTTAAATAATCTTCATTATTTAAATAAATTACTAATTATTCTATTTCTATCTCTAATCATCTATTCATTAACCCTTTTCTAAATTTTTTTTTTTTTTGATAAAAGTGGGCAAGCCACTAAACTTATATTTTATTAATTTTGAATTTTGAAAATACAAACGGGTTCAAAGGGCATACCGGCAGGAAAGAACCCACAAGAAAACCTTTGTTTGTGGCCCAAAAAAAGTAAATTTAAAACCCCATATACCCAATTACACATCTGATTTTGATCTCCCTCCCATTACATAGCTTTCAAAGATATACATATCATTATCCAAAAAACCCCATAAAGCCAATTACAAATTTGATATTGATCACCCTCCCATTACATTGCTTTTCGAAGATATACATATCATTATCCATATGACCCAAAAAATTATGAGGAGTAAAATGTAGAAGAGGTACACAACCACAAGGCTTCCCAAGCTTGCCAAAAAGATATATCAACCGATCAGAATCCTGCATCAAAAAAAAAAACATCAACATATCTGCACACATAGTTAATTCTAAAACCAAGAACTTGAGCTCTCAACAGGGGGCTCTCTATCCATGATCAAAGAAGGAATGATCTACAAGGGAGATTCTAACCATGGAGGAGCTAAGGCCAAAAAACCAAAAGAGAGCAGAGAATGTAAACCCATAAGCACCACTAAGGCTTTATCCACAAACTGTGAGGGAACCGATTCTAGCAAGGATTCAAAAGCATGCAAGGTATCCCCCAATCTATCACATAATAACCCCATTCTCAACTCAAACAATAAAACTCCACAATTCCCATTATCCAGCAGATCAGAGCGAGGAAGAAAACCCCCGTAATAAAAAGAGCCCAGCTCAAAATGATAAATATCCAATGCAAAATTAACAAGCTCCCAGGAGCAAATCGTGGGAGAGATAAATGTATGAACCAAGAGATGCAGTAAATCCTTATCAAGCAAAATGTCATAGTAAACAGTAAGAAATCGAGACAAAATCTCAGAGCCAAAAAAGGAAAGACCAAACTACAACCAGAGAGATCCTAGCAACCTGCGAACCTCAAAATCCACCTGAGGAGTAAGCAAACAGAACACTTCCCCAAGCATTTTAGAATTATTACTGGGAGCCTCATTTTCCCTCTCAATCAAGCATTCGACAATGACCCTATATCTAGAAAGAGAAAAAGCACTCGACATATGAAACAGAGCTCGAACAAGAATAATTCAAGTATTTACTGTTGTATTGAGAACGAAATCGGCTTTTAAAGACCAGTCGCCACCAAAAACATGAACCGAGATAATCATGGTACTTCATAATTATAAGTAAAGCCAATTAAAGAAAGATAACTCATAAATAATGGACTTCACACGAGGGTGGCAGCTGAAACCAGTACATCATATCCCAGTCGGTGCCACATAACAAGCTACACACTCCTTATCATAATGGCTTTATAAAAAATCGTGAATGATTACAACCGAATCACATTTCCTTCGTACTTCATAAAATAGTACAGCCTTTAAAACACACGAGCGAGGAAAAAGCAGATCAAAATTACCAAATCATAATAACCCGTATCGAAACCAATCTGCTGACAGGGCGCCACCTTAATACCATAACAGGTACCACCCTTGCTACTTATGACAAATCATAAGCATACTCAATAGCCAACTAGGAATTGCCTACTAAGCATGCTTACCACCTGCGCATAAACCCCAAACATGTTTCCCTCTCAAGGCAAAAGGGCGCTAAAAGATTTTTTATGAGAACATAATTAAGAAAAACCAAGAAGATTTAATGCAAATGCTTTAGAAGGGAAGGCGGGATCTCATCCATACTTATATCCCGCAAGTTTGCATTAGTGTCAATGGCTAAGTTTGCCAAAAAATCCACTATTATATTAATTTCTTTGAAGCAATGAGTGATCAAGAAGGAATCAAAGAAAGCCAACTGTTGTAAAATTAACTCCAGAACATATTGTAATTTCCAACAATTATATTTCTTCTTCATAACACATTGGATGATTACCATTGAATCCCCTTCAATTACAAGATCCTTGATGCCCAAGGATATAGCCATGTCCAAGCCCAGTGATAGGGCCTTAAATTCTGCAAAATTATTGGACTTATACCCAACAACATGACATCTAGCCTGGACAATATTCGCATGATGATCAAAAATCACCATACCTACCCCTGCCAAACCAGGATTTCCACAAGAAGCACCATCAAAATTCAATTTAAAATGCGCATTAGGAGGGGGGTTCCAAATAGATAAATGTCTTTTGGTTAAAGCATTACTGTTTCTCAAAATGGAACCATGAGAAGGCAAGATGGATAAAATCTTCCAGACCCTAGTCATCCTACTATCCCAGTGCGAAAAAGAAGAGAGATTTTCGAGGTTCTTGAAGATATAAGACAAGACAACTTCTGAAATAGAAGATTCAATTTTCAGTAAAACCTCCTCAAGAGAAGAGCTAGTCTTTTTAAAGATTCTATTATTCCTTTCTAGCCAAATGTTCCATATTAATATAGAAGGGGAAGCAATCCAAAGACAAGCATGGAAGGATGAAGCAAACAGAAGAGGCCAGGCTCTGAAGTGTGAAATAAGATCTTTCCCTATTACAAAAGACAGGTTCAATTTGTCAAAAAGCCACTGCCAGCATTGAAATGCAAAATCACTGTGAAGGAAGAGATGAGAGGAGGTTTCCAAATTTTTTTTGCATAACACACAAGAAAAAACATTAGTGATACCAAGTCTATCCAAGCACATGCCTGTAAGTACCCTATCCTGGGCTGCTAACCAGGTGAAAGCACCAGCTTTCAGAAGATAGGCCGAATGCCAAAAAAGCTTATGTAGCCAAGAGGAAGAGTCGTTGGCCGACACAAGAGAGTTATATCCATCCTTAACCATATATTTGCTCGAGATGTTCCTAGTCCATACAAGTTCATCTTCAGAGTCAGATAGGATAATCGTTCTTTCTTCCAAAACCTTTGCAAAATGCAGCTTGAGATCAATCTCAACATCCAGGAATTCAATGGACTTCCATTTTGCCAATTTTAGATCACCATTATGAATTACCTCAAAGTAATCTGTGTTGGCATTATGTGAATCGGTATAAGGACATAATGATATTGTATGTTGTCATTGATGTCAATATGTGATATGGGAGAAGAGAGAACCGACATATGTGTGAACCGATATATATGCCAAAGTGAAGCGGTATATTTGTTCAAGATGAACCGGCATGTCAAGATGAACCGACATGCAATTATGGGAACCAGCACATGGAAGCACTGTGTGACTACCTATTGGTAGGTAGTTTCCTACCACTTCAGGATTTCTGATTGGAGTACCTCAAGCCTGTGTGACTCAATCGGTGATCTTTGTGTGATGAGTTAGCAGTATAACGAAGAATAGATCGTGTTGCCACGTAAGCTCTGTGCATGTGAAGAATCTTGCATGAAGAAGACTATTCCTATCTACCTCGGGAATGTGCGAAGTTTGTCAAACGGTGATAATGCGTGATGGGCTATCAGCCGCCATGAAATCAGTGGATAATGGACGATGGATAATTTCTTGAGATCGATTTAAGATTGTTGCATTTAATGCAGTATGATTCAACGGTCAGGATTGAACCGCTTGAATTGCTTAACCTAACAGGTTTAGGGTTTAGGGTTTTTGCTACCGACCTATCTGTTCCCAATAAGGTCGATGTTGTGTTTCTTTCTAAGGTTGTTGGAAAAAGTTGTGTGTGTGTATCCAAGGGAAGTGATACGTGATTCTTGCCAGACCAAAGGAGAGAAGAGATACCTCCTAAGTGAATGTGCAGAAGGTGAAGAGGAGCCAAAACGGATTTGTATTAGCATTGAGTGCTGTTACCAGATCATTGTAATTCCTGTTGATCTTTAACCACTTCAACAGTTGTGAAATCCCTTAATAGGGTAGCCTTAACCGGCTTGATACAAATCCCCTAACGGGGTAGCTTTAACCGGCTTGATTCAAATCCCCTAACAGGGTAACTTGAAGTTATTGAGTTCTGGGAAGCTATAGAGCTTTGGAGATCCTTTAGCTATTGAGTTCTTGAAATCCTCTAACAAGGTAACCCTAACCGGGTTTAACCCTTAACCGGGTGTTGTAGCCATCCCTTAACCGGGTGATCCCTAACAGGATCGGTTCCTAGCAGAACCTATTGTAATATCTTTAACCAAACAAGGCTCCTAACAGAGCGGACTTCTAAAGAGTTCAAAAGTAGCTTGTGGGTATTCATCCCCACCGTGGTTTTTCCCAGTTGGGTTTCCACGTGAAAAATATGTGTGTCATCTATGATGCTTTTATCTTGTGATGCTTTGTTATTACCTGTTGAGCATATGATGGTTCTATGTTTTATGCCTGTCTATAAAACATATTGAACTAACTATTGTGAAGATCTGATGATAGTTTACCTGTTCATGCATGAGGGTGTAATGGTACTATAGTATTGAGCTAAGAGGAAAGCTTAGTGAGTGACCGATTTATGATTGTTTTAGTTACTCTGGGTCGTACCGATTGCACTCTGTTTCAACCAGTATCACTGCTTGCCAGTCATTTGGAGTATTTGTTGTCAAACCAGTTTTGGACTATATTTTTGTTTGTACTGATTCACCCCCCCTCTCAGTATCGGTTTGGTACTATTTGTAGACGTATAAAAATGACCACATTCCTAAATGAATATTTTATGTTCATTTTTCTATTTGATTAAATCCAATTTAATTAAATTATCCACATTCTTCTATTTTATTAAATAAATTATTCAATTTATTTAAATTAAATTCACTATACCCATTTATTGAATAAATCATTTTATTCAATTAAATCCCCCCTATCCACTTTTAATTAAATTCAAATTTAATTAAATAAGTTATCCCAAATTGAATAAATCTAATTTATTTAATTGCAACCAAATTGAATGAAAATCATTTAATTCAATTAAATCCTATTATCCCCCCCATCCACTTGCAAAATCCCAAACCCATTTCTAATCCCTTCTAGAATCTTCTAATCGCTTCTAATTAACCTAACCCTCCTCTAAAATTTGTCACATCCGTAAGCAAAGGGAAGTCACTTCTCAAAAACCTTAAAGTCTTTGATAACCATTAAAGGTTTTCAACCTTCAACCACTAAATGGCTCAAAGTCTTTGATAACCATTGAAGGCTTTCAACCTTCAACCACTTAATCCCCAAAGTCTCCAATAACCATTAATGGTTAACTCAAACCCTCTTACATGGTTAAAACATTTGTTTTGACTCAACCTCTACCCAACCCAAAGGTCTCATCAGGCCATTAATGCTTTGACCATGATTATCTCTTAATCATTTGCACAAAGGTTTATCCTTGGATTAAATCTTAATCCATTGGGTAAACCTAATTTAGACTTGACCCTTAGCCTTTAGATAACCATGAGGTCTTCTCAGGCCTTTAATGCCTCCAACCTCTTCTCTCAACCCAACCCTATGTTGACACTTGTCACCATTTCATTGGTGCAAATTGTGCACATGGATCCCCAACTTTCAAACTTGGCCCTTGATTAAACCTTTCAATCTTGACCATCCATTGCCCTGTTTATGCTATAAATAGAGCTCTCATTCCTCCATTCTTAACAATCATCTTTCAAATTTGAAGCATCACACTTATGCTCAAATTCTTTCAAGCCTTCATTTCATATATGCTCATCATTTAGCCTCTTTTAGATCAGAAATTAGACTAAATATGCATTTTTAGAATAAGTTCTTTATCATTTTAGCTCAATCATAGATTAAATATATCATGCTAGGATAGTATCCATACTAATCTCGTCATCTTATCATATAGTTTATTGCATTCCTAGAATCATACATAGCTTACAACACATCTCATACTAAAATCGATCAAAACATCCCTCGTTCTTGCATTTGCCATCCCTGAATCATTTTGCTCAGTGATCTGAGAGCAAAACATTGGTTTGAGGGACATTGTGAGATAGAGAACCATGGGACCCTCCTTGGGAAGCTGAGTAATACGTTATTACTCCATAGCTTGCATCAAGAAGTCCTGTGTGTGTGTGTGGACAAGTTATTTAACTAATATTTTCACATATTGAGTTTTATTAACCCACTTTTCCCGCATACACTATTCGTTCATCATTGAGTTATCAATCTACCACAAATACCCCCCAAAGGGAAGAAAGGGTAGATATCAAAGGGGACCAATCCCTTATATTTTGTAAGGGAGTATGACCATTCCACATCTCATCCCAAAATCTAACCCTTTTCCCATTATGAACAATCCAAGAAAGATGTGGCAAGATAACGTTCCGACATTTGCAAATAAAATTCCACATAACCGAACCTAAAGGTAGATTTGATATCTAAAAGACATACTCCCTAGGACCATTATTCAAGTATTTTGCAAACATTATTTGTGCCCAAAAAGAATCAGATTTCTCATACAAGTTCCAGACCAATTTAGCTCCCAGAGCCAGATTCTATTTATACAAATTTCTAATTCCTGTACCCCCTGTTCCTTGGGCAAACAGACTTTATCCCAAGCTACTAAATGCAGTTTATTCTTCCCATCTTTATTACTATTCCAGAGAAAGGACCTAAGAGTGTCCTGCAGACTTACTAACACTGATTTAGGGGTGCTTACTACTGACATAAGATAAATAGGGACCGAATTCAACATAGATTTAATCAGTACAAGTTTTCCTGCAAGGCTTAACCATTTATGACTCTAGGATAAAATCCTCTTTGAGATGACCGAAATGAGCTTTTCCCAAAAGGATAGATTATTTTGTTTAATGAAAAAAGGTATACCCAGATACTTACAAGGAAGGATACTAGGATCAAAACCCCAAAAGGTCTGCAATCTCTGCTGAACTAATTGTGATGTGTTAAGGAAGAATATTTTTAACTTCTCAATGTTGACTTTTTTGCCAGAAAAAGCCGCATACTTTTGGATAATCCCATTTATAGTGTTAGCCTCCCTTAAGGAAGCTTGACCAAAAAGAAAAGTGTCATCTACAAATAAACAATGTGAAATAGGAACAAGAACCCCATGGATCGCAATCCCCTTCCATAAACCTTTTGATTTTGTAGCCTTAATTGCCCAGCTAAAAGACACCGCTAAAAGGATAAACAGGAAAGGGGACAGAGGATCCCCCTACCTCAATCCTCTTGAAGAGGAGAAAAAACCACAAGGAGACCCATTAATTAAAACTGAAAATCAGGCAATGGAAATAACAACCTTTATCCATTTGACCCAAGCCTTAGAGAAACCTAATTTGAGAAGAACACAAACTAAATCCTCCCACTCAACCCTATCATAGGCCTTCATCATATCCAGCTTGAGAATCATAGATGGGACCTTTTGAGTATCGATAGAATGCAGCACCTCGTGAGCCACAATGGCTCCCTCTGGTGTTTCCCTACCAAGAACAAGCCCACCTTGCTCTAAAGAGATGATTTTGGGAAGAAGTTTTGCCAATCGAAGGGAAATTACCTTAATAAATATTTTATACAGAGTATTGCATAAAGCAATAGGATGAAAGTCAGTAAAGGTCTTAGTGACTTCTTTCTTTGGGATAAGGGAAATCAAAGTGGTATTAAGTTCTTTTGACATTGACCTATTTCTCCTAGCCTCTTCAAGAGCCAAAAGGACATCTTTGCCCACAAAGTCCCAACACTTTTGGAAGAATAAAGTGGTAAACCCATCAGGCCCTGGAGCCTTGTCAGGATTCATATCAAAAATCACACATTTAACATCTTCTAAAGAGAAAGGAGACATCAACATCCTATTATCTTCCAGGGACACTATAGGGGGAATATCTGAAAGAAAACCATTCGATCCACATCCACCCTCTGAGGTCAATAATGATTTAAAGAAATTAATTGCTTCTGAGGAAGTGTCTTCTGATTCAGTAAGAAGCTTCCCATTGGGATCCTCTATGCAAGATATCCTATTTCTTCTCCTTTTTAACTTGGTGGAAGAGTGAAAAAACTTTGTATTTTTGTCCCCATTTGAAAGCCACACTTCCCTAGATTTTTGTCTCCAATAAGATTCTTCCCTAGCTAATACTTCCTCTAATTCTGATTTTAAGGATTTTAATTCATCAAACACATGTGAAGCCATACCATGAGTAAGCACGTGCATGTTTAAACATTCAATCATATCTTGGATTCTTTGTTTTTCATGAAAAATATTCTTAAAATGTGAAGAATTCCACTCTCTGATATTTTTCTTCAAAAAGCTAAGTTTCTTAACAATCTAAAACATGCGAGACCCTGGACAAAAGGGGGCAGAGTCCCACCATACCCTTAGAAGGGGTAAAAATGAGGGATCCCTGAACCACATAGGTTCAAATTTAAAAGTAGACTTAAAACTAGGAATACCCTCCAAGATAGTTAATGAGATCAGAAAATGATCAGAACCTGACAAAGGCAAAATAGAGGAAAAAAACTCAAAATCTGATTGTAACCAAGATTCTGAGAGCAAGAAATGATCTAACCTCTCTGTTATTTGAGAAAAATCTCTCCTCATATTTGTCCAAGTGAAAACCCCATTTTGAAATTTACAATAAAAAAGGTCCATGTCAAGAATAAAATTCCCAAAATCAACCATAGTTTTCTTAGCTGGAAGGATGCCTCCTCTCTTTTCACTAGAATCTATGATTGCATTAAAATCTCCCCCAAATATGACTAAAGACCCCTGCCCTAATAGAGAAGCAATCCTTTTTAAGTCACCCCACAACTTACATTTAGCTTGAATCGTAGAAGGAGAATAAACATTAAATAACCAAATCTTAACCTTAGAAACCTTGCTAAGAATCAAAAACAACATCTAGTTTGCCGCCGAAGTTACTAACTGGACATCTATATTGAAGTTATTCCATAGTAATGCTAGGCCTCCAGAAGCTCCAATAGCTAGGTGAGAAACAAAATTCCACCTTTTCCAAGATGAAAAAAGCACATTAGCAGATCCCTGAGATAATTTAGTCTCTTGCAACATAATTATATCACACTTAATTAAATCCATCTGGGATTTAATCAAGTGGTTCTTGTTAGGGGCATTTAAGCCCCTAACATTCCAAGAAATAATCTTCATTGTCCTCAAGGGGAGGCCAAAGCTCCCCTCTTCTCAATAACCAGAGCTTTGGTACTATTACCAAAACAACTTTGTAAATTTCTTTTAACAGCCCCTGATCTAGTCACAGGAGGACTAGTCAACAAAGGATTCCCCTTTTTCTTTTTCCCCTTTAAGGGAGTCAAGGTAGATTTTTTAGGTCTTCCTAGGGAAAGAGTCTTTCTCCCCTGACCCATATCTGGAGAAAGGGACAAAGTTTTCTATACCCCTGCATCAATTTCTATTTGAGTCTAAGCTTTCTTAGGGGGTCTACCTCATCTAGGCGAACCAACTGGTGGAGTTAAAAGTAAAGAAGTTTGAATGATTGGTAAAGGCTTACCAGATTTTGGAGAAGCTAAGACATCTACCATAATAGACCCCAAATCCTTAGAAGCCAGGAGCTCAAAAGGATTAGTTGTTAAATTAATAGGAAGGGAGGAATGAATCTTACCTAAATCAGTATCAATTGAATCAATAACTCTATCAGCAACTTCCCCTATAGACTAAGGGGCATGCTTAATGAACAAGTCATTCACTTATTCAACCAATTCTGTATCAAGCACAACCACTTCCGGCATCATATTACAATCCAAATTTACATCCTTATCACAAACAATTTGCCCCTGATGGGTAGGAGAAGAAACAAGATTATGAATTTCAGAGATTAGAATCGAATCCTGTGGAGTTACAACATTTGGAATCTTAGGACTGGGTTGAATACCTATATCCTTCCTCGGAGGATCCGAAGGCTTGGATTTTAAAGGCAAAACATTATCATGATTCAGAATTTGGTGCAACTCCAGATCATTAATAGATTTCTGAGGTTGAAACAAAATCTCGGGATCCCCTATGGTGGGATTATGTGAGATTTTTGACTGAAAAGGAATCCTAGGAAAAGTTCTAACATCATGGTTATTCTGAGGTATATTCAATGTAGCCACACCCAAGTGATCCATATGCAATGAAGAAAAAGTCTTGGGAACAGACTCAACCAGAGAACAATGTTTCTTAAAATCCATGAACAATGGTGCATCTAGAATAAGAGGGGATTGAAGAAGTTCATTATCCAACCATTCAATATTCTGACACCAGATACCTTCTTGAGATTTGATATTACATGTACGGGGATACACACAATCAGTTTTAACCAAAACACAGATTTTTACCAGAACCTCCCCCTCCAAAAAATCCATTCGAGAAGTTATAAAAGAGCCAAACGAATTCCCATTTTGTTGCAAAACAACAGGATCCATAAATTCAAAGGGGATATTTGGTAACTCAAACCAGAATGGAATTAACTTCTTTTTTGACCAAGCAGACACAAAGAAAGGCTTCCATTTTGACATAGACAAGAGGTGATTTCCAAACCAATGATGCTCTGAGCTCAAAACCTCAGCGCAAATCAATGGTGAATCAAAGATAATAACGAAAGAAGATGCTGAAATTAACTTAAAATAATGCAAATTTTTCCAACGTTTTTGTAATTTCATATAAAGCTTAGACAATCCCAATTGATCCCCCCAAACTTCCCTCAACACAGCATTTGAGTGCAAGCAATGCGCTTTCTTGTCAACTAGGGTTCCTACCAAATCAATGCAAGGTATCGGTATCCAAACAGAAGGAGATTTAATGGGTTCCAGAGGGATACTTACCATTTCCACAACTTTAGGGTTAGAGATTACCGTGTTCTTCAAGTGCGCAGAATGTAAAGGGGTCGTCATAGAAACCCTAGTTCCTGAATTCACAACCATTTCCTTCCCTGGAGAAGCAATTTTAGGGTTTGATATTACCGTATTCTTCGTTGAATGTGAAGTACCCATCAAAGAAACCCTAGATCCTGGATTCACAACCTGAACAGAATAGCGAATATCACCACGAAGTCGAGATCCTTTTGTTTTCGAGATAAACTGCTGACGAGGTCGTAATCCCTAAGTGTACAGACAATGGGAAGACGATGAAGGAAATTGATGTCGAGAGGAAAAATCCTGTCTGTGAAAGAAGCCCTGAAAGTAATGTGAAATCGGACGATACAGACCCTTCTGCCCATCCTTGGTAATGTGCCAAGCTTTGTCCTCCCATCGACCCTTGGTGAAAACCCACTGCAGGGTATCCGGTGGATCCTCCCAAGCAACATCTACCCACGAACCCAAATGACGACTGTCCTCCATTTCTGCATTATTAAATTGTTTCTTTAAATTATTTAATTAACTAATTAATTCTTCAATTCCAAACCCCCAAATTCTAATTTCATTTAATTTCATATTCTTCTAATTTCTTCCAAATTCAATTACATGTGCATGATTTCAAAAACCAAATTGAAAATCAAAGTCAAGTTCTAAATATATTCAAATACTAAATTGAATTAAATAAATTCAATTATTTGAATAAATCTCATGCAAAGATTAAATTAAAAATCTAAATCTAAACGCAAGCATATGCTAAATTAATTAATTCAATCAATCAATTAATTAAATCATTTATCTCTCCAATCTGTATTTTCATCTTTCAGTTAGCTTTTTCTAAATTAAGCTTTCTGTGTCATCTTCTTTATTTCCTCTGATCATTCTTTTTCTTCCTTCAGTTAACACTTTCATCAATCAGTTGACTCCATTGATCTATTCAATCTATTGAGTTTCACTCCTACAATCAACAGTTCAACTATCAATTTTCATTTGAGCTCACCTGAGTTCCACCTCTTGATCAATCTATTCCACCTTTCAATCAATCTCATCCAATTATCTATAAATTGAGCATTTAATCTCCATTTTCAATCCTCCTCAATCTTGAACAATTACTCAGGAATTATGAACTTTGAATCTTTGTGTCACTTGCAGGTTACTAGTGCAATATCTAAGAGCCATCATACCACAGAGAGGAGAAGAGCAATGGAAGCAATACACGATCTTGGGATAGGGAGTTTTGCATTGATTTTATTATTATAATTCCTATTTGCTTGATTGTGTTATTTCATTGTCTATTTGTTAAGATTCTTTGATTAGATAGGGATTCGTGATTTCCCTTGTTTCTAATTGATTACTTTGTTATTTGAAGATGAATTCTAGCATGCATTACATTTTGGTGAACCCAACGTGAATTAACAATAATTTAAACTTCTTTATTTTTCTGTGTGATTTTTGCAGATTGTGCGGATTTTTCATTTTTTTTGCAGGTTGCACGAATTTGGAGAAAATATTTTTCTATCATGCAATTGAGCATTCATCATCACGCAATCGCATAGAAAACATCACGCCTTTGACCCTTCAGGGTCACGCATTCATTCTGACAGGGTCACGCAATCACCCTATCCAGATCGCGCAATCGCCCTTTCTGGATCATGCATTCATAGGAAGCTTTGTTGTTTAATTTTTTCTTCTATCTGTTATCTGTTCTATTTAATTCTATCTTAAATTGGGTTAATCTGGGATCAAATTGCTTTTATTTTATGATTTGATTATAACAATTTATGGCAAGAAAAGTTCAATTTAGGATTTCAGGTGCAAGAAGGACGAAACAACAAAGGAGAGAAGCCAAACGCTATCAAAAGGTTCTCCAAGTAGAAAATTTGATACAGGATTCAGAAGAAAAAGTAGCCTTTGATAGATATAATAGCTTAGTTCTTTCTTATCAAGTTAAATATGATCTAATCAATATTGAGTGGATGATGCAAGATTTGGCTAGGGCTTCACAATTGGTTGTGCAGGTTTCCAATCAGGATTAATTTTCTTTTTTGTTAAATTTTATATTTTTTGTTGTCTGCCTGTTTGTCACGCAATCGACCTGTTAGTGCTACGCAATCGATCAGTCTTCATCATGCATTCGATCTGTCAGAATTACGCATTCACTCTGTCAGGTTCACGCATTCGCACAAGTAAAATCACGCATTCGCCTCTGTCAAGTTTCGAGTTTCTGTTTTCTGTTAGTTTGGTTTTACTACTAATCTTATGTTTACAACCTGTGGCGGATTTGCAGAGAGGATTATATTAGTATTTTCGCATGCACACTTTACACTTCATTTTTGGTGCTTAAAATCAACAACAGTTAAAATGGACATGCATGGATAATCTCACAATTCATTTTTGGTGCTTAAAATCAACAACAGTTAAAATGGACATGCATGGATAATCTCACACTTCGTTGTTGGTGCTTAAAATGAAGATGGGCTAAAATTGACATGCATGTATCTCACACTTGGTTTTTGGTGCTTAAAATCAATAAATGGTTAAAATTGACATGTATGCCTTCATATTTCAATTTGGTGTTTAAAATAGACATGCACATGCATATCTAACACCTAAATTTGGGCTATAAAACAAACGTGAATCAAGCTGCATTAGCTTAAATCATTTTTCTTTTTCTTAAGGTAAATAATTTTTATTATGTCTTGGGTGGACCTACTGTTGCACTAACTGACTTTCCACCTGCCTTCGGGGTCTTGGGAGAAAGAAGGAAGGTGACAACGACATCCAAATTTTATTTTATTCTATATAGTGAGGGGTATCTTTGACTGGGGATTTCATCACCCCACATAGGTACTTCAAATTGGGATGCATTGGGGATATCATCTCTCCCAGCGTACTCTCGAGTGGGTTTTTCGAGCCGCTATATAAATATACTGGTTAGGCGGCTAGAGTGTTGAGTGAATTCGATGTATGTGGGGGCCTTCCCTGCACCGATAAGCTCAACTAAAGCCTTCAGTGACTTGCTCTAAGAATCCATCATTGGATTGGGACCCCTCAAAACCTAACACTATGAACCAATTTAGTTGCCAAAAATCCTACATTCAATGGTTTTAGGAGTGCAGATCGTACCCCATAGATACCCCTCATGTACCTTACATTATGAGACAAAAATCCCTCGGTGATAAAATCTTCGTATCTTTGGGGTAAGAGAGATTGGCATGCCTGAGAAGTGTGTGTCGTGGAGTGGAGCCAGTGCTGCCAAACTCTCTATCTGTCCATCTTGTTTCGGTATTTTGTTGTGGGAGCCTCACTGAATGGTGTCCATAATCCAGCCTAAGATTGCATTCCATGCTTTTTTATGTATCGTTGTGCTAGACCAGTATTGAGTCAGTCCCTTGGGCTATTTCAGGCCCTATCCCACGTATCTCTGAATTTTATGAGATTGTATGAAAATTGAGTCAGTCAGCTATACATACCTACCATCAATTGTTCTCAGATTTGGAAAACTACAAAACATTGTCCCACACATGAAGTTACAGAAAACAACGTCCATTTTGAAACCAAAACTCAAAAGTCCTTACATACTTGTGACCCTAGGCAGTCTTTTGCATACTCCCACTTACATCCTCATTATCATCCTACATCTTTTGCATAGTCCCACTTACATCCTCATTATCATCCTACGTATTTTGCATATTTCCACTTACGTCCTCATTATCATCCTACATCTTTTGCATAGTCCCACTTACATCCTCATTATCATCCTATGTCTTTTGTATAGTCCCACTTACGTCATCATTATCGTCCCTGGTCTTTTGCATTATCATCCATTATTAAGTTACATAATCCTAAATTATCATATACGTCGCCATCTAGACCTCATATATGTCTTCATCTAGACCTCATATACGTCTAAGTCCATTTTCAGTTATAGGTTCATAGCATGTGCCTTCATGGGTCTCCCAGGTGATGGTTTGCTCCCCTTCGAGCAACCTAATCTAGTTCCAAACGACGGTCAATGAGAAATCATTGATGGTCTAAGCTAACTTAGCTCGGGATTTAAGAAGAAGCGCACCTCAATATATAGGAGTCATACACGAGATAAACATTGAGTCTAGGATTTCATGTATAATTGATAGAGAGATTGAGGCTGAACAACTTCATCAACAAATGGAAAGACTTGCATTAGAGAAATCTAGAAATGCTCAAAAGGTCTCACATCAAAATCCTCAATAGAGAGTCTAGTATAGCCTTGCATATCTCATATTTACGTCTACAGTCTAGTGTTAAGTCATCGTCTTTCATAGAACCACCCTCATGTAAGCAATTTTAGATGCCCATCACAAGGTCACATAAAGCAAAAGGAATAATGGACCCAAACAACACACAGTCTATAAACCCTATGTGGAATTTGGACATGTCAATAGGTCAACACTCAGGTACATAGACAATGTCCACCCTAAACAAATTACAACAACATTTGACAAAGGAAGAAATTGAATATGCACAACAAGACCCACATGTCCTCATGATCCTAGATGCACTTATACATAGCGATAGGGATAAGTATCTTTCGATGTTAATACAAAATGGGGCAAAACTACCTGAGGATTTTGACGTCACAAAAATCTTACCACTAGGAAAAACTTTAGGTCAAGATAACAATCAAACACCACCCTTGACACAAATACAAGCAATGACCTCTAGTTTTCCTCAAAACATACCTATCCAAACATATGTCAACACAAATGCAAACTTTCAACAAAGTGTGTCATCCTCGGTAATCAATGCTAGTATACCATCACAGAGCATACCGATAATATCAAGTGTCTCAACACCTATTCAAACACAAGCAACAAGTGCAACCCAGCCTCCAGTTTCTTATTCTATGGGATCCAAATATAGTCAACAAAATGCAAATCTATGTATTTCCAATACAACAAGTACAATTCAACCAAACCTGGGTTCGCATATTACCTATTTCACAGTACCTATTAGAATACACAACACACAAGGTTATAATCTTGGTACCTTCCAACAACCTCCTAGTTATGCAACCATGAATCCTTTTGTGGGACATACACAAACACAAGGTATACCTTTGACACAAACAGATATTCTGACACAACAAATACATAATTTAAAACAACAAATGACGACCATGCAAACTGGTAATGATAAAAAGAGCTACATAATGCAGGACTTACATCCTTATCCATTTGATCACACATGATACATGCCACCTTTCCCACAACATTTTGAAACGCCTAAATTTGATAGATATCGAGGGAAGGGTGATCCTAGAGATCATATCAGAGAATTTTTTACGACATGTATAGAGGTTGCCTCAGAAGATACTTATCTAATGAGACTATTTCCTAAAAGTTTGGGAGGATAGACTTTAGAGTGGTTCTCACATTTACCACCAACCATCGCATTATGGGGAGAATTAACTGAACAATTTATTGCAAACTTCTCGCACAACATTGACACCCTGGTTACTTTGATGGACTTGTGTGCCACTAAACAATATGAGAATGAAACATTTGCATCCTTCATACAATGATGGAGGGCTCTCTATAGGAGGTGCAAGACAGTTATCCCAAAAACAAAGCAAGTGGATATGTTCACAGAAAATTTGATTCCTAAGATTAAATATCCGATACAAATGCAATGTTTAACCACATTCAAACAAACCATGGAAAAGGCTCTCAAATGTGAGAAGGGACTAGTAGAACAAGGTCTTATTAAGTATGGCAACACCAACAACAATGACAAATCTAAGTTTTGGTCGAAAAACAAAAATGTGACCAATGATGGTATTGTAGACACCAGAATGATAAATAGAACTCAAACCGTTTTATCTTTGGGAACGAGTCCGTCATCTAATCCAAAACTAGGGAATAATGCAACCTCAACAAATGTAAATGCTACACAAAACATGAACACAAGATACCCCAGGGTAAATGCTCCAAGAAGAAATTACACACCTCTAGGAGAACCTATTGAGTCAGCACTCAAAAAGTTAATACAGACAAACATGATCACTTTACCTGAAGTAAGAGTGTATGAACCGGGTCCTTTCAAACCCACATGGTGGAATGATAATGATTTTTGTGATTATCATCGGACTAAAGGTCACAAAACAACAAGTTGCTACAAATTGAAAAACTTAGTCCAAGTTATGAAAGACCAAGGGGACATCACAATTGATACCGATAAAACCTCAGCAAACACAAATCATACGATTTTTAAGGATCCTTTTGTTAAGCATTACAAAGGGAAAGCTACCACATCAAGTACCCAAGACAATACAACTAACTACACAAAGGTCTCATACGACTACACTATTCATGTCATTAGCTTAGGAGATATAGCAAACAATGATTCACAAGAAACACTTGATCAAAATGACCAATATCAAGACACTCATAGATATGATAACCAAATTTGCATGATAACAGAGGCACCAAAGTATGATGATGATAGAAATATTTGTCTCAGAGACTGGGGGCATGAATAACCATCTCACTCAGGTTGGTTTGAAGATGAACTCATAGAACATATCATGGATGTAAAACATACACATAAAGACTATGAAGAGGGATTTAACATAAATCTTGATAAAATAGCCTATGATACAAATGATACAATCGCAATGATCACCATAACTCCCAGAGACAGAGACTGTGCAGTACTTACTCGCAGATCAAAGGAATACCACAAAATCAACCACCAGTAGTAGGAACTTACAATGTTGTTTACCAACTTAAGAAAACTCCTGCACATATATCATTATTCAAATTATTACAAATTTTGCCCACTCATAGAGCTATACTAGACAAAGCACTTCAAGATTCGATAGTGAACAGAGATATAGATGAAAATGCCTTCCAGTCTATGGTGGTAAATTTGACACAAGGCACACATATTGCATTCACCGAACATGATATTCCTAGTGATAGACAGCTTCATAAGGACCCTCTACATCTGGAAGCTTACATTCATAAGAGAAGAATTAGAAGAGTACTTATAGATGGGGGAGTCGGTCTCAACAGTTGTACTTTAAAGTTGGTCAAAGCACTAGGGTATTCTGAACTTCACATTGATTCTTCCAAGAGGATAAATATCAAGGCTTACGATGATGAAGAATGTCCATCTAAAGGCATTGTAACATTACCTGTACAAGTAGGACCTATAACGACAGAGATCGCTTTTCAAGTCTTGGACAGAGAGCTAGGATATAACATGTTATTGGGCCACCCATGGATCCACACCATGCAAGTAGTACCATCCATGTTCCATCAATGTGTCAAATTCCCATATAATGGTATTGAAATCACCATAAAGGGTGATCCAAATCCATTCCAACATTGCAATTATCTGAAAGACAGTGTGGATAATCAAGTACCTATCAATCAGGCCACACCTCTCACTACACAGCTAGAGACATTAAAGATCACAGAAACAAAAAAGGATATACCTACAACATCCTCCTTACAAATAAAAGATATGGGTTGTGGAGAGTATTCTATTCCAAATACCTTAAGTGGGAAACAATTGTCTCTTTCTCCTAAGTCCTTTGGGAAACCTCACACTACAGTGCAAAAACAGGACAAAGGAAAAGAAATTGTCAGATACACAGACTCATGCTCTTTCATTAGATGGGGTGACTTACAAGAAGAGTCCTTGAATGAAGATGTTAACAACTAGATATATAGAGAAGAAGATAATTTTACTATTTATTATAGTTGCCATTAGTTTTATATCCAAAGTCATTCTATATACTTTAGTCGGTTACCTCTACCGAAACATTCAGTCGGTATGCACAGAGCAGTCAGTTATAGAAGAAAGTATTCATAGAGCCCAGTATACACCGAGTTGTCTATCGAGTAACATTGTATGTCTATTGGGCAGCAATAATGATACACCGAGTTGATATACACCGAGTGAAACGTTTTACCAGATTCATTGAACCTAGACACACATGTGGAAACGTGTTACAAGATCGAGGAACAAAGAACCGTTATCACATTGGAAATTGCACTTAAGGATTGTGTATGATTTTGAGGTCATCTATCCAATGAAATATTTTGTATGGTTATTCATTCGATAAATCATGTTTGTAAGATCGAAGCAATGAACCAGAACACCGACATAATAGATCTATTTATACAGCATGGATTGAGATCAGAAGAGAGATATAAGAAGACATATAGAGGTGTATGAATAAAGCACTGAGTGTTATGACTGTTACAGAGACACAGAGGTCACCGAGAAGGATTTCAGAGAACAGTCAAAGAACAGAGTAAACAGAAGGGTTTACCGAGTTACTCTATGGGTTACCGAGGTATGCTATAAGCAAGGTAATCTCATTTTGAGCACATAGAATCTGTTATAACATTTCAGATGTAAAGTTGCAGATATTTGTAAAGATTTTATTGCAATATTTTGAAGTTGTAAGAGAAACCTTATAACAGGGTAAAAGACTCTAACAAAGTCTATAAATTGTAAAGCCTTTAACCAGGTGCAACATTTAGAATAAGTGTTGTAAAATCCTTTAGCAAGGTAGATCTAAAGATCTTGATACTCCTAACAAGGTAAGCTATCAAAAATAGCTAAACATGTAGCTCTAACCGAGCACTCTTTATTATTGCAGTAGTGAAGTTGTAGGTTCCATCCCCACCGCAGTTTTTCTCTCTAACCAAGAGTTTCTGCGTAACCAAAATATATGTGTTATGGAGTGAATCATGCATGATTGTTATTTATCTGTTTTAGCTTTATGTTATGTTACAGTAGTTTTTGGTTTATGCATAACAGTAAAGATATTGTTGAGAAAAGGTTTTGAAGTACTGATTCACCCCTCCCCTCTCAGTACATTAGCTTTCCATATTGGGCCTAACAATTGGTATCAGAGCTTCAATCTTGGAAAAGGGTTTAACAGCGTAAGGAAAAAGATCTTATCAATGGAAGGCTATAAACAATCTTGAAGAATTATGTATTTGCAAGAAGAATTGGATCATGCTAATCAAGTGATTGCAGACATGCAAAGACAGATGCAAAAATCATTGAAACTTAGAAGAAGATTGTCTGATGATTTGCAGGACTCTCAAGAGTTAGTGGAATAGATTGAGACATCATCTAAGAACAGTATATCTGAAGAGACTGAAGAGATGATTGGAGAACAGGAAGAAAAGAACAAAGCACTGACTGATCAGCTAAAAGCAATGAAAAGAGGACATGAGCATTTCAACACACAGATGACTGAAAATCTTGATGCATTGAGGACAGCTGAGGATAAAGTAAGAGATCTAGAAAGAGAAAAACAACAGCTTGAAGCATTAGTATCTAAAAAGAATGATGAAATCACTAGGATGATTGGAATACAAAGTAATCTGTCAGATCAATTGGGTTATGCACATCATGAAGCAAATCTGAAAGATGATGAGAATCAAGCATTGAAACTTGAAGTATCAAGGTTGACCAATGATCTTGAAACAGGAAATATATCCAAGGAAACACTAAAAAAGAGTTATGAATAATCAAAGATGTTGGATGAGCAACTGGATACAAGAAGACCCAACAAAGATGCAAGACTCGGTTACAAAGGAAAAGACTCTACCGAGAAGGGAATTCATACAACCGAGAGAGGAGAATCATCAAAGCAAGCTAGAAACAAGAAGAATATCAAAGGAAACGGGCCTATTTGCAACTACTGTGGAAATCAAGGTCATACTGCTAACTTGTGCCAAATCAGAAAAGGTAAGCAACCGAATGTCACTAAGTCTAATGGTTATTGTTACAATTGCAATAAATATGGTCACACATCTAATCAATGTAGGACAAAGTCTGTTAACAATTATTAGAAGGCAAAATTCAAAGGGTTTTGTAAAAACTGCAATAGATATGGACATAGTATCGAGAAGTGTTGGCTTAAGCAAAAGAACTATATGTGGTCTGCACACCGAGCAAATGCTAGAGGTTACCGAACTCACACAGATCCTTACTGATAGTATTCTGCAGTACCATGGGATTACAATACAAGGATATGGTGTGAATGTTGTGGAAGATATGGACATATAAGTGCCAACTACTTTATAAGGTTTGGAATGAACAACCGAAGATCATGGAGAAATCCTGGTATGGCATGTTTTCATTGTCACAAAATTAGACACTTGGCTAGAGATTGCAGAGATCAACCTAGAGGAGATATTGAAGAAATAAAAGACAAATTATAGATGATTTGGAGAAAGAAGGAAATTGTGTCAAATGAAGAAAGCACCTTACCTACCGAGTTAGGTGCACCTATTCCAAATTAATTGGTAAAGGTATGAAGGGACTGCATTCTCTCAAAGGTTAAATCTTAACAGTTCCTACTTTACCATGCACTTAATTCAAAATCTGCATAGTTAAAGATGCATTAGAAAATTTGAAATTCTATCAAGTCTTTTGGAAGCTTGTCTAGTCGGTGAATACAGGAAGACTGGCTACTCGGTAAAAGAATAAAAAGGAAGTGGTACCTAATGCATTTAATGTCTTTTGACCTAACTGCATGAAGCTCGATAAGGTATATTGTGTACTTAAAGCTATTGCGCGGTCATTTTTCACTCACCAAGTTTTCAAGAGAGCAGAGAAAAGCGAATCAAAGGCGATCAAACCACCTCCCGAGTGAATTTCAAGGTATTTACATCAATCACAACGCATTATCAAGATAGTTTACCGATCATATCAAGTTGTTATTATTTTCTAAGTAGAAAGCATCTGTCGTTTGAAATTTTTCAAACCCTAGGGATCTTTTGTTAAGTGATTATCCGAAATCTGCAATGGCACCTAAGATCCAGAATCCCATTGTTGTTGAGAACATCAAAAAGCCCTCACTAAAATACTCTTTAACTCCCAAAGTAGCTTCTGAACCGGATGATAAAACTGCATTTTCACTCATTCCGTATAGAGTTTTATTAGTCGAGGATGTAAGATTCTTCACTAAGTGTCATGTTGAGGAACTAGCTCGTGTTGAAATCAAGGACACATATGATGAATTGTGTACCGATGGGAAATTGGATAGTAAATATGAACACATCAAAATCAAGGGATTGACTGAAGCCCTAACCTATCCCCATGTATTCAAACCCCTGTGGGTCAAGTTTGTTCTAAGTAGAGTTCATGATGATTTCATGTGGTTAGCAGAGAAACCATTCAAAATCACCAAGGAAATCATTCATTTGATCACCGGTTACCCTATCTTTGATCATGCCCGAGCTCAGAAAATGATATCACAGAAGGAATTGATCAGTTTAACCGGAGTTGAATCAGATTGCAGAGGACTGAAATTGAACAATGTAACAGATGCAGAGCTAAAGTTTGCCATTAGAGTAATAGGTTATTATTTCTTCGAATCGGCAAGGGAAAACAGTGTACCCTGTGCAATAGTCGACTTAGCATATAAAATTGTGAAGAAAGGAATGAAAATTGATCTTTGTGAAGTATTGCTGAAAAACCTGTTTGAGAATCTAAACACCATAAGGAAGCCAAAGAAGAACAACCCGGCTAACACTCTGAAGTTTGGATCACTTCTAATATGCATGTTTTTCTATTTTGATAAATTCTTTCCATCAGTCGGTAATGTAGTTTGGGAGCTACACCGACCAATCACCCATCAAATCAATGACTTCATCAAGAAGCTAGGTGATAATTTTAATGACATTATGGATGATTACTTTAACAAGTTTCAGGAAAGGATGCATAACAGGTACCGGATCCCACCCTAGTTAGTAGAGAAATACAAGGATGACATATGTTTTGAAGTGGACACTGATTACTGCTATGTTAATGCTGTGGAACCGAGAACCCAATCTTTACCACCTATGGGTTATGAGATTGATTTTGACATCACACAAAAGCAGATAGTTGCTTTTCTTACATTACCAAGGCATACTACCAAGCTGAGGTATGAAACATATGAAGAAGTAAAAGAGAAAGTTAAGAAGAGCATTGTAGTACCCAAGGCTACAAGGAAGGCAACAAAAATGATCAAGGTATTAATGAAGAAATTTGGAGAAGGTTCTTCCTCCACACCTGTCAAGGGCACTATAGCCATCACCGAAGAGGAATCCGAAGCCCAAGAGGCAACTATAACACTGAGCACCGAATTGCCTAAAGGGAAAGTTTTGAAAAGAAAGAAACATGATACATCAAAGGTATCACCGACTCCTCCAGCAAAGCGACCTAACACAAGAGCATCTGCAGCATCATCGAGTAAGAAACCAAAGAATGTTGCCGCACCAAAGGTAACAAAAACTTACAAGAAATCTACTCGGAGACTCATTTTGACTAAAGAGTCTAGGACACTGAATCTGAAGATGCAAGTAAATTTTAGATTGTCAAGAGAAAAAAGGTAAATGTACATAGTGTTGAAAATTTTTGTGCTAATCTGAAGCAATATGGTGTATTTGGATCATTTAGATATGTTAAATATGAATCCAGATCTGATGATGAAAAGAGACAAATAGAAGAAGCTATCATCTGCACACTATTGAAATTCTGATTGGCCCCATTGGAATTATCTAAATCTCTTCCAAATGAATTATATTTGCATATTGACAATAGGTGGAAGTATGCCATGGACTTAGAGAAATAGAAGAGAGAAAGAAGTCTGGTACATCTTTTCCCAGACATGTTGGTAGATGAGATCACCGAACATCTAAAAAACTGCCACACAAAATTCCTAGTCAAGCAAAGAGCCTTGAAATTGATGAATGGCCTTTACTTGAATGTAGAGAATGAGACCAAGGAAAAATGGCAGGAAATCTTTCGAATCAAGAATGATGTTACCGAGGAAGATCCTGATATCACCAAGTAAGACCCTGCTGACACTATACAAATTGATGAGGATATCATGGTGTAAAGCGGAAAATCGCGGTCGAACCCTAGTTGGTCTCCCCTCTTCTAACTCCGAGGAGAGAGAAGGGAGGTTCGCTAGGATTCGATGGGTTTTCACTTAGGGGGAAGACTTTACATTCAAAAGAGGGGTTGAAACTCATAAGATTCAATCCCACACGATGTAAGATTGGATGCTAAATGAATTTCAAGGGTTAGGAAAGCAAGGCTACCCTCTTTTGTAAAGAATGTTGATTAAGGAAATTAAGCTAAGGATGCATAGAAAGTCATAAAGATTCGCTTATAAACTGAGTTCGGGTTATAGGATGAAGCTACGGACCTGGAATTAGCAGTAAAATGTCGATACGGCGCTGTCCTGCAAATTTGAGCAAAAGTTGTCGGGACAATGGCGCCCGGCGCCACGGTCCTCCGAAAAATCCGCAAAACAAAGGGGGATCTGTTCGTCTCTGCACAAGGATTCCAGATCTTCAATTTCAGCCGCGTACCTGCAACCTACACACAGAAAAGCGAAGACGATTGGGGGGTTAGGGATTAGGGGTTTGCCTTTAGGTCAAACCCCAGTTTTGGAATTAACCAAGAAATGAGCAAGAGCTGTAAATGTAAATGACTGTAAAACAAGTACTAATACCTTGTTCTAAGGATGTTTGTATCCTTATGTGCAAAGGTTTAGATGTTGTATGTTGTAGTATGTAGTATGTGATCTCCTCTTCAATGGTTGAATCCTTGTCTTGAATGCAACACTTAGCCTTGAATGGAGACTTAGAAGGAATGCTTGAATGCTTGAATGCTTGAATATAATTTCCACGCCTTTTCCATCATATCGAATGAAAGAGGAAAATGTAGTTTATATACTTGTCATTTAGGGCTGATAGACTGATTTTCCCGACCTTAGGCCGACCAGGGAAGTATATTTCCAAATTGCAATCAAAAAGACCCGATATCACTTAGGAAACCGGGCCCAAAATAGGACCCAGGGACCAGGGCGCTGGGCGCCATGGTCCTGGAGGACCAGGGCGCTGGGCGCTCTGGTCCCACCTCCCGGGACATCAGGGTGCAAGGAGGTTCAGGCCAGGGTGCTTGAAAAATGCAGTTTTCAGTGTCGTGAGCAAGTTTTGGGGTCTCCATTCAGGTTGCGTGTTGTGTCGCCATCGTGAAGACCGAAATGCAGTCAAAATTGCAAGTGTCGCAATTTTAGGACGCTACACATGGACACTGAGGCACCGGAACAGGAAATGATAGAAGGGAATGCATATGCCAAATTGGTATCCAGTGAGTCAGTTTTGGAGCAAGTTTAGCCCTATCCTCCGGTCACTCAGTCTATTTCAACCGAGGCCCCTCAAGATACTGAACAAGGAATAGAAGGTCACAAGTCTACAAAAGGAGAAACTGCTTCTCAGGCCACCGAAGGATAGACATCTCAAGCCCCTTCTAGCACTAAAAATGTTACATCTGAGACCCCAAGCACAGAAGCACCGACTGACACAACAAAGGCTACATCAGAGGTTCAAGAAATTGATAAAAGTGTTGCCTCTACTGAGCAACCTACCAAGGGTCAACAAGCCTCACAAGCCATTGTTTTAGTTCAACCAGTAAAAGGTAAAGAAAAGAAGATGAAAAAGCATAGTTTCAAATTAGATTTGTCAAAACCAATAGTGTTGTCCAATGTTGATATATCCAAATTAAAAGGGCAAGCACTCATTGAATTTGGTGAACTATGCAAAGCCAAAGCTGAACAGGAGAAGCAAATGGCTATTCAAAAGAAAAATAAAGTACTTCAGAAGGTGAAAGCACTCTTAACCGATATGCTACCTGAAGCAACAATGACAAAAGATGTCGCCATCCACATTCAACTGGATGAACTCCTAACCAAGATAGAGACATCTGGAGTAGATGCATCTGAATATTTGAGAAAGTTAAAGGACAAGGAGTTCACTGCTAAAATGGTTAAAGAGGTACATAAAGCTATTGCTATTGGCAAAGTTAAACTTGTCAAATTTATTGCTGAGTTGTCCCCTCAACTCAAGCACATTCTTTATTTATTTCAGAAACTCTATACATTCTCTCTATTCATTAAGGACATCAAAAATAAAATAGAAGTAATTAAGAAAGAGATCACCAATCTCTCAAATAAGTTGACCACTGAGCCAAACTCTATTCGGAATTTTTATACCAAGCTACAACAACTCATGGCTCAACAATTGGAACTAAGGAATGAAGAGCACAAGATAAGGATGGACATAATGACACTTCAGACATTATTCATTCCTCATCTTTCATCCGTCCAAGAACAGATCAACAAAGCTACCTCCCTATCCACTCAACAAGAGGGAAGCACCTTAGATGGACTAATTTCACTGTTAGCTGACATTACAGCTCATAATTCACTTATGGACAGTGTCAAGGATGCCCTCTCTGCCGCTCTCACCGATGCCAAGACAAACAAATCCATTTTTGACCAGTTGCCACCACCGAATGGTAACTAAGTTTTGATGTTTGTCAAAAAGGGGGAGTGAGTATAGCATCAAATTATCAAAGGCGAAATGTAGTATACAGGGGGAGTATACCAAGCAAAACAGAGTATTCACATGCACAGTTAATTTTGATAGAAGAGCAGTGAACTGAGCAGTTATCACAGAACATTGATCACCGAGCATGCAAAATCAGAGTTTTGTACAATATATTGATAAGGGGAGTATATCTAAATATACTATTTCATTGACTAATGTATATACTGTCTGTTTAGTCAAATTTTACAAGGATATAGATTTTTGAGCTGACTTTGAAAGTAGTTTTGTCAAACATCTCAACTAATGTCAAAAGGGGAGATTGTTACTATTTATTATAGTTGCCATTAGTTTTATATCCAAAGTCATTCTATATACTCTAGTCGGTTACCTCTACCGAAACATTCAGTCAGTATGCACAAAGCAGTTGGTTATAGAAGAAAGTATTCACAGAGCCCAGTATACACCGAGTTGTCTACCAAGTAACACTATATGTCTACCAAGCAGCAATAATGATACACCAAGTTGATATACACCAAGTGAAACATTTTACCAGATTCATTGAACCTAGACACACATGTGGAAACGTGTTACAAGATCGAGGAACAAAGAACCGTTATCACATTGGAAATTGCACTTAAGGATTGTGTATGATTTTGAGGTCATCTATCCAATGAAATATTTTGTATGGTTATTCATTCGATAAATCATGTTTGTAAGATTGAAGTAATGAACCAAAACACTGACATAAGAGATCTATTTATACAGCATGGATTGAGATCAGAAGAGAGATATAAGAAGACATATAGAGGTGTATGAATAAAGCACTGAGTATTATGACTATTACAGAGACACAGAGGTCACTGAGAAGGATTTCAGAGAATAGTCAAAGAACAGAGTAAATAGAAGGGTTTATCGAGTTACTCTATGGGTTATCGAGGTATGCTATAAGCAAGGTAATCTCATTTTGAGCACATAGAATCTGCTATAACATTTCAGATGTAAAGTTGCAGATATTTGTAAAGATTTTATTGTAATATTTTGAAGTTGTAAGAGAAACCTTTAACAGGGTAAAAGACTCTAACAAAGTCTATAAATTGTAAAGCCTTTAACCAAGTGCAACATTTAGAATAAGTGTTGTAAAATCCTTTAACAAGGTAGATCTAAAGATCTTGATACTCCTAACAGGGTAAGCTATCAGAAATAGCTAAACATGTAGCTCTAACCGAGCACTCTTTATTATTGCAGTAGTGAAGTTGTGGGTTCCATCCCCACCGCAGTTTTTCTCTCTAATGAAGAGTTTCTGTGTACCCAAAATATATGTGTTATGGAGTGAATCATGTATGATTTCTATTTATCTGTTTTAGCTTTATGTTATGTTACAACAATTTTTGGTTTATGCATAACAGTAAAGATATTGTTGAGAAAAGGTTTTGAAGTACTGATTCACCCCTCCCCTCTCAGTACATTAGCTTTCCATATTGGGCCTAACAGATCATATGACAATACCCAAAATACACACAGATCAGTATGGAAATGGATTCAAAATACTCCAAAGACATGGATATGATGGTACCACAAGCCATGGGTTGCAGAAACAAGGAAGACTAGAACCTATTGTTTCTAATGATAATCCAGGAAATCAAGGATTGGGATATAGGAATATACAACCTATCACAGAAGCAAGACATCATACACTTGATATACTAAATTGACCACGCAAACCATCAGATCACATATCACAAAGGAATTTATCCACACAGGCACTTCCATCTTCATCTCAAACAAGTAATCATATACCTACATCACCAAGTACAGAATCAGATGGAGAAGACATGAGACAACTCCTGCAAGAACCTACCACTGAATTACAAAATGATGCAGTTATTGACACAACAGTTTAGGCTAATGTGGCAACAGATGTAGGTTTACCACCACCACCAGAATCCCATCCGTGGTTATTGTCACTACTTTTACCATGAGAAACAACTCAGGCTCAACCTAATGAAATAGATGAAGAAAGATTGTAAAGGCTTATACCAAGCTTAAGAAGGGTAACTAATGTCCGAAGAAGACCAGTCAACCTACAACAGAATCAGAGACAAGAACAAGAAGAAATAAGTGATGATAGCTCATATGATGAAACATATATTGAAAGTGAGACAAACTCGCATGACTACGAATTCTTATCACTCCATGACTCTAGCCCACTAGAAAGTGTAAAATCAAGGTATCAAATAAGGCTTATATAGGATGAAGATACACAAAGTCAATCAAACAATCAAGTCTTCATGTTATTAGAGTTTTCTAAAGAAGGGAATACTGATTTACCCCTAGTGCATTCACACTTGATTGATTGGGGGCAAGAAGGAAAACCAACACTGGATTGGTTTGAAAATGACGAAGCAATTTTAGAATTTCTAGGAGTCAAAGAGGGATTTCCACAAGGTGATCATAAAGCAGGGTTTGTTATAGACCTGAATAGAATGACATACTTTGGAGAATAAAGTATCTCTACAATAGAAGATAAGGATCAAACTACCCATAATGACAAGAGTGAATTGGGTAATCTTCCTATGGAAAGAGAAAGGTTAGCGTTACTTACAGAGGAAACAGAAGAAGTAAACATATTAGAAGGGTAACCTATCAAATTTGCTTGGTCCTATTTAGATATGCCAGGTTTAGACTCTGAATTAGTGTTGCATCACCTTTGATACTGGGAGTTAAACCTTACAAGAAAAAATTGAGAAAAATGCATCCAAGTATCGCATTACTGGTTAAAATAGAACTACAAAAGTTATTGGATGTAGGTTTTATTAGATCTATTGATTATGCGGAATGGATATCCAACCTGGTACCTATGACTAAGCCCACAGGAGGCATAAGAATCTATACTTATTTTTAGGATCTAAATAAAGCTTGTCCTAAGGATGACTTCCCACTACCCAATATCGATATGATAGTTGACCTAACAGCTGGAAATGAGATGCTATCCTGAATGGATGGTTTTTCAGGATAGAACTAGATTAAAATTGCACCAGAAGATCAACATAAAATGGCCTTTACATGCCCATGGGGAACATACTGCTAGAATGTGATGCCATTTGGTCTCAAAAATGTCGAAGCAACATACCAAAGAGCCATGACAACATTGTTTCACGACATGATCCACAACATAATGGAAGATTATGTGGATGACATATTGGCTAAATAAAAAACAAGAGAAAGTCACCTGTAAGTTCTTACATAGATATTTGATCGGTTGGAACAGTATAATGTTAGACTAAACCCGAAGAAGTGTGTGTTTGGCATAACAACAGGTAAACTATTAGGGTTTATAGTGTCAAACAAAGGAATTGAAATAGACCCTGCCAAGGTCAAGGAAATCATTGATATGCAACCTCCGTCAACACTTAAATAGCTCAGAGGGTTACAAGGAAGACTGCAATCCATAAGGAGATTCATAGCACAGTTGGCAGATAAGTGTCACCCATTCTAGCATTTACTCAGGAAAGGAGTTACTTTTAAATGGACAAAACAATGCCAGGAAGCTTTCCAATCTCTGAAAGATTATCTTTTGAACACACCAGTGCTAATATATCCTACCCCAGGACAACCTCTATTGTTATACATATCAACAACAAACTCAGCTCTAGGAGCTCTATTGGCACAACATGACAAAAATGGAAAAGAAAGAGCCATTTATTATATAAGTAGAACTCTGATCGACTATGAGCTTAATTATACCCCCATAGAGCGAGCATGCTTAGCAGTAATCTTTGCATCCCAAAAACTCAGACATTACATGTTGAGTCATAAGGTACAACTCATTGCACGCTTTGACCCACTCAAGTACCTATTGAGTAGAGCAACATTGACCGAGTGATTGGCTAAGTGGGTTATGATCTTGAGCGAGTTTTATATAGAATACATAGATAGAAAAGCCATCAAAGCACAAATTATAGGAGATCAATTAGCAGAAGCTCCTTTACAAGACAGTCACCCATTGCTGATAGACTTTCCAGATGAATCTGTGTTTACATTAACTGCCTCGGTAATATGGAAATTATACTTTGATGGGTCATATACAAGTCACGGATCTGGAGTAGGGATTCTCTTCATTACTCCTCAAGGGGATGTTATACCTAAGTCATTTAGGATCAATTTCCAATGCACCAATAATATGGCTAAATATGAAGCTCTCCTCATCGGGCTTCGTACAACTATACAATGGAAAATACAAGAGTTACAGGTCTATGGTGATTCGCAGTTGATTGTAAACCAGGTCAATGATGATTACAACACAAAGGATGACAAAATCATGCCTTATAAGAATTTGGTTGAAGATTACAAGGAGAACTTCAGCAAAATTACCTTCAAACAAATCCCAAGGATACAAAACAAGGTAGCAGATGCAATGGCTACCATAGGATCTCTTCTGAACATGCCTGCTAACGAAACTCAGTTTGAGTTTATCATAGAACAGTTGATGCTACGTGCATATGAGACTCCCCTATCAGAATATGCATGTGCAATTGTGGGTCCAGAATCACCTTGGTACAATGAAATATATACATATTTACATACTCAATACATGTCACTGGATCTATCCAGGAATCAAAAGAAGACATTTATTCGTTAGGCATCTAGGTACACCATTATAGCTGATACTTTATATAGAAAGGGTTTCGATGGAACTCTTCTCTGATACCTGGATGAGAATGAGGCACACATTGCTTTAAAAGAAGTCCATGATGAAATCTGTGGGGCTCACCAAAGAGATCCCCCATTGTCAAAGAAATTGTTGAGAACATGTTATTACTGGCCAACCATGGAAAAGGATGCTTACAAGTATGTACAGAAGTGTAAACAATGCCAAATGAATAGAGACCTCATTCATGCACCAGGACAAGATATTCAACCCATTACATCACCATGGCCGTTTTCACAATGGGGATTAGATCTAGTGGGTAAAATCAACCCTACTTCTTCCAATGGGCATAAGTTCATCTTGACAACCACTGAGTACTTTACCAAATGGGTTGAGGCAATTCCTCTAACATACACTACTGGAAAGCAGATATCAAAATTCATGCTCAACTACATTATATGTAGATACAGAGTTCCAATGTGTTTTGTTACAAATAACGGATGTCCATTTAAAAACCAAGAAGTGAAAGAGTTGTGTGACAAATTTCATATACAACAGAGATTTTCCACACCGTATTATCCACAAAGTAATGGACAAGCAGAGGCTACAAATAAAACAATATTGAAAATTATTAAGAAGGTAGTCACTGACATAGGATGATACTGGCATCTCCAGTTAAATCCCGTTGTTTGGGCTTACAGAACAGGAGTACGCACACCTACACGAGCAACACCATATTCCTTGGTCTATGGGATAGAAGCGATACTCCTCATTTAAATAGAAATATTGTCTCTAAGAGTCTCCTTAGGAAACATCATATCAGAGGAAGACTACAGGGTAGCAAGGTTACAAGAACTTGAAACCCTTGATGAAAAAAGACAAACAATGTTTAACCATCTAGAAGGATATCAAAACAGACTGAGACGGAGTTATAATAAACGGGTCCGCCCATGAACTTTTCAAGTGGGAGATCTTGTACTTAAAGAAAATCAAAGGAACCTAGCAGAACAAGAAAGGCCAGGGAAATTCGAACCTAACTAGCTAGGTCCTTTCATTATAACAAGGGTCATAGGCAATGGAGCATATAATTTGGCTACCATGGAGAGAGATCCACACTCTGACCCTATGAACAACATGCACATCAAGCGATATTATACCTAAGCGCTATATAGTTTAGGTTTTTATTTTCCGCATTGCATATCATATCATGTAAAAACATCTACATTACATATAGTTTCTTTTTTAAATGATTGCATTCTCAAAAGTTTCTGCATTTACATATAGCAACATCAATAAAACAAGGCAACTGACCAAGTTTATCATCTGTTTGCATCCAAGAGAAGCAAGGGTCATCTCCTTTCTTAGATATTTGGAGATGAAGTCTATGAGGTCCTCAGGTCATTCATTTTCAACATTACCCCGTGACAACGCTTTACTTATGGTTGGGTAGTGATTTCACTATTTGAGACTTGTTAACCCACAATCTATCAATTGCTATATCTCAAACACAATAAATCTCTAATTTACTCAAGACACCTAATTGATCATATGACTAGTGAAAAATCTAAAATTCTGCTTCAGCGCCACTGTAATTGTCACACCCAACTAGGTTTCATTACTTACAAGTCAAGGCAAAAAAAAGAAAAAGAAAAAGAGCTATGCCAAATATTCATCTAAAGGAAAAAAGATGAATGATATATAACTAAAATATCATGTATACAAGTATGATAAAAAAGCTTGACTATGGGAACATGCAAGTAACCTCGTCAGGGCTATGAACACCTACCGGCAATGGAGCAATATTTGAGAAATTATAGTCTATAACCTTGTCGGAGCTCTCAAGGCTTGCTGGCAATGAGGCTCTATTCGGGATGCTTTTGAAGTTAGGATAATCCATGTAGCTAGTCATATAGGATGCTAAGGATCTTTAGTGAACACAAGAGAAGGAATTAACTCATTTGCACACACATGGGCAAAAGAAGATCAAAGTTTCAAGAACCAATGGGGAAGTTTTTTGCATCTCTATTTGTAAATCCTAGTCACTAAGTGTGTTGAGATGAATGTTCCAAGGGACCTTAGGGATCGATTGACTGCTTATCTATGAAATGTTTAACACCTCCATTGGTGTATTACAAATGCAAAAACAAACACATTCAACCTTGTTCAAATAGGAAATACATCTTCATCCTGCATATTGCATTCACATAGGTCATGTCAAAAATTCATTTGTCTCCACATACATTTTGCAGATCATCATGTCATACAGGTCTGCACACTGGGGGCATAACTGAAAAAATCCAAAAAATCATATAAATTCCTAAAAAAATCCAAAAAAATCATATAAAGTCGTGAAAAAATCCAAAAAATCATGTAAAGTCTTGTAAAAATCCTAAAAATCAAATAAAGTCCGGAAAAAATCCAAAAACATTGAAAAACACAAAATCCAAAAACATTGAAAAACACAAAATCCAAAAACAATGAAAAACTCAAAATCCAAAAATAGTGAAAACCATAAAATCCAAAAACATCCATATAATGTCCTAAAAAAATCAACCAAAAACATCTACAAAATCTCCAGAAAAATCATCCAAAAACATTCAAATACGAGTCCTGAAAAAATCATCCAAAAACATTCAAATATTGATCCACATGATCCAAAAACATCGAAAAAGCTCTTGGAAAAGAACTAAAAATAAAAAATCAATCAATCAAAAAACTTGCAATAAAATGTCTTGTGAGAAACAAATACCCTAGCAGATATCCAACAAACGCTTCACACAGAGTTAACAAAGGATACAACTATCCATTCAAACATTTGCAATCAACTGATCAAACTGTCTTATCAATCGTATCATATCCATATCAACATGATCATTATCTTGTCTTAAATAGAAGAGGATACACTCGAAATCAGACAAGTCAGTCTTAAAAGGGGTCCGCAACTTTCTGAGATTAGACATTATCAACCATCACATCAAGCAACTGAGAACGAAGGCACAAGGTCAGTATAGCTACTAAATTTTGTTTGGGTCAGTCTTTATCTTTTTATCATTTGGCAACAAATTATGTTCCTATGCTACTTAGGGATGTCCACAAGTGACTAAAGGAGCTATGATGGGCATTATCTTTTTCTTTGTTTGCTGTTTGTGGTGTGAACCGATGAAATTCTAGGGAAATTGCTCTAGTGGATGTCTGTGATAAGAGCCTTCACATCAAGGTGAAATTGCCACACATACCTTAACCCCTAGCGTAATTCCCAGAATGGAGGGTTCACTCCTTGTCTGCTACGTGTTTGTTTCTACAATGAGATATATTTGCATCTTGGTTCCTTATACCCTGATGTGCTAATCTTCATTGTTCAATGATAAGGCTTAGTGATGAATATATATTGACGCAATAAAATATGTGACACAGGTTCGTGATTCATTCAATTTCATTCTCATTCTCATCTCATTTTCTTATTGATAGTTTGTTGATTTCTCATCTTCTTTCTAAATCAGATTCTTTCTAATATTCTTTCTACCATCAATTCTTCTCTCTATCATCTAACTAACATTTCTTCAAGGTGTATCTGAGTTAAGGTTGATTCAACAATTATTAAACAAAAAATATTCATTATAGATTCATTTTCATTCATTATAGATTCATTTGCATTCATTATAGAGTTGATTTGCATTCATTTAGCATCATTAATACATACATGTACTACCATTGCATTCATAATTATATAGAATCAAATAGATAAGCATCATAAAACTCATAGCATCATATAAGCATACATGAGAAGCAAAACATAAATAGATCACTATCAAAACCTCCATATCATATATATAACTCAAAAATGATAATGTGTGTGAATACAATAAATAAGCCCGAAGGCTTAGATAACATGATCAACCAACACTGCCTCTATCGGCAAGTGGATCCTGTCCACTAGATCCTTCCCCAGGATGTCAAGGTGGTCCCATAACGCCACCACTGCTAGTCCATCATGAAGTAGATCTACTCGATCTCCTCCCCATAAATGCATTGAAGCTAGGCTCTCTCTGACCCTCAGGGATGATTCGATCATATGCCTGTCTATAATAAATAGCCTCCTATGCAGCAGTGAAATATCTATTTGCCTGGTCGCGCGCATCGGTACCTACTCTAAAAAGATGATCAAAGGCATCCATGGTAATCTGACATCTCCACACTACCTCATCTCTCTCCCTTTGGAAACGAACTTGCTCAACCTCAAGGGCACTATAATATGCACAGTAAGTCTCTCGCTTGATATCTCGTCTAGCGACCTCATCCTCCAAACTCTAGACCCGCGCTCTAAGAGTCTGCAACTCATCATCCTCACCAACCTGTCCTATCCCACCCTCTGCAGTAGGCACATCCTCTAGCTCTAGCACATCCTCATCATCACATCCACTCTCACAGCTCAATGACTCAGAAGAATCATCGCTATCCTCACTGCTAATAGACTCGGTGTCTCCACCAATGTCTACATCCTCATCTCCCTCATCTCCCTCATCTCCCTCAGCTCCCTCATTTCCACCACCTCCTCTCTCAACTCCACCATCTCCTCGAACTCTCTCCCTTGCGTCTATCCTCAACCGCTGTTTAGGATGCTGAATCTGTTGTGCTGTAATCGGAACAATAGGATCAGTCAAAGGCACTAGCCTATGCCTAGCAAACCATGCATCATACTCCACCATCCCCCCTGGATCCGTTGCACCTCTACCCCAACCCTAGAGTAATGGCTGCAGAGAATCACACTTAGTAGAAGCAACATGTGGCTGTATGCAAACACCCCAATCAAATACCTCACGAGATATACGAGCAAAATAAGAAGTAACCACTGGTGTCACCTGTACCTCACCGAACTGACTCAAAACCCGCCTTGGAAGATACATCTCAATGATCTATTGGGTCTCAAAGGTCCTACCAATAAGATATCTCTGTTGTCCACAGAAAGGCAAGTGCACTGCATCATCAGGCCAACCGGGGTAATCCAAGTATGGTCTCCAAATAAAATGTTGCAATATGTCAAACCGATGTCTCTAATACAAGGTGTTCCCCGAACATCTGTGTCTGATACTTGCTGTATACGAAAGCATAAGGCTCACCTGGCTGCAAATCAACATGAATAACAGGCCTAGAAATAGAAATGTGCTCCCATGCCCATGTCTAGAGCAAAGTAACACCACAACTGATAGAACGGTATCCAAGGTACACAATACCATGCAACTGATAGTATAACATGGCTAGACGACAAGGAGCCCGAGCATATAGTCGACGATGCACAATCATATCATGGAGCACTCTGCCCCATCCAACTGGAAACCCATGACCTCATCTGTCAGGTATCATTAAACCACCGACAACACCGCATAAAACAATAGTCAAGTCATCATAGTCTAATCGGGCCCAAGGGATGTCATAACGACCACTGATCTACAAGTCCTGTATCTCACACTTGAAAAGTGCACATAGTCCAGCAATGCCATCATCATGGTCATATACAACTCTCTCACCATGAATCAGAATACACAGTATACGCCATACATCCTCTAAGGTAAACGATGCCTCACCAGTCGCAAGATGAAAAGAACAAGTCTGAGAGTGCCATCGCTCTATCAAAGTTGTAATCATGGCCCTGTTGGCCGTAACCTCTTGCAAATGTAAAACGTGATATAGACCAAGTTGTCGGATATGCTCAATCTCCTCATCCGGTAAGTCCACACGAAGATCATGTCCACTGGGTCTACTTTGTTAGCAGTATAACACCCCAATGTTCTCCTGCAATGAGAAAATGTTCAAAATGTTAGATATCGGATCCTAAAAACCTTAAAAAAATTTTAAACGCATGACAAAAAATTACACATACAACGAATGCATAATAGTTATGACTAATGCGGAACAATTATGACTCTTGCATGATGTTTGATGCTAATGCATAATGAAATGGGTGCATGTGTAACAATAAACACTTATGTGTAAAGAAATGAGTGAATGCGACATGATAAACACTAATGCGTAACACTTACAATGCATGCATAGCATTTAGAACGTTTGCGGTACATTAATGTCAAATGCGTAAAAACCGACAAGCAATTGCGTGACACAATACAAAAATTGATCATGGATTTTTTTTAAAAAACAAGCATAAAACAGGCAAAAAATTGGAAAAATACCATGTCGCCAGTCCTAGGTCTCTGATATGAATGTACTCGGTCAGACAGGTGCAATCGAGCTCTATAACCAGCCATGACAATCAAATACTTAGAAAAAAGCCCAAAAATTGCAGAGAAAACCAAGCAATTACCAAATAGAAAATGAGCAAATGAAAACCTTAAAAACTCTATTTATAGCTCAAAATTAGGGTTTTTTGACACCTCGACGCCTGTGGTCCCCGCTAGCTTTAAACACCTTGTAGCCTACTCAAACAATCACGAAATTTCACAGGCTTGCTCGTTAAACTAATATCGAAAACATGGTCTCAATTTTGGAATTTTCTGACCACCTTTTCCGAGGGGGCATGTTTACACTATACAGCAGTATCATCGGGGCATAATGGGGCATAATTTTTTTTTTTCTTTGAAACAATGTCGTTCCGACTTTGTCTCAACGAGGGGCAAATGTAGACACCTAAAAATGTCTCATTGATCATGTACTAATTATTCTTCTAATTAGTTAAATAATTTTTTAATTATTTAATTAATTTAATTAACTATTTAATTAATTTAATTAACTATTTCTTCTAATTTCATATTTCCTCATCATCTAAATAATTATTCTATCATCATTTAATCATTTTAACCATTTTCTAAATATTAATTAAATATTTATTATTTAATTAATTCTGATTAATTCCCCAATTTAAATAATCTTCATTATTTAAATAAATTACTAATTATTCTATTTCTATCTTTAATCATCTAATCATTAACCCTTTTCTAAATATTAATTATTTAATTAATTATGATTTAATACTTTAAATTAAATAATCTTTATTATTTAATCAAATTCCATTTTTGCATTATTAAATAGTTTCTTTAAATTATTTAATTAACTAATTAATTCTTCAATTCCAATCCCCCAAGTTCTAATTTAATTTAATTTCATATTCTTCTAATTTCTTCCAAATTCAATTACATGTGCATGATTTCAAAAACCAAATTGAAAATCAAAGTCAAGTTCTAAATATATTCAAATACTAAATTGAATTAAATAAATTCAATTATTTGAATAAATCTCATGCAAAGATTAAATTAAAAATCTAAATCTAAATGCAAGCACATGCTAAATTAATTAATTCAATCAATCAATTAATTAAATCATTTATCTCTCCAATCTCTATTTACATCTTTCAGTTAGCTTTTTCTAAATTAAGCTTTCTGTGTCATCTTCTTTATTTCCTCCAATCATTCTTTTTCTTCCTTCAGTTAACTCTTTCATCAATCAGTTGACTCCATTGATCTATTCAATCTATTGAGTTTCACTCCTACAATCAATAGTTCAACTATCAATTTTCATTTGAGCTCACCTGAGTTCCACCTCTTGATCAATTTGTTCCACCTTTCAATCAATCTCATCCAATTATCTATAAATTGAGCATTTAATCTCCATTTTCAATCCTCCTCAATCTTGAACAATTACTCAGGAATCACGAACTTCGAATCTTTGTGTCACTTGCAGGTTACCAGCGCAATATCTGAGAGCCATCATACCACAGAGAGGAGAAGAGCAATGGAAACAATACGCGATCTTGGGATAGGGAGTTTTGCTTTGATTTGATTATTATAATTCCTATTTGCTTGATTGTGTTATTTCATTGTTTGTTTGTTAAAATTCTTTGATTAGATAGGGATTCGTGATTTCCCTTGTTTCTAATTGATTACTTTGTTATTTGAAGATGAATTCTAGCATGCATTACATTTTGGTGAACCCGACGTGAATTAACAACAATTTAACCTTCTTTATTTTTCTGTGTGATTTTTGCAGATTTTTCATTTTTTTTTGCAGGTTGCACGAATTTGGAGAAAAGATTTTTTCGTCATGCAATCGAGAATTCATCGTCACGCAATCACATAGACAACATAACGCATTCGACCCTTCGGGGTCACGCATTCTCTCTAACAGGGTCACGCAATCGCCCTTTCTGGATCACGCATTCGCAGGAAGCTTTGTTGTTTAATTTTTTCTTCTGTCTGTTATCTGTTTTGTTTAATTCTATCTTAAATTGGGTTAATCTGGGATCAAAATGCTTTTATTTTATGATTTGATTATAATAGTTTATGGCAAGAAAGTTCAGTTCAGGATTTCAAGTGCAAGAAGGATGAAACAACAAAGGAGAGAAGCCAAATGCTATCAAAAGGTTCTCTAGGCAGAAAAATTGATACAAGATTCAAAAGAACAACTGGCCTTTGATAGATATAATAGTTTAGTTCTTTCTTATCAAGTTAAATATGATCTAATCAATATTGAGTGGATGATGCAAGATTTGGCTAGGGCTTCACAATTGGTTGTGCAGGTTTCCAATCAGGATGATTTCCTCTTAGGTGAGGATGTAGAATCACCTTATTGTGAAGAGGATGTAGAATCACCTTGTTGTGAGGACGATGATCGTGGTTCATCTTGTTGTGGCTTTGGTTTAGACTGATTTTTCTTTTTTCCTTTTCCTTGATTGCTTTGATTCCCTTTATTAGCCACCAAAGCTTGTGACTTTGAAGAATTGAGAATCCCCATCTTGGTCAACTTAGATTTATCAAGTACCAACATCTCTGTGAATGGGTCAAATGGAATGGTGGAGTGAATGAGGCACCTTGATTCAACCGATGGGTGTGAAAGATAGAAACAAAGGCTACATACTCTTATGGAAGCTTGTCCAACAAGTTGTAAACCAATTCAGCATCCTTCTTGTCAATGTGACAATCATTAATATTTGCTCTTATCTCATTTTCTTTAATGACATAATTTTGGATTGTATCAAAATCCTTTGGATCCAATGTTGTGAGTTCACCATCAAGCTTTTATCCCCTAATCTCGTCAACTTGACCATACAATTTGGCATAAATATCCCAAGCCTCTTTAACTGTAGTACAATTCTCAATGTGAAAAATAAGGTCATCTGATACATACTTTCTCAAAGTTCCAATTGTCATAGAATTTTTCATGAGCCATTCAAATTGAGCATTAGGATTGAGTGGTGTTGTTGTTGTTCCATTTACATAATGAATGTGTCCTTTTTCGATTAACTTACTCCATGCTTTAATTTTCCATGATGCCTAATTATGTTGAGTTAAAAGTGAAAATTTAGGAGAACCCATAGCACCAAAATGAAACAACACAAGATAGAGAGAAGCACAATCACACAAGATACCCCCCAAAATTCACTCAATCAAAGAACTCCCCCTCCCCCCCCAAAAAAAACAATGATTTGGCACTTTATACTTAGTATGATTACAATGGCCACTTGCAAAAAATGGCAAAGTTGAGTTCTGATTTCAACTTTACAACTGCCTTAAATAGGCTAAAAGAGAATCCAAAAAATACTGCAAGAGATCTAATATGAGATCCAAGCAAAATAAATCTATCAAATAGGCCAAAAATGACCAAATACTAAAAGTATAATTTCTACTCAAAATGGTGAAGATATGATAGCACCACGTGAAAGTGGATGAAAATTATGCACTTTAAAAAAAATAGAACCTGAAAAGGAAGTTATATGAGCCCGAATGAAGGCTCAAAAGTTGCAAAAATGAGGATTGGATAGGTACAATTGTGGAAAACTAAAAATTGTGAAAAATCTATCCACCAAAATTAGAAAAAATTCACCACTACTGCGAAGAGCACGAAATATTAGCCCAAATTTAAAAAAATGCAATAAAAAGGAGCAAAACTGAGCAAGTTATGGGCCTTCAAAGTTGGCTTGCAAAACCAAAAATCTCATTGGAGAAGGGGTCTAAAATTTCCAATAAATGGTTGATGTAGTGCTAACCTCAGCAAATGACAAGGTTAAATTTGATGCCCATCAAGCCATCGTCATAACTTTACACCCCCTTGCATGGCATGTTCGTATAGTACAAACTCAATGACATGGACCAACTAGAATATGACACGTATCTATACGGTTGTACAAAATACTAAGTCTTGTGAGCCAACATTGCAGTATGACTACTTACATAGAAATCCCATGTGGTAGGTGACATCTCTAAAAATGTTGTCTGTGTTGTCGATATGGCAATCCGATTGTGCAGATCCATAGGATGAGGTGTCCCGTGCATGTCAAATTTGTGTGCTTGGGTGGGAAAATCTAGAAGTGCCACTTGTGTTAATTATATGTTGTCACGTGGCGGTGTTGTAGCATTATTGGTGGATAAGGCCAAGAGGAGCACAAGCAACCTATGAGGAGGACAGGTTGGCTAGGGACCAAGAAAGTTGATGGAAGACGAGAGCTGCCAGAGAAATAGAATCGACGAAATCGAGAGAAATGAGCAGTGACCAGCAGAAAAAGTAAGGGCGGTGGGGGGCCACGACAGGAGGCATCCGAGTGTTGTTGGGGATGTCAGAAGGAATAGTAAACCGGTGGCAGGAGTCACAACAGGTACGAACCTGCAACAAACTTAATATGTAGATTACGCTTTATGTCCCATTTCCTCATTTTGTTGTATTAGGGATAAAGAAACCTAAGGGATAATAGCGAGATTTCCGTCTTCCTTCGATTTTGGGGAGGGCGAAGTTGTTTGTGTTTTCATGTTGGTATTCCCCGATTTGTCCAATAGGGTTGTCTTGGAAATGGCTAGCTTTGTAACTCTCCACACCATTTTGGTTTTTGGATTACTTTTACATTCAACCGTAGAATGAACTCTGGATCTGCAATTGAGGCAAAAAAAATTGTCCTCCTCAATTTCCACATTTTGATTCCACATCTTTCCATTGACCATTGGATTTATTATTTTTGGGATTGTATTGGAGGTCACAATTTGAATTCGTGTGAATTTGCCAAAATCCCCATTAATGAGTTTAGTATCAATATCCATAATAGTTCCCAAAGACTGGTCGATTTTCTCTAGACATTCCTTAGCCCATTATTCCAAACTGGTTTATCATATGGGTTGAGATAAATAGGATTGAAATTTGGATTCAGAGCTGCATTTAGATTGGTTCATCTTCAAATTTTCATAATCCACCATTCATAATTCTGGTTTTGTCCCATTCATCTACAAAAATTGCGATTAAAAAGTTTTTCAAGAGAAATTTTAGGATGATGACTATCTTCCAATGTTCTTTAATCCAATTGTGAATCTTTTCCCTTCTTGGTTTGCAGCCAGTGATTCTACAGATGTTTGCTAGGTTCTCTATAATCTCTATATTTTGTTTACTTCTTCAATCACATCTATGGTAGGCGATTCAATTTCTATTTCATCCTTTCTAGTTGTAACCCTAACATTAGTGTTTGCTTTTGAATTTATGCCTTTCACGTTATTGGAAATCTTAGCTCTGAAATTTGTTTTTTACAAATCTGATCTTTGTATTTTTGCTAGTAGAGCATAAATATAAAGACATATTGTACATTATTTTTTTGATAATTATATTTTTTAGTTGAAATGAATATATATTTTTTGTTTGGTTGTTAAGTGGGAGTTAGCTAATTTTAGGGGATTTTTTATTACTGATATAATATTTATTATTATTGTTTAATTCATTTTGTGGGGATTTTAATTTTGGAATTAATAGAATATTATTATTTTCATGTTATATTTATGGTTTTCAAATTAAGGTTTTTTGTGCCTGTTTTTGTGAGCTTTATTTAGGTGATCGAGTTTTATTTATTATTTTTAATGAGTAGATTTTGACATTACCTTTTTATGAGATTTTGGAGAGAAGATTTTTTGTTGAATTTTGGAGAAGGGATTTACAAATTTCTTTTCAATATTGATTAAAGGTGTTTCTCTGGGTTTGATTGAAGCATAGATTGGATTTATTGAGAATGATTGTTTAAAATTTTGTTTGCTGATTTAAAGAGGATTTGTGTTCATCAATTCGATAACAAATTCTCTCCCTTTCTCTTTCTTTCTTCACAAGTTTGTAAGTAGGTACTTATTTTCCCAATTTTGATTTCAGTTTAATTTACAATTTTTATTATAATGGATTATGTGGGGGGATTGGAAATTTTGATTCGATTGTATCTATTGTGTAATCAATTTGGTACTTGTGTTTTGATTTGGTTGAGTCATGGTCAAATCGAGTGTGGTAATTGTGTGTTTCAATTGTTTGGTTTTTCTTTGTGCTTAATTGAGATTCCTATAAGAATCCTTGTGTTTATTTTTTCTATGGATTTGGGATTTTTTTAGGCCCTTTCAAATGCATCTTTTTCATAATTTAATTTGGAGTCTTTGTTGCATTTATACACATTTAGAGTTGCAAGTGTACACACTCAAAGCCACAGATGTCACACTCAGAGCTACAAGCACACAACTCTGGGTTGTAATTTCCCAACATTAGGGCACAACTACACAACTACAATGACAAATGTGCAACGATAGTGAGAAACTATGCAACTCTTTTGGGTTTTGCTCACTTTTCAATTTTGGCCTAATTTTGATTCTCAGTCTGTCCCAAAGGCCTTAAGTGACTATGTGACCTGTCAATTTTGGCTTTTTTATGTATGATTGGTCTTATTTTGGCTAGATTGGTGTTTATATGCCGTTTCCTAATTTGGTTTGTGAAAAGGAACAATGTTTTGGAAGTTATGATTCAGTTTTAAGACTTGAGCTTGTGATTGGTCTTTGTTGGAAGTCCTGTTTGCAAATTGTGCTATTTGTGCTTGCATATGGATTCTTGATGTTCCTATTTGGTTAGAACATGTATAGTGTGCTATTTTGAGCCATAAGGAAAAGATTGTCTTGGTGCATTAAGGGGGAGTGACTCTCTATGAGGGTAGGGGCCCTAAGTGGTTGCTAGGCTAACCCATAGGAGAGTAGATTAATAAGTGATAATTGTTGAGGCTAAAGTTGAACTCTAAAAAATTGACTTGAAACTTGTTAGTCCATCATAAATATAAAAAGAAAAGCTACAGGAAACTTAACTTCAACCAATGAAGTAACATGAAGTAAATGAAATAAACAAGATTATACCTTTCATGATTTACACCTCATTGTGTGCTAACTCCACCGTTCCTGGTTGCAAATAATTTTGTCGTAGACAAGCACACGTAGCTTCCAAGATGGGATATGAAGAATGGACTGATAGTTAACTGATACTAAGATATGCATATGCAAATGATTTAAGCTAACATGATATTAAGCTATGATAAGAATTCTAAAATTGCTAATTGCTTCAAACTCAAACTGACAGATGTAAGATAAAGACCCCTAGAATGACTATAAGATTAGCGATTAGTTTCAAAATGTCTTAGGAGACCTTTTTTATAGATTTTTGAGTGCATGAGCTTAGGTGGCAGAGATCAATGGTCATGATTGGATCTTACAAATTGGATTGCTATGAGCAAGAGGTTGAAGGTTGAGAGAAAGGGGGAAGGAGAAGACAAGTGTCACTCATCTCACCTTGATTGAGTTGAAGACTTGAGAGATTATATGATAGTTGGAGAAGATGTAGGAATGAGAGGACAAGTGGACTCAAGTCCTCCTAAGATATAGGGATGTTAGAGAGAATATAAAAGAAAGTTAGGAAATATGTGTACATACACAATATTTCATTTATTTTGGAAGTTGGAGATAAGTGGCCAATAAATGATTTAATTTAATTTAATTTTGTTGAATTAATTTAGCCACGTGATGGATGAGTTAGCAAAGAAGAAATGATGTGGAGAATGAAAGGTGAGTTGGGAAAGGGATTAAATAATTAAGAAATTATTTAATTAATGAGACTATAGGATAGTACATAGAGGAATAATTAAATATTAGATATTTAATTAATTGATTAGAAGAAAAGGATATAACGAATTAATTAATAAAATGTTTCAATTAAATTAATTAATAGAAGGACATGAAATGAATTAAATAAATTAATCTTTTCAAATTAACTATTTAATAGAAGAATAATAATTAAATAATATAAATTATTTATTTAATTACTCATACCTGATTTTATGTGTATACATTTTGCCCCTCTTTGAGATGAAGTTGAGACAACATTGTTCCAAAGATTAAATCAAGTCTCGATAATGCGCCCGATGAAGATAAATATCTTGATTGTGTGCCCCCTCGCGAGATTGATAGTGAAATTATTGAAAATTTTGGATAAGCGATTAATCTCATGATAATTGATTGAAATTAATACCACTTTGGTTGATGAAAATGTCCTCTCTTTGATTACTTTGATATTATGCTTAATTTGATGATTGATAGAGTTTGATTAACCTCATGATCGATGAGGGCCAATGATATAAACTTGAAGCTTTGATGATCTGATAGGATAGAGTTTGATTGACTTCATGATTGATGAACATCAATGATGTAAGCTCAAGATTGGATAGACTAGATGCGTAACCTCATGATGAATGAGCGTCACTAATATGTGGTAAAAGAGATTGATAGAAATCTCAAGTGAGTGGATAGGATAGTTGATTGATTGATCAAAGCGATTGATTGGATCAAGAACTGACATTTTGTTGATATCATGTTGCAAGAGGATCTAGATGTATTGATTCATCTAGGGGGAAACATGATGATCAACGAGGCCTACAATATCTGAAAAGAGTGGTGATCTTCATTCTAGTTGACATATTGATATGAGACATTGATCTATATCATGGGACATTGTATTTTATTGATTATCTATTTGATATCATTGTATACTTGGACTGTTTATTGTTTTATGATGATATGCAAACATGGATCCTATATGATGTTGATGATTCATGATGCATTATAAACATGCTACTCTATATGATGATGATGATCTATATGCATTGATTGCAGTGGTGGATGATGTTATGATGATCTTTTCTTTCCTTTATATTCATGATGATGATGTTCTATATGACGCAATGATGATGAAATGAAAATGCATTTGATTTTTTATTTTGATGTTCATGGATGCAAATGAAATTAATTCTATATTGCTTTACTTAAATGATGCAAATGCAATGATCTATATGAGAATGTTGGCATTTGGATGAAGATTGCATTAATGATTTGTTATGTTGTCATTGATGTCAATTAAACCGGTAATGATATTGTTGTAATGTTGTTTTGTAATCGGTAGGAAGAGATAAGTGAAAGGAACTATAACCGGTAGGTAAGTTTGTGGAGTGAACTGGTATTGCTAAGTATTGGAGAGTTGAACCGGTAAACCCTACCTATTGTTTTGATAAACCCTAACCAATTAAGTCCGGTGAATTGGTTATATTGGTTTATGGTCTGATAATGAGTGGTAATGATTATGACACGTATGCATATTGTATGAAGAGAGTTTCAAAGAGTTTTTTGCGCATTGAGTTAATGTTTTTTGTCTTGGGAATGAGCAAGTATATTGCATGTAATTCAAAGTGCATGATGAGTTACTGAGCTCAATGGAGCGATGATCAAGGAGAGGTCGAGGCTTTCTTGAATGATGTGTAAAGATTGTTATGTAATCCAACGGTCATACTTGAACTGACTTGTTTGTAATCTCTATGTGAATTAGGTTTTTGTTGTGTTGCCAACCTAATTGATTTGTTTATAAGGTCAATGAGTTGTTTTAGTTGAAGTGTTGGCAAAGTTGAATTGAGTGTGTGGTTGTCGAACCAGATAATGTATCTACAGTTTGAGTAAAGGCAGACAGGAGCATAAAAATGATTTGAACAAGCAAGCGAAGTGCTATTCAAACATATCAACAAACTCTTGTTGTCTTCTAACAATTACAATAGTTAAATCCCTTAACCGGGTAAGCTCTAACAAGCTTGGTGTTATTCAAATCCTCTAACAAGGTGATCCATTATCTTGGATTCTAAATCCTTTACAAAGGTTACTCCTCAAAGGGTATTGCTTCTAACAAGGCATTATAGTCAATCCCTTAACCGAGTGGTTCCTAACAGGATCTGTTCTTAACATGATTTTTTGTAAAATCTTTAATAGGCTTGGCTCCTAACAGGACGAACTTCAGAAGAGTTCAGATAGTTATCTTGTGAGTCTCATCTCACTGTGGTTTTACCCATTTGGGTTTCCACATCAAAAATATTGTGTCAAGTGGTGAATGTTTTTGTGGTTATGTTTCTATGGTTAATTGCTTAACTACTTATTTCACTTTGATAAGTTATGTTAACCGGTAACAATTTGAAATGAAGTTTTACTTATGTCAAGTAAAAGTATTTGGATGATTGTGAGTTTCAAGTTGTTTACTGTTATCTATTGTAACAGTCAATCGGTTTACTTGAGAGGTTATTTCTGAGAAAGGTGAAAGTTTACCAGTTTTTCTATCTACTAATTCACCCCCCCCCTTCTGAGTAGTTGACTGGATCCTTGTTCTTTCATCATACCATTAGAGAATGCTTCTAATGGTTTTTATTTTTAATGTGTATGCATATAATTATTTGAAATGCAAATGATCTACATGAAATGTATTTGATTTCAAGTTTGATGTTTTTAAATGCAAATGATGATTATGAATGCTATGCTTGATCAAACTTATGTGATGGATGCTTATATGTAATGCTTATAATTATAATGAAATGCTTATAATGATAAATGAATCTAAGTGCAAAGATGCAACTAAATGACCTTAATGGATGTGAAGAAGTACAATGATAATGATCCTAATGCAAATAATAATGATGATATACTACATGTTTATGAAATGCACTTAATAAAATGTAAACTAATGTAATACAAATGATTATGATCAAAATGCAAACCTAATGAAATGAATGAACCTAAATGCAAATTGTTTTGGTTTGTCCAAGTATACTCAACCTTTATTTATAACCATTGATCTCTAAATGGAATGAAATGTTTATAATGCAACTGATAATGAATGATTATAATGTAGATGAATAATGAGATAATTTAAAATGATCTAACTAAAATGATACTTCCATTCTTCATATGTTGTCTTATAACAGTGCTTGATTTCATCATTGAGCTTTTAAAATGTTGTAAGAAAATACAATAATCTTGACATAATAATTCAAGCTGACCTGAGTATTTCTTACATGGATTTTGATATAGCAAGTTAATACAAGAAACTTAATATGATGAATCAAGCTGACTTGAGTATTTCTTGCAGAACAGACAAGGATTATCCCCTTTCCTACATGACTCAGAACGTCCTCTTGGATCTTTTGCCGATCATATCCTTAGACAAGTACATACCTTAATAAGAGATAAACCACATACAACAAACAAAGAAAATAACCATGCCCCATCATAACTTCTCTAGTCATGGACATGCTTGAGTCACATAGAGTACATGATTAGCAATAAATCAAGATATAAACACTGAATCTTGTATGTCATATACATGTTCTCATGGTCATTAACTAATTTAATCATCTTGATCAATAATCATTGATAATCCTTCATTACTTGTTGGTTGAATCTTTGTTTTCCGAGTTTCACGATTCAGTTGCTACAAAATGCCTTGATCTTCATTGCTTTGTAGTTCGTTATATGTTTCAAAACCCTATGTGTTTTGGTTTTTTTCTAAGTTTTCCGAATGTTTTGGATTTTCAAAGATGTAAAAGATCACCTTAGCAAAAGGAATTAGGATTTTGCCCCCAGCGGAAACAACAGTTTATTATGGATGTACAAAAGGATTATCTAAATCATGGTGGGATATAATGCAAATATGATTGATAAAATCCAAGACAAGGACTACACTAAGTATGCCAAAGATTGATAATTTCTGGTAAGCTGCATATTTCCTTCTAAATGGTTAAGAGAAATGAATGCGAAAGATGAAATGGATAAGCTAAGATAGATGACAGCGATAGATTCAAATAGGATGGAGTGGATAGGTGCGTGAAGCGATCTCATAGATGGAAGAACTCACTTTTAGATAACGCCTGTTTACCAGGTTTTCACTATCTAAATATATTGCATTTTTTCCATATTTGATTTTTTTTTGTTTTGTTTTCTCTATTTAATGCTTTTTAAGGATTTTCTGCTTTTCTGATTTTTATTGATTTCTTCAGGACTTTATATGCCTTTCTTTTTTTTTCTTTTTTTAGGACTTTATATCTTAAGCATAAAACTTCTTGAGATGAATAGAATTGATGGGCTCATCAAACCAATCACCTTCAGGTGTAGATAACTTGTATGCTCCTGAGACATATGCTGCTACTATAACAAAAGGACCTAACCAGTTCAATTCAAATTTTCCCTTCTTTTCTTGGTCTGACTGATTCCTTGGATTCTCCCTTAGAACTAGACCTCCAATCTGAAAAATGTGTGACTTAACTCTATGATTATAACTTCTCTCCATTCTCTATTGATATGCCTTCAAAAATGTAAAAGATCACCTTAGCAAAAGGAATTAGGATTTTGCCCCCAGTGGAAACAAAAGTTTATTATGGATGTACAAAAGGATTATCTAAATCATGGTGGGATATAATGCAAATATGATTGATAAAATCCAAGACAAGGACTACACTAAGTATGCCAAAGATTGATAATTTCTGGTAAGCTGCATATTTCCTTCTAAATGGTTAAGAGCAATGAATGCGAAAGATGAAATGGATAAGCTAAGATAGATGACAGCGATAGATTCAAATAGGATGGAGTGGATAGGTGCGTGAAGCGATCTCATAGATGGAAGAACTCACTTTTAGATAACGCCTGTTTACCAGGTTTTCACTATCTAAATATATTGCATTTTTTCCATATTTGATTTTTTTTTGTTTTGTTTTCTCTATTTAATGCTTTTTAAGGATTTTCTGCTTTTCTGATTTTTATTGATTTCTTCAGGACTTTATATGCCTTTCTTTTTTTTTCTTTTTTTAGGACTTTATATATTAAGCATAAAACTTCTTGAGATGAATAGAATTGATGGGCTCATCAAACCAATCACCTTTAGGTGTAGATAACTTGTATGCTCCTGAGCCATATGTTGCTACTATAACAAAAGGACCTAACCAGTTCAATTCAAATTTTCCCTTCTTTTCTTGGTCTGACTGATTCCTTGGATTCTCCCTTAGAACTAGACCTCCAATCTGAAAAATGTGTGACTTAACTCTATGATTATAACTTCTCTCCATTCTCTATTGATATGCCTTCAAAGATGTAAAAGATCACCTTAGCAAAAGGAATTAGGATTTTGCCCCCAGTGGAAACAAAAGTTTATTATGGATGTACAAAAGGATTATCTAAATCATGGTGGGATATAATGCAAATATGATTGATAAAATCCAAGACAAGGACTACACTAAGTATGCCAAAGATTGATAATTTCTGGTAAGCTGCATATTTCCTTCTAAATGGTTAAGAGCAATGAATGCGAAAGATGAAATGGATAAGCTAAGATAGATGACAGCGATAGATTCAAATAGGATGGAGTGGATAGGTGCGTGAAGCGATCTCATAGATGGAAGAACTCACTTTTAGATAACGCCTGTTTACCAGGTTTTCACTATCTAAATATATTGCATTTTTTCCATATTTGATTTTTTTTTGTTCTGTTTTCTCTATTTAATGCTTTTTAAGGATTTTCTGCTTTTCTGATTTTTATTGATTTCTTCAGGACTTTATATGCCTTTCTTTTTTTTTCTTTTTTTAGGACTTTATATATTAAGCATAAAACTTCTTGAGATGAATAGAATTGATGGGCTCATCAAACCAATCACCTTTAGGTGTAGATAACTTGTATGCTCCTGAGCCATATGTTGCTACTATAACAAAAGGACCTAACCAGTTCAATTCAAATTTTCCCTTCTTTTCTTGGTCTGACTGATTCCTTGGATTCTCCCTTAGAACTAGACCTCCAATCTGAAAAATGTGTGACTTAACTCTATGATTATAACTTCTCTCCATTCTCTATTGATATGCCTTCAAATAATGTAGACACCTAAAATTGTCCAGTCTAATTAAATAAATATTTTTATTTATTTAATTACTTTAGCCTAATTCTTCTATTAATTAAATAAATCTTTATTTATTTAATTAATTCATTTATCCTCTTCTAGCCTTATTTCTCATTTAAATAAATACATTTATTTATTTAAATTATCATTTTCCTAAATTATATAAATATCTTATTTATTTAATTGATCCCACTTCCTCTATTAATTAAATAAATTTTTATTTATTTAATTAATTCATTAACCTTTTCTACCTATGACACATGTCATTCATCTCTTAATTCATATACTACCTACCCCTTTCATTATTTTATTATTTTCATTATCAAACCCTCATTATGCATTCAACCCTGCTTACGACTCGACTACACTACGCTTTTGCACTTTCATATGCGATCCTACTTGCAACCACATTTTCGTTCTTTGTTGAGCTCTTGTGCACATAAAATTTGAGAGCAAATATATTAAGAAAGATCAATGGAGATAGGAAGAATGGAGATCCAAACCCTATTGGAAATAAGATGGTATAATCTTTGTGATTTCATTTGATTTGCATTGTCTTAGGTAATCTTCATATGTTATGGTGGATCTTTGTTGTTGTTAGGCTAGGGTTTTGTGGTTGAATTCATTTAGTCTTTCAATATTGTTGTTTCCATTTTCACCGTAAATATTTTGGCACGCCTTGTGGGACATGGATTTTTGTTAGATCTGTGTTTTTTGTAGATTTTTCTAACCCTATATTGTTGTTTTGTAAAACAATTTGGAGAATAACCTTGTCCAGCTAGGGTTTTGGACACAAAATCAAGATCTTTGAGAGATTTGATCATATCTCACAAACGGCTTGGAAATTTTGCACCAAATTTTTTTTGCAAGTTGAAGATAGTATCAAGAGCTCGCAAAGAAAAATTCAGATCTATTGGAGCATATTTTAATTTTCTATGAATTTTCATAAAAAATTAATTTTGAGAGCAAATGAGCGAATTTTTCAGATTTTCTTACATTTTTGGAAATATCTCATAATTATACATAGGATCTATTCTTTGTGATTTTAATTTTGATGCAAAATATTTCCCTAAAAATTGGATCTTTAAAAAATTAGGGTTTTTCCTTATTTTGATCAGATCTCACAAACGACTTCGAATTTTGGCATCAAATTTTTTTTTCAAGCCAGGAAAACTATCAGAAGTGTTCAGTAACAATTTCAGATTTTTTGGATCAAAGGTTCATTTTATATAAATTTTTATGATTTTTCATAAAAAATTAATTTTGAGAGCAAATTAGCGAATTTTTTGGATTTTCTTACATTTTTGGAAATCTCTAAGAATTATACATAGGATATGTTCTTTGTGATTTTAAATTTGATGCAAAATCATTCCTCAAAAATCGGATCTTTGAAAATTAGGGTTTTGTATTATTTTACTCATATCTCACAAACTACTTGGATTTGTTGCAGAATTTTTTTTATGCAAGTTTGGAAGACCATTAGGACTCTCCAATAAAAATTTCAGATTTTTTGGATCGATTTTGCATTTTCTATGAAATTTTTATGATTTTTTATAAAAAATTAATTTTTTGAGCAAATTAGCGAATTTTTTGGATTTTCTTACATTTCTAAAAATCTCTTGAAATTTTACACGTGGTATTTTTTTATGATGAATCAAATCTTTGAATTGGTCAACAAAATGCATTGTTGAAGGCCCCTATTTCACAAAGTATTTCGGATCTAAAATTTGCTTGCAGGAAGGGGTGATCATTTGAAACAATCCAAACTACTAACAAATCTTTGTTGCAGGACCTTGACAAGGGTTTTTTATCTTTATTGTGTGCCTTTTTCTCATAGACTAGCAAACACTTCAATTGGTGCACTAAAATTGAACCATTGTCTTTTGTGTCTTGAGCAATAGGCTCTTTTTGTTTCATCTTTAGAGGGCCTGTCTTCCCGTGTGGTCATTAGGACTACTAGTGAGGAGAGAACGACCAAAGTGGTAGCAAAAGAAAAGCCATCTTCTTCCAAACCACTATAAATAATTGTATTCATGGTGAAAACTGTGGATAACGTGTGCTGATTAGTTCATACCGACACTATGTCTCCCCATAAACTCGTTTGATCAAATTTATTTGATCAGTTGTAGGGCGTAACCCCTACTGGCTGGGAGCCTTCTATATTTACAGAGCTGAAAGTGCCACATGTATGGCCACATGAGAGGATGCCCTTACTAGCACATTTTTGTTTTAGAAGCCAAAATCCTTCTAGTTGTTGAGGTAGGAGGTCGAACCTCTGGTAGCGGCCCACACACATACGATTCTTAGTAGAGATACAAAGTTCACCATGAGGAGTTTTTGTGGGGACTGATGCTTGGCTACCCCGAGAAGTGAGTGTTGAGGGTGAAGCCAGTGGGGTCAAGCATCTAAGTATCCGCTCTGAATAGCGTAGCCTCGAGGGAAACTCCATGTGGGATCAACAACTATTGTCTTGGCCATCCATAAGAATTGTGCTTGACTTATTTTGAACAATCAAACATTCAAGACCAAACGTCATACATTGTGTCTTTTGTGTCTTCAAGTGTATGCAAAACAAATTTTACATCAAACAACACACTTTTCTTTGAGTCATTTTTGAGTCTAAACACTTGCAAACATTGAGTCCTCATCAACACTGTGTCCTCTTGTCACGAAAAACAGTCAAAATTTCAAATTGGGTCACAACAAACAACTTCACAAATTGGAAAAATTTAAAGTCCAACAAACAAGAGCAATCAATTTCAGCATTCTTGAGCTTCCTAGGTTATCTCTCTGGGGTTTTCATCTAGCATTCAACCTATCTTTGGGTCTCACAAAGTCCATCATTGCTTTACATCTTACATTACATTCACATTTGTCTAAACTTGAGTCAAAAGGTCACTTGCTTGTCCTCATCTTGCTTTGTCAACACACTACATACAACAACATTTTGCTAAGTGGTCCCTCATCAAGGTCTATCACCTTTGGGTCTCATTTGGTCTTACTTAGAGTCAAGGTCAACTTACCTCATCAAGAGAAACTATCATCTCTTTGGAAGCCACACCTACTTTACTACATACATACTTGGTCTTACACTTTGGACATTGCAAGTACACCTCAGATTCATTTACATTCCATCCAACTCTTGGTCTTCCATACTCTTTCCATTTTCCTCTAGTTTCACACATCTTGGTCAATACCTAGTTCATGGTTGAAACCCGTTCCCAAAAATCTAGGAGAGAAGCTAAAGAGGCTCAAGAGTCCATAAACATGAGTGCCTATGAGTATGACAATGATGTCTTTTTCAATTCTGATCATACTACATTACCTGACATGGATGCCTATAGAAACATTCCAAATGTTGAGCACATGGACACTACAAACAACAATGGTACACACAATGACAATATGGAAAACATTTCAGTACATTCAGAAGAAGTGGAAGACACCATTATGAATCCCCATTTCAATAGATTGGTTGAGGAAATAATGAGGAGAGATAGACAATACTTTCTACAAGTGATGGCACAAAGTGGAACCAAGATCCCTCATGATTTTGACATGTCTCAAATAATGGAAAATCGACCGTTGCAATAATCTCACTCCAACATGGATCAAAGGAGGCCTAATAGTGGAGGCAATAGAGGACCACATATGGTGCTTGAATCACCATCATCTTTGTTTCAAAAACTAGAAGTCCCATACACACATGGTCAAGCTTATGATACTCACCTTCGCAGACCATTATGGAAGTCTTATGCAGAAAAATATACTCAATCACATGCCAATTCTAAGGACCAACCACCAAAGAAATTGGATATTTAAAGGCATGCTCAAAATTTGGACACAAGGAAACCCCGTGTCAAATTTGGGGGCAATACGCTAGAACAAACTCATGACATGCCTATAGAGTATGGTATACATTGACAAAGCAGATATGTCGTTCCTCAACATGACTCTATACCAAGTGGTCCATATACACAACATCATTATAGACCTCCTCCATATGAACATGTGTATGATCAATATCATCCATATATGCAACATGCTCCTCCTCCAATTGGTGCCTCAGGCATGGGGTATGGTCCAAGAAGTTGGTCTCCATCTAAGAGAAATTTAGAACAACAAATCAGGGACTTACAAAAGAAAATGGAGGACATAAATACACCAAAGCCAACATAAAAAATGAGAGACATATGTCTGTATCCATTTGACAAAAGCATTCCAATGCCTCCATTTCCTACACACTTTGTGACACCTAAGTTTGATAAGTACAGAGGAAAAGGGGATCCTAAGGCACATATAAGATAGTTTTTCATAGCTTGCATTGAGGTAGTAGCAGAAGAGACATATTTGATGAGATTATTCCCACAAAGCTTAGGTGATCAAGCTATGGAATGGTTCTCCCAACTCCCACCTAGAATTAAGTCATGGGGTGATTTAGCAGAGGCATTTATTCAACATTTCTCATACAACATAGAGACAGACATATCAATCACTACCTTGTGCAACACCAAGCAAAGGGATGGAGAATATTTTTCATCATTTTTACAAAGATGGAGGAATCTAGCCAACAGATGCTCTTGTGAAATTCCACAAAAACAAATGGTAGAAATGTTCACCCAGAATGTTAACAAAGACATTGGTTATGACTTAAGAAAAGCTTGTTTGTCCACCTTCAAGGACGTCATTGAAAAGGGCTTAGCAACAAAGAAAGTCCTAATTGAACAAGGAATCATTAAGATATTCAAGGAAAACAAAGATGACTTTAAAGGAAAAGATAAGCCGAGATTTTGGAATAAAAACAAGAACGCAGTCAATGATTGTGTTGTGGATGCCAATACAGTGCGACCTAAAATCATTTTTTCCGGATCAAGCTCTACAAACAATCAAGTGAATACTCAAACAACTTCAAAGTCACGAATGAAGTACACCCCATTGGGAGAACCACTTGAGTTAGTTTTCAAAAAGCTAGTGGCAAACAAGGTAATCACTATTCTTGATTTTCCTCCATATGAACCAAAGGTTAAACCAAATTGGTGGAATGATGATGAGTATTGTGAATTTCATAAGAGCAAGGGCCACAAGATAGGAAATTGCCATCGACTGAAGAACATCATACAAGATCTCATTGATAGAGGTGATATTGAGATTGAAGGACACTCATACAATAAAGAACATGAGATGTTTAAGAAACCATTCCCAAAACATGACAAGGGAAAAGATAAAGCCACAGATGATCAGACCAACTATACTAGAGAATCTTATAACTATGATTCAACTGCCAATCACATTTCAATGGACAATTTTGTCTCTACCATTATCATCAAGGACAAAATGCCTGAGAATTCTACCCAAAGACCCAAGATTATCCTAAAAGGCATTGGATCTTCTTCCGAACGTACCTCTAAATGTAATGTTATAACTCGTCAAGGTAAATTCACTTTGCAAGGTGCTCCAGCTAAAAACACCACTTCCGCATCAACCAAACATGAGTATGACCTTCTAGAACAGTTAGGGAAGACACTCGTGCTTATCTCAATCCTCGAGCTCTTACGCATATCCCCTGCACATAAAGCCATTCTTGACAAAATATTGAGAGACACTTGTTTCCCTACTGATCTGAACGTGGACCAATTTCACACCATGGTGGGATACCTTTCCGTTCCACACTCCCTTACATTCATAGAAGCCGAGGACAACTCCGTGAGCCAGCCACATAATGCACCGTTACACATTGAAGCCTTCCTACATAAACATCGAATAAAACAAGTCATGATAGATGGAGGAGTAGGTCTAAACATTTGTACATTGAGCACTATTAAACAATTGGGATACTCTGATAAAGCTGTGAATTCTACAAACAAAATTACCATCAAGGCATATGACGACAAAGAGCGTTCATCCAAAGGCACAGTCACCTTGCTTCTTAGAGTTGGGCCAGTGACAAAGGATGTGGTTTGTCAAGTCCTAGACCTGGATCTCACATACAATATATTATTAGGGTATCCTTGGATTCATGAGATGAATGCAATACCATCTACATATCATTAGTGTATCAAGTTCCCACACAATGGAGTGGAAGTGACCATCAAAGCTGACCCAAATCCATTCATATATTGCAACAATATGCGACCTAGATTAGAAATAACAATCCCAACCAATCGAGAGGCTATTCCTTCATCGGCATATGTGGATCCAGAATCCTTGAAAACTTCTACAACAAAACAAGCAGAGCTAAAAGAAAAAATCAAGATTAAAGACACGGGATGTGGTGAGTATATCTTTCATGTTGATCAAATCCCACTATCTCCTAAGGTATTCAGTCGACAAGAACAACCTACAAAAAAATTGCAATGCCAAAGAATTGGGTGTGAACTACTTAGTGGTTTGGCTACTAAGTCCGAATGCAAATCTCCTCTAGCGGTGCAAGCAACTCTTGATATCAATACTCCTAAGAGTGGTTCCAACAAAGAATCTATTGAGTGTATCGCCAACCCTCTTGAGAACTCACATAGCCTTACCATTTCATCCACTCATTCTATTTCCACTCCACTCCTAGACTTGGATCAACAAGAATTACAAAAGCCCTTACTCATTGGGGATGAAAGATCGAGCTTTGAAAAAAAAAATCTAAAAGTCAAAACTAAAGAAAAGTCCTTCAGTCCAAATCAAAATCAAAAGCTATTGGACTCTGCAAAAATTAAAGTCAAGGATAAAAATCCTATGAAAGAAAAAGAACAAGAGTTGATCTCCACTAATATCAAAATAACTAGGGGCAAATTTTCTAAAATTTCAAGTAAAAAAGCATACTTGTTGATCCTAAGTCTCCATCATGCAATCCTACTTTCACTTCTTTTCGCAATCATAAGCCTTCATAACTCATCCACTTGTTTCGCACATCCTTTCCCTTCTGGTGATACATCATGGACCTTTAATGGAGCTTCCTCGAGGGACTTTGTTGTCAGGGATGCCCAAATGTCTTCTGGTGACACGCATACGGGCCTATGTAGTCCACACACTAGTAATTCTATCTCAGTTCCTTTATCAAGGAAGACAAACACTCAAGATACACATCATTCATTCAAGGAACGTTGCAGCTACAATCATAAGGTAAAGCCTTGCACATTTGAGGTAGGTGACTTAGTTCTCAGAGAAAATCCTAAAAATCAACAAGACAGAGAGAAGAAGGGCAAGTTCGAACCAAATTGGCTTGGTCCTTACATCATCACAACAACATATGGATCTGGTTTGTATCAGCTCTCAACTCCAGATGGCAAACCTTTTGAGGATCCTATCAATAGCATGCACCTTCACAGGTTTTACACATAGCTCTTCCGAGTATCCTAATTCAAAAATACAAAAAAATAAAAAATAAAATTCAAAATACACACAATTTTTTTTTTTTTAAATTGGAAAACAGAAAAACATTTCGTCCAACGGTGAAAACCACTTCGGTGGCGCCCTGGGCAAATACCATGGTGAAAACCGGGTCACTGGCGTCATGTGTAGAGACATTGCTCCTCCCTCCTTTAGAATTCCATTTCATCCTTTCACTTTGCACACACTCACAACCTATCCATTCATAATAAACTTACCCATTCCCATCATGGCTTGTTATTGATCTACCCAAGATTGGTTAGCCATCCATAATAAACATACCCATTCCCATCATGGCTTGTCATTGATCTACCTAAGATTGGTTAGCCATCCACAATAATCCTTCATTTTCACCCCTTTTCATCCATAATAAATCAGATCCTATCTGTGGCTAAGGAAAATCCTACGTCTCGTGATGGGTGTGGAACTAAGAGCATCACATGTTTCGAGGAGTACAGTTTCCTCCACTTTTCTTCAGTCTATCCACGCACAATCCACAATAAAGCAACATTTGCATCACCAATCCATAATAAAGTTACATCTTCTCCACAATAAAGTATCAGTTGCATGGATTCAGTTAGTTTTAGATGAGACACAACAGCAACAATGGGCTTCAACAAATCAAATCTTTCAACAGACTCAGACAACATTATGGTTTAGTGCGATCTATCCTTTTTGTGAAAGTAAACATTGTGACCACAATCAAATAAGACTTATACAAGTGACAAGAGACACTAAACTTGAGGACTACAGTGGATGTTGGTGTCGAGTCTTGGTTTTCTTTTGATTTTATCTTTTGGTGACATGTCTTTTAGCTTTTCTAGGATGTCTCTGACTAGAGATTCTATCTCCAAGATGTCTTTGACTAGAAAGGCGAGGATGGGGTATCGTCACCTATTTTTTTCTTTTGTTGTCTGTGGATTGTCTCTTAGTAATGCTATGACTTGTCTAAGGATATGAGGACACTGTGAGTCTAGTATGAACTGGGGCATTCCTTGTTTGAGACTATCTGATCTCCATGCAAACAGGTATAATGACTTTCTGGGTCAAACATATGTTTGGATTGTCATAACCTATTTTGCCATAATAAAGCTCAATGATGATAACGCACAAGAAGCTCTTTCACTTCCATATCTTCTATCTTTCATCCCCTTTTCTTGATTGAACTCCATCGTCCTTTTTGAGTCCGTGTAGCCTGCTATCACATGACTGAGTATAATGACACACCAAAAATATTTGCATTTCATGTAGTTTGCACCTGCATTACCACATATAAGCATGTCATACATACATATAGATATTACAATTGCATCACATCCTTCACACAACACGTGTTAGCACATTTTACATTCTCATCATGTAAATAATCGTTTGCATTATCATATTCATCTACATTTCATACATTCACATTGGCATCATGCATAACATATTAAAAACATAAAAGAACAAAAAAATATTGCATTTCATCATGTACATATTTGCATCCATATCATAAGAATCACATAGAAACATACATCACATATGTACACATGCATATAGCTGCTACAAGGATGAATCATCTCATATATATCAAAATCATAAGTGTCATGATACAATGATGTTAAAATACATATGGCTACACAACCAATCCTCGTGTCGCCCTGTCTGGACATAGGAACCCATTGATCACTCCTCCTAGCACTGCTGGTAGTGCCAGTCCTGTCGCTGTCATCGTGTCCCATGCCACATGTCCAGCCCTCATCTCCAGTCTTGGATCCTAGAACACTCATCTCAGGGCCTCCCTATCTCCATCTCGATCATAGGGTATCAACTCCCCATCGATCGGTATCCTCAAAATCCTATATACATCCTCTAAGGTGACTGTCATCTCACCCATCGACAAATGGAAACTACAAGTCTCTGAGTGCCATCTCTCAGCTAAAGTACTAAGAAACCCCATGTTCGCCTGAAACTCATGCACATATAGAATAAATCACATACCCATAACCTCAATGGCAACTCGGTCCTCAAATGTCAGCTTTTGTTGTAACCTCTGAGTCGATGGGAATCTCTCCCGTGACTCCAACATAGGTAGGTACTCAACTGTGTCAATCATAGTGGCATTCCCTGTTCATCACAAAATGCTGCTTTTTATCCTAGTGGTACTCCCTATTCATCATAAAGTACTACGTATTTTGCACTCCCTGTTCATCACAAAGTGTTGCTCATATTTGCACTCCCTATTCATCACAAAGTGCTGCTCTTTTTTTAGTACTCCCTGTTTATCACAAAGTACTATGTCTTGGTACTCACTGTTCATCACAAAGTGCCTCGATCTATCCTATCCTAAGGCCTCTGCTTGAGTGTATCCTCTTGAGTAGTTTTTTAATTGGCAATGTATGTTCTATCACAAAATTGTCAATCCTAGCTCTATCTTCTATTCTAGTCTTCCCTAGAGGACCTTCTTGAGTGTATCCTCTCAACAACTTATCCAATCGACGACGTATGTTTATCACAGAACTGTCGATTTAACCTAGAAGACATAAACGCGCTTTCATTACATAAACGCACTTACATATTGCACAAACGTGCCTAGCTAACCCAGACGCGTTTGGCGCTGACGCAGATGCACCTACACATTTTTGACATTTGTTGACATATCCTAAAGTGCATTTATTGCACTACCTAAGATGCATTTATGACAATAATTAATGCAACAAAGTACAAAGAGGTTTTGCGGTACTCACCGGCTCTCCTGCATTTGCTGGCCTCTGAAATCGGCGAACGCGATCGAATCTGTGAACCAATGCCATCGCTGTTGACTATTGTTGCTCTATTCTCTCTTTGCACTCTAATCTCTTGGATGTGTGGATGACAATGAGGATGTATTTCCCTCATGGTCTATCTTATAGACTACCCTAGCCCTAGCCCTCGTTTCCTGAGTTAGTCTTCATTATCCTGTGACTCTGTCACTTTATCCGGTCAGTCCATTCTAACCTTTCTTTCTTATCGAGAGATTGTCTGCGATATTTTCAGACATTTTCATCCAATCTCTCGAGGGGGCATATCATTCCCATCTTGGGGCAACTTTGTATCAGTTCATATTATCTTATTTGAAACAACGCGACAAGCTGCATTGTCTCAAAGAGGGGCAAAATGTAGACACCTAAAATTGTCCCGTCTAATTAAATAAATATTTTTATTTAATTAATTACTTTAGCCTAATTCTTCTATTAATTAAATAAATCTTTATTTATTTGATTAATTCATTTATCCTCTTCTAGCCTTATTTCTCATTTAAATAAATACATTTATTTATTTAAATTATCATTTTCCTAAATTATATAAATATCTTATTTATTTAATTGATCCCACTTCCTCTATTAATTAAATAAATCTTTATTTATTTAATTAATTCATTAACCTTTTCTACCTATGACACATGTCATTCATCTCTTAATTCATACACTACCTACCCCTTTCATTATTTTATTATTTTCTTTACCTACCCTCTAATCATAGCCGACCTCTTTTACACCTCTCAATCTTATCCCTCCATTTCTTATAGTGTCTTCTATATAAGGAGATGATTCCTTCATTATCAAACCCTCACTATGCATTCAACCCCGCTTACGACTAGACTACACTACGCTTTTGCACTTTCATATGCAATCCTACTTGCAACCACATTTTCGTTCTTTGTTGAGCTCTTATGCACATAAAATCTGAGAGCAAATATATTAAGCAAGATCAATGGAGATAGGAAGAATGGAGATCCAAACCCTATTGGAAATGTGATGGTATAATCTTTGTGATTTCATTTGATTTGCATTGTCTTAGGTAATCTTCATATGTTATGGTGGATCTTTGTTGTTGTTAGGCTAGGGTTTTATGGTTGAATTCATTTAATCTTTCAATATTGTTGCTTCCAGTTTCACTGTAAATAGATGGGCTCATCAAACCAATCACCTTCAGGTGTAGATAAATTGTATGCTCTTGAGCCATATGCTGCTACTATAACAAAAGGACCTAACCAGTTCAGTTCAAATTTTCCCTTCTTTTCTTGGTTTGGATGATTCCTTAGATTCTCCCTTAGAACTAGACCTCCAATCTGAAAAATGTGTGACTTAACTCTATGATTATAACTTCTCTTCATTCTCTATTGATATGCCTTCAAATGATCTGTAGCATTTTGGTGACGTTCCTGAATCAACTCAAGTTCTTGAAGTCTAGAGACTTGCTCTTCTTCTTCTTATTCTTCTTCTTCTTCTCCTTCTTGTATAAGACCTTTCAAGGACACTCATAAAGAAGGTATCTCTACTTCGACTGGTAATATGACTTCTAATCCATACACTAAGCAATATGGGGTTGCACCCATTGGTGTGTGAATGCTGGTTTGATATGCCTAAAGAGCAGGATTTAGTTGAATATGCCAGTCTTTACCAGCTTCATTGACTGTTTTCTTTAGGATCTTTAAAATTGTTTTATTTGATGCCTCAGGTTGACCATTTCCCTGTGGATAATATGGGGTAGAAAACCTATGCTGAATATGAAATCTCTCACATAGTTCCTTCACATCTTCATTCTTAAATGGTCTTCCATTATCAGTGATAATGGTCATAGGGACTCCATAGTGACATATTATATAATTCAAGATGAATGATGATATTTGCTTTCCTATCACTTTTATCAAAGACATTGCTACAATCCATTTAATGAAATACTCCGTAGCAATCAGAATGAACTTATATCCATTAGAAGATGAAGGGTTTATCTTACCTACTAGGTCAAGACCCCATTGGGAGAATAGCCATGAACTTGCCATAGGATGCAGTTATTGTGCTGGTGCGTGGATGAGATTCCTGTGGATCTAACATTATTTGCATCTCTTAGCATATGTAAATGAATCTCTCTTCATGGTAGGCCAATAGTAACCCAAGCAGATAAGTTTTTTAGCCAGTGTTAAACCACTTGAGTGCATGCCGCAAATACCTACGTGAACTTCATTGAGAACTTTCTCAGATTATTCTTGTTCAAGACATCTCAATAGAGTGCTATCTAGACCTTGTCTATATAAGATATCAGTAATGATAGTATAGCAAGATGACTGACGGATAAAATTTCTCTTTTGATTGCTATTGTAGCCATTGCATCTGCTGCTTTGTTCTCATTTCTTATGATTTTAGTAAATGTTATTTCTTCAAAATGCTCTTTATTTTTTCAACCAGCTTTTTGTAAGGCATGAGCTTGTCATCCTTAGTTTAATAATCATCATTTATTTGGTTGATTATAAGTTGTGAATCACCATAAACATGCAATTCCTTGATGTTCCATTCAATAGCCATTTTGAGCCCAATAATAAATGCTTCATATTCTGTAGTATTGTTTGTGCATGGAAACCGCAATCTATATGATTTTGGAATTGTGTGTCCCTGAGGTGTGATGAACAAAATTCCAGCACCTGATCCATATTGTGTATAGGATCCATCAAAGTACAACTCCCAAATTTTTTTGCTTATTGTCAGAATGTCTGCATCATGAAATTCAATGCATAACGGTGTGTCGTCTTGTAAGGGCACTTCAGCCAATTGATCAACAATGACCTGTCCTTTGATAGATTTTTTATCAACATATTCTATATCAAACTCACTTAGTACCATACCCCATTTTGTCAGTTTGCTTGTCAAAGTTGACTTGCTCAACAAATACTTTAGTGGATCTATTTTTGCTATCCGTTTCATAGAATGAGTCAACATATAATGTCACAATTTATGATTTTCAAATACAACTGCTAGAGCATGTCTTCTCAATTGATGTATAGTTCAATTTATAGCCTACAAGTATTTTACTGATGCAATACACTGCTCTTTCTTTCCCTTCTTCATCATGTTGTGCTAAGAGAGCTCCCAGGGATACATTTGTTGCTGAGATGTAAAGTAACAATGATTTCCCTTTGATTGGTGATACAAGTATTGGAGGATTCATCAAATATTCTTTGATTTGCATAAAAACTTCTTCACACTTCTGATCCCATTTGAATGGAACATTCTTGTGTACAAGATGAGTGAATGGATGACATCTATCTGCTAATTGAGAGATGAATCTTCTGATTGATTTCAATCTCCCTTGTAGAGAATGCAATTGACTTATGTTCCTGGGTGACTCCATTTCTCTCATAGCTTTGACCTTTACTAGATCTACTTCAATTCCATGAGCTGATATAATGTACCCAAGAAGTTTTCCAAAGGTTACTCCAAATGTACATTTCTTTGGATTTAATCTAATTGAGCATAACATTCCAGCAGTAAGTACCCCATGCACAGGTGAATGTTGTCTTTTCTTAATCTTCAGGGGTAATTTTTATTTGATTATACCTCGAGAATCCATCCATTAATGAAAACATCTCATGTCTTGCTGATAAGTCTACAATTATATCAATGTTGGGCAATGTGAAATCATCGTTAGGACATGCCTTGTTCAAATCTTTAAAGTCAGTATAGACTCTTATGCTTTTATTTGACTCTGACACTAGCACAATGCTTGAGACCCATTCTGGATAGGCAACAGGTCTTATGAAACCCACATCCAATAGTTTCTTTAGCTCTGCCTTTACAAGGGGAGTGATGTGTTGAAGCATCTTCCTTAGCTTTTGTTTAACTGGTTTTGCTTTTGGATCCACATTGAGATGATGCATGATAAGATGTGGATCAAGTCCTAGCATGTCTGCATAGGACCAAGCAAAATTTATCTGTCTTTGTTTGAATAATTCTATGTATTCTTTCCTCTCTTCATTTGATAATGGTGCAGTAGGATGAAGGACTTTGGGGTCCTTTGATGTACCAATGTTTATTGCTTATGTTGGCTCTATTAAAATAACAGATCTCTCATGAAAATATGTTGGGAGGGTGTCAAAATTTCCATCTTCTGACACCTCAAGGAGGTTTTCACCATCAGATACATCCTTTATTTTTCCTCTTGATTGATCTAGTGTTGCCATGAAATGGTTTTCAGCACTAGGTCTTTTTCCTTGTTTTATTTCAATTTTGCTACTGAAAAGTTTGGCACTTTCCTGATTGCAAGAAGCATTACTTAATTCCATGGTGGAAGATATCTTAGGTGTTATTGGTTCTATGACATTCAGATATATGGCTAAATCATGATCATTGAAAAAGACATCCAATTCTGGGTTTTCTAAGTTATCCCAATCAATCAGTTTTGGATGAGTCAGGGGTAAGTCATCGTCATCGTCATTGTTGGGTGTTTCAAGGTTCATGATGTAATAGTCATAGTTTGGCGTAGAGTAGGTAATGTCATAGATAGACCTCTATTGAGGATAGTCTCTCCCAAGTGCTCTCCAATCGGTTCTAATGAAATCATGATTGGTATTTTATGATTCACAATCAAGTAACTCATCATCTGAAGTTTGTCCCTCAAACGAATGGATTATATCAACACCTACATCTTTGATACTACAGGTTCCCTCTTGATCAATTTTAATAAATTCATTTGTATCTTGAATTTGGCATACTTGTGCACATGACATAGAGGATTCTTTTGCTATCTTTTATCTTCTCTCAAACTCAGCGTCTTTTGGACTAATAGTCAATCCTTCTTGACTATCTATTAATTCTTCCATAGTTCCTCCATACCTTAATATTGTTGGCTCAACATTTGATGTAGATCTAATATTTTGTTGATTGCTCGATAATTGCTTGTGTTTCCTGTGGTGGTGCTTCTTATTCTTTTTCATCCTCTTTCTTTTGTTGTCTTTCATATTCCTCTTTCCTCTAAATTCTGATCTCTTCTTGTCTTCTTTCCATCTCTATTCTTTGTTTTGTGAAAGATGGGTCTTCATTTGTAATAGCTGTTTGTTCTTCATCCTTTTCTTCACTTGATACATTAGATGATAGATCTGGACCCCATTCATTTTCATTTGAATCTATTTCTGAACCATTGTCTAGAATCACACCACTATATCTAACAAGAATGTTATATGGTGAGAAGAGCTCTGATTTTGGCCATCTATTCTTTCACTGTTTCTGGAATATCTTGATCAAGTTCCACGCTTGTTTGTATTCTTTGAACTTATTTGCAAGATTCTTCTTCTCTTTGATTGCAATTTCTTCTTGTTGTTTCTCATGTTCTTCTTGTTTCTGTTTGTTAGCTACTATTTTTGTTGCTTGGTGTAGCCTTTCTTGTCATGGTTCTTCTTTAGGGACTGCTTTCTTTCTCCACCTTGGATGTCGATAATTATGTTGTTTTTGCTTTGATTTAGGATATCCCAGTCCTGATTTATCTTCTTTAGATTGTGTATGAGGACAACTAGATTCTGAAATACCTTCTTGACACTTACCAATTGGTCCTTTTCCTTCATATCCCATTTTTTGTATGATCTTATAACCATTGCCATATTGTTCTATGGGAATATTAACTTCTGCAGTTGTTGCTATAGTTTCATTTTCATCTCTGTACAACCAACTAAGAATGTCTTTGTCTTTGGTTTCTTCTGCAAGCGTTCCATCTCTAACAAATGCTCCATCAAACATTTCAATTTATTTCTCTGAGATCTGTGGTTAAACATTTGTAAGATTTCCATATGATTTAGGTGAAAGTGGCAAGCTATACAAATAATACTTTCCCATTCCTTCATCATTTAGTTTGAGATTTTTCTCAAAGGTTTTCCATAAATTTTCTTGAATTTCTTTGGTGGGATAGATTGATTCTCTGTTATGTGGAACTCTTGCATCTTGTGTTAATTTCAGATTATTGCAATATTGACTAGAGTCTGCGACTATAGTGACTTCTTGTCCATTATGAGGAAACTTAACACACTGATGGTATGTAGAAGGAACCGCTTGCATGCCATGAATCCATGATCTTCCCAGAAGAATATTATAAGATAAATTCAAGTCCAGAACTTGGCACAATGTATCTCTTTCCACAAGTCCTATTTTGATTGGTAACACTACAGTTCCTTTAGAAGAACATTCTTCCTTATCATACACCTTGATAGCTATTTTCTTCTTTGGGCCTACTGCATTTTATGAATATCCCAAAACCTTTATTAAACTTAATGCACAAATGTTTAAGCCAACTCCACCATCTATAAGTACGCGTTTGACATGGGTTATATGAATGGTGACTTCAACATGTAAGGGAGCATTGTGAGGGTGTTGCAAGGATGCGTCATCATTTTTAGAAAAGGATAAGCAATGAGGGGCTATGAGGTGTCCCACCATGTTTTGGAATTGATCCACATCCAGGTCTGTTGAAACTGTTATTTTCGTTAAAGCTTTCTCCAATATTTCCTTATGCACAGGTGAAACTTTTAGGAGCTCCAAAATTGATATTTGAGCGGGTATCTTTTGCAATTGTTCCACTAAGTTGTATTGTCTTTAAGTGGATGTTGATTTATTTTTTATACCTGGAAATGTAGCCTTCGCTTTGCTTCTTGTAATAACATTGATTGGTTCTGAAGGTGCGTTGTCTTTAACGATGATGACATTTACCACATCATCATATGTGTAAGTGTAGTTTACTTTAGCTTTTCCTTTGTCATCTTTTGATTTAGATTATTCACCCTTTTCATAGTTTGGAAGTGGAGTTTTGAATGCTAGATGGGATTCATTCATCTTATGACCATCCACTGTAATAGTTCCATTATAGATTAAATCTTGAATAAGGTGCTTCAATCTTTGACAATCATTGGTTTGGTGTCCTTTTTTTCGATGATAATTGTAAAAATGATTGTCATTCCACCAATTAGGTTTGACTTGAGGTTCATAATTTCTTGCTTCTGGTAAAGTAATCAATTTATTTGTAAGAAGAATTTTCAAAGCTGATTCCAAGGGTCCCCCAAAGTTTGTGAATTTCCTATGAGGATTGGAGAAGAAAGACTTGGATTTACTGTTCTCTTGATTGTTGTTATTTGGTACTTGACTTGATAAGTTGAAGATTGGTTGTTGTTTGGTAGCATTGTTGTCGTCATTTCCTCCATTGGTAACATTCCTATTCTTTGACCCAAATTTAGGTTTGTCATTGTTATTGTTGTTGTTGTTGTAGGAATTGTTGTAAATTTTTAACTCTCCTTTCTTTACCATTACATCTTCTATCTTTAGACCATTTTCAATCATCTTAGCAAAAGAAGGAGGACATTGCATTTTAAGACGGTAACTCATTTCACTGATAAGGTTGTCAATGAATATGCCAATTTTCTCTTGATCGAGTACATCTCTTGGATATCTATTGAACATTCATTTCCATCGTTGTAAAAAGACCATGAAAGGTTCACCTTTCTTTTGCTTGACATTACATAAATCTAGCATTGTTATCTCATTTCTTACATTGTAGGAGTATGTTCACAAGTTCTTCAAAAGATTTAATTTTAGATGGTAGTCTTGAGAACCATTCCATTAATTGTCCACCTAATCTTCTAGGGAATAGATGCATCAAGTAAGTTTCATTGTGTGCAAATTCCATACTCATAGTGCAAAATTCCCTAATGTGATCTTGAGGATCAAATTTCCCATCGTATTTATCATATTTAGGGATTTCACAATGTTGTGGGAATGGTATCATGTTTAATTTTTTGTCAAAATGATATGGGTAACTATCCTCTAAAGAATATTTCTTGGAACTCGTTCCATTTTGCATATCTCGCATTTGTCGTTATAAGGTTTGCATTTGTTGAGCGAGAGTTAACAAAGGATTATCAATATGGGTTCTCCTTGTATCTTCATAAGTTCTTCTATCACCACACTCTCTTCTTGTATCATCATAGTCTTTTCTTGTTTTATCTCCTCTTGTTTCCTCATGATTTACTTCATTTACATCCTCGTTATTTGGATTATCAGTGTTTTGATCATTACTCATCTTTGCATCTTGTTTCAAACTTTCTATGTTAAAGTCTTGTGGCAATTTAGGTCATGATTTTGCCAACATTAGAAGATATTTTTCCTTTGTTTCTCCAATAATTTTTCCATTAGTTTGTCAAATTTAAAATCTTTTTTCAAGGTATCTAATGGTGTTATTGACCACTTCTTCATCAACATCTATGTATCCAAAAGTTTGAAACATTGAATTTTCTTCTTCCATTTGTTTTTGTTGTTTTCTGAATTGCTCGTATTGAGCTCTAGTCCAAACTGGCATGTGATTGATTCGAAAACTTCCCATGTTTTGACCTTCTAAATACAACTCAATAAGTGATTATTGGTTTAGGAAGATAAGATTTGTTGATTTTACCACTGTTATTAGTACATTATGATAAATCATCTTGTTGTTGAAAGGCACGTGCTTGCAAAAGTTCTCTGTCAAATTCTGTCCCGTAACCACATAAATAGTGACGAAAACGATGTAGGAATGCCCTATGTTTTAATAAGATTTTGCGATTGATATAAAATAATCTTATCCTCTTCACAGTAGCCTTATAATTGGGTTTTCTTTTCTTAAAGTGATATTTAAAAGTCATATAAGCATATGATGGTTTACAAGTTTGTTTGATTCCAATGTGAATGCAATCTTTATTTTGATATAACCTAGGTTCAAATAGGAACGATATATCCAAGAAATGAACAAAGGTTGATATGATCAAGTTTTGTGATAAAGGATTTGATATATCCTAATGAGAAACCGATAATGTTGATTTTTGCACTTGAGATTTTTGAATCACTAACTTGTTGAATGTTTTATGCTTATGAAAACCTTTGGAAATAGCTTGTTGGATTGGTAACTTGATTATTTGACTAGTTTGAAGACTTGTGATAGTTTTTTGCTCAATTCAGACTGATGATTTTTCAAGTTTTTGACCATTTTTTAGAATGTTTTTGTAGACACAAAAGACACAATGTTTAAAAAAAAAAAAATGCACAAGCAAGCACGAATCCTATGGTAGGCCGAGACAATAATTGTTGAATCTCACATGGGGTTTCACCTGAGGCTATGCTATTCAAAGTGGATATTTAGGTGCTTGACCCCACTGGCCACCCTCGACACTCACTTCTTCAGGGTAGCCAAGCACCAGTTTCCATGAAAACTCCCCATGGAAAACTTCATATCTCTACTAAGAACCGTATATATGTGAGCTGCTTCAGAGGTCTGACCTCCTGCGCCAACAATTAGAAGGATTTTGGTAGCTAGATACAAATGGTTTTTAATAAGGGCTTCCGATCATGTGGCCATACATGTGACACTTTACACTCTGTAAATACAAAAGGTTCCCAACCTATAGAGGTTACGCTCCATAGGGTTTATGGGGAAACATAGTGTCGGTATGAATTAATCAACACATGTTGTCTATGACTATTGTCACAGACATGATTTATTTAGAGTGGATCAAAAGGACTTGATATTAGCTCGTTTCCACTTAAGTCATTCCCCTCTCACTGTCCCTCTCAAGGCAGCTTGGGAAGGCATGCCCTCTAAAGATTACACATAAAAGAAAGTAGGTCTGGTTTTCAGATCACCGTATGAGGATGAGAGTATACTTGCCGACTACTTCGACAAGCACAAAAGACAGGTTTATTTTAAGTCTTCTAAGAATCTACGTGCAACTACTTTAAGGAAAACACTCAAATGTAAGTTGCATGTTGTTGATTATCCCCCTAGTTAAGCTAGATGAACAAGATATGATCTTTTACTTGAAAACCCCTTAATTTAGCTAAGTGAGGAAATGCATGAAATTTGCTCAAAATGAACCCTACATGAAGATAAGTCAGTATTTTTTCAAAAAATTGGTCTTGGGGAACAAACCTGCAAAAGTATGTTAGTTGACAAATTGTGAAAATTTACCTTTGCAAATTATATGTTTGACATAACATATGTTCAATAGGGCAGAGCATATGCCTAAATGAATAATAAAAGCGCTACCTTGAAAACAAAAGTGCTAACCTATGCTACAAAAGTGCTAACATGCGTTACAAAAGCACTAAACTGCGTTTACAAAAACGCTAACCTACGTTTACAAAAGCGCTAACATGCGTTACAAAAGTGCTAACCTGCATTACAAAAGCACTAACCTACGTTACAAAAGTGCTAACCTATTAGATGATTGCGCTGCCAAATTTCACACATGCTTGAAACTAGATTACACATGTGTTAAATTGATTTTTACGAGAATTAGATAGGATATTAGAAGGATATGTGCGAGGTCTTAGCCCCACAGTGGGTACCAAAAATGTTGAGGCTAAAGTTGAACTCCAAAAAATTGACCTGAAACTTGTTAGTCCATCATAAAATATAAAAATAAAAGCTACAAGAAACTTAACTTTGATCAATGAAGTAACATGAAGTAAATGAAATAAACAAGATTATACCTTTCATGATTTACACCTCATTGTGTCCTAACTCCACTGTTGCTGGTTGCAGATACTTTTGCTCTTAGAAAAGCAAAAGTAGCTTCCAAGATGGCATATGAAGAATAGACTGATAGTTAACTGATACTAAGATATACATATGTAAACGATTTAAGCTATGATAATAATTCTAAAATTGCTAATTGCTTCAAACACAAACTCACAAATGCAAGATAAAGACTCCTAAGATGACTATAAGATTAGCTATTATTTTCAAAATGGCTTAAGAGACCTCTTTTATAGATTTTTGAGTGCATGCACTTACGTGGCAGAGATCAACGATCATGATTGAATGTTGCAAATTGGATGGCTATGAGCAAGAGGTTGAAGGTTGAGAGAAAGGTGGAAGGAGTAGACAAGTGTCACTCATCTCACCTTGATTGAGTTGAAGACTTGAGAGAATATAGGATAGTTGGAGAAGATGCAGGAATGAGAGGACAAGTGGACTCAAGTCCTCCTAAGATATGGGGATGTTGGAGAGAATATAAAAGAAAGTTAGGAAATATGTGTACATACACAATATTTCATTTATTTTGGAAGTTGGAGATAAGTGGCCAATAAATGATTTAATTTAATTTAATTTTGTTGAATTAATTTAGCCACATGATGGATGAATTGGCAAAGAAGAAGTGATGTGGAGAATGAAAGGTGAGTTGGAAAAGGGATTAAATAATTAAGAAATTATTTAATTAATGAGACTATTGGATAATAGATAGAAGAATAATTAAATATTAGATATTTAATTAATTGATTAGAAGAAAAGGATATAACGATTTAATTAATAAAATATTTCAATTAAATTAATTAAAGAAGGACATGAAATTAATTAAATAAATTAATATTTTCAAATTAACTATTTAATAGAAGAATAATTATTAAATAAATATAAAATATTTATTTAATTGCTCATAGGCAACTTTTTTTTTATTGGTATTGCTCATAGACAATTTTTTGTGTATACAATAACAATAATAATAAAACTTTGGGTTGGGTCGCACACACTAATAAGATAATGTTTTGTGCCCCACTCATGGCCTCATGTGTTCATATAGACAAAGGATGAGATTGCAAAGGCTTGTATGAAGAGACGAAGCTAGCATGTTGTGCAATGCCTTATCTTCATGAAAGGATTGTACAATATTGCATGAGTTCTCCATGGGGGTTGGGGTCTGGAGTTAGGAGATGGTCAAACTTCTAGGGTAACTCATGAGAGGCTATGCGATGACACTCTCTCCTCATGTACCCTAGTAACCTATTTTGTTGTTTGTTTTAAGTGGAAGCCACTAGAAATCTTTCAATTGTTCTTTTGGAAGTTTCTTTGAGTCTTTTGTTAGTTAATTGAAGGTTTTGATTGTTATCCCTTTCTTGGAAGTTTTTTGACGCTCTTTTGTATTCCTTTGCTTGTTATCTTTATCTTATTTTCTTGTTGTTTGGCATCTTTTGTATCTTGGTTGTGAGTATGATCATATCTTTTATCCCTAGCCTTTATGTTTGTTGTTTGAGGTCTTGTGTCTATCTCTAGCTTGGGGGGTGGACCTTTGGGTTCCACATGGTTGGGTGGTAGTGTTTACCATCCATCAGGGTTTTTGGCGTCTTTGTTCATGAGCAGTTGGATGGATCTTACCTTGTATTCCAATGATTTTACATTCATTTGTAGATTATTAGAACCATTGTAATGTAATTGATATGTATCTTCCAGGAGTAATGTAAGAGAATATGTAAATGCATAATTGTATACATGTACTTTTAATTGAAAGGATATTTGTAAATGAATTTTCTAAGTATGGAGGATTGTAATAGGATTATTGTAATAGATGTGTTTGTAATAATGGATATCTTGTAAGTGAATTTACTCATATGGATTATATGTTTGTTCTCATTCTTTATGCATGTTATCATAGGAATATTTCATTTGGTGGTTTAAAATGAACTTAGCATAGATCTTTATATGATGAGTTATATGATTAATGAATGTTAGTGAGTGTTGCTTAGTAGCGACATTAGGGAACCCTTAGAGATTTGTTATGAGAAGTGATTAAGTTTTCTCCTTAACATTGTTATGATTCATCTATGTTATGTATTGTATTTACATAGAATTTTAATTCAAATTTAATGATGTATGATGTTTCATTTTAAAAAAAAAAATTGCCATCTTTTGGTTTATTAGTTGTTATTACTTTGGGGTTCCCTGGCGGGGCGTTACGTCCATAGGCTAGAAAGTTGTGTTATGCTAGGTGATCCACGAGAGAGAGCAAGAGGACATGCATTTAAAGGTGATTCATATTGATTTTTGTTGAATTGGATAAAATCCCCTTTCGTTTTATGAACCAATTATAGTTTTAGTTAAGTTGGAGATACCATTTAATAGATATTAGGTAATTGAATTTTTTTTGTCAAATATTAAATTAATTGGTGTTGTCGTTTGGGTTAATGAAGTAGATCTAATGAAACATAGTCACAATCCATATATTAATGGAGTGCTATAATGGAATCAACATTTTATTGTAGCTCCTTGTGAACAATGCCTTGGATCCCGCATCGACATAATTTGTATTCGTCTTCTTTAAATCTCTCTTTAAAGAGCTAACAAAATTAGAATTTGCTACAAAAAATAGATGGTCCAATCATTAATGTTTTATACATGTCCATGTTGATCCTCCAATCCTACATCAAACACAATCTAATCTAAACCACAAAATGCCATGAACCTTTGATAAGTATGAATCTACCTTGTAGTCAATCCTATCGATTTTGGAAATCCATCATTATCCAACCAAATAGAATATCAAGTGACATGCTACAATATTTCTATTATTAGTATTTATCTATTATCTTAGATGGTAATCAATGCTTAAATAATCAAAGAAACATAGATTAACATAAATAAATAAAAAATTGACAAAGGACTACAAAATATTATTACAACACAAAAAATAACTAATATTGTTGAGGATTGTATACCTTAAATTGGGTATTTCATTGTTTTAAGCTTTTTATAGTGAGTAAAATAAATTGTTCTATAGAAAATATAATTTGCAAGTGAGCAAAAGTAATTATCCAATTGTCACTGTATCAAAATGTGTCAAGTGTTGTAAGTGGTCTAATAATCATACCTCCAAAAAGTTATTTTTTTCAAGCCACTACAAAAATCTCGTGCATCGTGCTTTGCTTCAAACACCATAGTGTTCCCATCTGTCATCTATCCTTGTAGAAGTAATAATGTTCGCTTGAATAGATTTCCCTTATTTAGCATAGTAGAGATGGTCTCTCCACTCCTTATTATACGAAAGCCTATTTGGCTTGTATATTAAGATGAAGGCCCTAAATAGGCTAGAAGCACGAGTTTGCAACCTCCTACTTATAAGATCAAGATTAAGAAATATTGTAGAAGGACCCTCTTGTTGAATGGGGTATTAGAAGTGACAATCACAAAGCCTATGTTAGGTCTAGTACGTCGATGATTGAGATCCCCTATTGCCATAGTAACATCTCATAAGAAGACATTTAAATTTCTGACATCTTAAATTCTAGCTCAAGGGGAAATATCTCACCCCAGACTAAGCTTGATTATAGTGGGGATTATATGTGCATATCTCATACCAATAAAAAATATTACTAATAAGAAAGTTGATCCTTAAAAATGACTTAATATTGATTAGTAAGAATATTTTATCCACCAAAAGATGATATCCAAAACACACATCTCTAATAAAAATACAATATGACTTATGATCCTATCTTGACAAATCATTCACAAAGTATAAAATAAAACTTAAGTTGCAAATGAGAATTCCAAGTAATTACTACACTAAGATCAAGAAGATTACCAAGCATAATATTACGGGTTTGTGTAATCGACTCTTCTTGCTGATGCAATGCAACCAATGTCTTGGAGGTATCCTCCTTGATATTTTTTATAGCCTCTAATCAATTATTCATGATGCTAATGGTCTTTTTAGCCTTCTAAATCACATAGCCTTCCAAATCCTACATAGGTTTGTTTTAAAAACCCCTACTCTCTACAAAATCATTCTTATAACACTTGCATGTAGATCAACATAAACCCTATATTTCTCTTTCTCCCTCTCCTCAACCCCAAATTATTACTTTGCTACAAATTAGAGTTGGGTATAGAAAACTTCTTGAAGGGAATTTTGTCTAAGACTTTGTGAGATATTATTTCCTAATTTTTTAAACCCTATACTTGTGGGTTGAGTTGGTGTTTTTTTTTTCAATTTCCCTAGACCTTCCATGTAAGAGACTTGAGCTAACCGTTGCAGTGTGGGGTCATCCCAAGATTGTGTGTTTTTTCTCATGAGACACAAATTCTTCACACTTCTTTAACTTCAAACATTTATTACTACTATTGTTAGCTTTAATTTCATCAAAATATCTACTATTATAATTAATTAAATAATACCATTTTGAAACTTACCAACCAAATCGCCTTTTTTGAGGCTTTTATTCTTCATTAATGACTAATTCACGTATATTATTATTATTTTATTATGCATCATCTAATTCATATCAATTGCTTGTATCCACATTTATCTTATCCATATCCAATTCATTTTGATTATTTTTATTTCAAAAAAAATAAATAATGATTTTTCTAGTCAACTATTTAAAAAAAAATTAAAATCTATTTTTCCAAGATGAAACACTACATATTTATAGAAATTACAAGATGCAGTCACTTATAATGACTCATCGACCAGATATAAAATATAAATTTGACAAAAGCGTCAATATTTTATCTTAAAAAATATATCATAACAACATAAACTATGATGAATATGACGTCGTTTGGTTGATTCAAATCTCGCCCAACTAAATTTGAAACTTGAAATCCCTTCTTCGCATTGTGAAGAATTCTCAATTTCCACGATCTTTTGCTCCCGTGCTTCTCTGCACGATTTTTGGTACATTTGTTGTTCATCCTAATTAACCCCCTTCTATCCCCAACATTCAGGAAATTAAGCAAATACGAATAGAATGATGAAATAGCCTTCGCTCATTAACTAAAAGTAGGGTCGCTACCAAAACTAACTCCGTAAAAAAAATTGTAGAAATTATGCTTTTCCTAAATTCAATACCCTCCAAAATTTCAGACCGTTACAAAGATTTGCACAAGATGGATCGTTTAACAATTTACAGAGTTGTTTATTCTTCGAAAAATTCTCAGAAATCTTGAAATGGAATTTGTAAACCAAGAGGCGTAGAACTGCAAAGAAGAAGAAGTTGGTGTTCAAGAATTAGCCTGTACAAAGTAACAATTATCTTCGTCTTCTTCTTCTTCTTCTTCTTCTACTCTCTGTGTTTGGATTTTTCAATGTCTTTCCACCTTTTTTTATTATGTTTTTAATCTGGCACATAAATGGCTTGTACAGAGAAGCAGCAGAATCACACCAATAAATAGAAATTATAGAAAGAATTACAGAAGAAGCAGGAGAGAAGAACAAGGAAAATGAGGTATAGAAAGAACATTTAACATATATAAGCAATTTTATACAATACCAGTTGCAACCATGGCGCAACATTCTCTATTTAGAGACCATGAGCATATACAGAATCAGCAGGAGCTACAATTAGATTCAGATTCCCAATCCATTTCATCATGCTTACACACACCACAGCAAAAACAAGAGAGCTACCGCAGCCACAAAAAACACCACCCTCAACCTTCTACTTCGCAATCGTTGGAGAATGGTGATAGGGATAGATCAGGAGTCCCCAAGCTCGAAGAAGCAAATAAACAGAATGGAACACAAGTAGGGTCTTCTCCACAGAACGACGGGTCCACAGGTATGCTTTCGTTTCTGAAGATATTTTGTTGCTTTTTGTTGTTTTTTCTAGTTCAGTTTTATGCACTGTTCAATCCCATTGATTGTGCTTTTTTAATTATGTACTCTCTTCTATGTGCTACCGGTGGACATTAATATGTAAATTAGATTGAATTTGGTGTCCTGCAGTAGCAACAGGGAAGACAGTGTTCCTGAGAAAACTGAATGCACAGGCTCCTGAATTCGTTCCAAGAGGAGGTTCTTCTTCATTGTCCCCTCTGCAGGGGCCAACAATACCCCCTCTTCAGCAGAACCGCAAATCAGCCCTGCCACGCCTTACGATTCCTCAGAAGCCCAACTCTCAAGTGTATTCATCACCCAGATTACCTAGTCAGTTCTCTCCCATTCCTTCTCAAGTGGGTCAGTCTTCGTTTTCCTTTTCTTCTTCCCCCAGGACTCCTTCTCATCTTTTCACTGCTGTTGGTACTGCTGAGTGTAACGGTGATCATGAAGCCTCCGATGCAGACAATACAGGGAGTTGCAGTTCGAATTCTTTATCCAAGGGTGGTCTCCTCACTGAAGAACTCAGGCAGAAAATTGTTAAACAGGTATATGGCTCTTAATTTCAGAATTTGACAAAAAACTTTTTATGCATAACATCTTGTCTTTGTGAGGGGAATCGGGTATCACTACTAAAGATTTATGTGTTGTCTGAGAGTTTCAGATGGGACCAATTTTAGAGAGTCTGCAAAAATAATTTTGTGTACGCCTTCAATTTTTGGTTGGAAATGAACTTGCACTTTTTAGACGTTTCTTGTTATGTCTTTGGAAGGGTTGTTAGGTGTTAGATCGGTTCCACTTTTGAAAGCTCTGTAAAAGGATTTGAGCATGCTCTTTCTTTTTGGTTGGAAGTGGGGAGAAACGTTGTAGGCTTTTTAACTCATTGCATGTACAAAATTTAGAATTGATTGAACTTATTGCAATCTAAGCTACATTAAAGGCACCCAGCAAAGAATATAATGGAATAGAAGACTTATGTCCACGAGACCAAGATGGACTATGGGACAGCAGATCTTCCTATTTTAACTTTGTGAAATGCTGATCTCCTACTATTCAATTTAATAAAGAACTCTCCCATTCTCTCAGCCTTCTCCTCATTGAATAAATCATGAAAAGACGTTGCTGCTAAATTTATTATCTACTTGACCTGAATGTCTTTGTACACGTTGCACTCTAGACTAAAATCTTCTGTTTACATTGACCCTGCTGCACAAAGGACTTATCCCCTCTCTTCTTAAGCCTCTTTTGGCCTTTTCCACCAATTATTGTTAGGACAAAAGACAGACAAATGGAATGCGGGTGAGTCAGGGTTCCATATTCAAGATTATGAACTTTGGCAGTATATATGATTTGAATTATAAGTATTAAGTTGCAAATTAGATAGCAATTGTGCTACTTTTACCTTCAGGTGCTCTGGTTTTTCTTAAGGAAAATTTTTGTACGACAACATATATTCCTCCTTCACCACCTTGTGTAAACCTTATTATATCTTCAGAATAACATCTGAAGGCAGCTATTACAGGTTTGCCACTTGTATCCTTGTACTGCCCCAATTGTTGTTGAGAAGCATGCATATGTCACCAGTGTTTCTTCCCTACCATGTCTGCAGAAGAATCTGAGATTAGAGACTGCACTCACAATGCTTTTGCTTTTGCCCTAGCCAATATTTTCGTTTGGAATATATATGTAACAAATTCTTATTTTTCCATCAACAGGCAACAGAAATTTTGATTATCAGTTCATTGGGTTTACCAGGATATATTTTATTACAGTTGCTTGAACCTCCACTCTACTGGAGTGTACCTAACTTATCATTGTCTTTTTGAGGAAACTGTAATTGGGTATTGCAACTTGCAAGCGGGTCACTATTCAAATTCCACTACACTTTTTTCTTAATAAACACCCTTGTACCAGAACTGCTAGTGTTCAAATTTCACACTAGTGTTGAAGGGGTCCTTATTGTATTTCCCCACTTCTCTCTAGCTTGGGGGTTCTGCTATTTCAGTATAACTTGAAAAAAAGAAAAAGAAAAACAAGGAACTAAAAGCAAAAAAATAAGTATTTTTTCTTATTTGTGTTTCTTGCTTTTTTTGCCAATATTACCTTATTTTACTTTTGGCAATGTTTATTTCATCAATTTTTTTTTTGTCATGGATGTTTTTAGAAGCCCCAAATTTTCAGTAGTTGTGATACAGGGAGCCTGCAAAACCCTTCTAAAACCACCTGCAACACACTTCAATACTTATGCAAATATGGTTCAGGAAGATAAATTTGTATCAACACCAAATGGATTCAGCAAACCAGTGAATTCGTTATTGCAATATGAAGTAAATTTATATGACAAAGGGACTAGCCTGTTGGCTTCCCATATCAACATTCAAATCTAATCTCTAACTGTCCTTAGACCTGCAACAGCAATACCAAATTCCCACCCTTAGAATCCCAAAACCCAAACAGCCTCCAGGTGTAATGTCCCCCTTTGAGATTTATCCATATTCAGTCCTGAGACAAAATTTAACTTAAAGTGAGAGTTGTAATTTACTAGTAAATATAATTTTATCAAAACTGAAGATATTTTATTACAATATTTAACTTAAAATTCTAAGACCAGTTCGGAAGATAGAACTTATCTTCACAATCGATGCTATGAGTTTTTCTTCTTCAAGTGGCTCTACAAATCTGTTATAGGTCTGCAACAATACTTTCTTCTTAGATTTTCTATGATGGAGCTCTTTACTTCACCTTTAAATGCACACACAATCTTTCGTTCAGATCTGCAATGAAATTCTTTATTTATCCCATTACAAGTCTGTAATAACGTTCATAGAATGCTCCTTTATCAGTGTATGTAATCTGTCTGATTCTTCTTCTCTTATTTTCACTCCCACCTTATCAATGTTACTTATTCAATGGTTGATGAATAATCTTTTCTTCCCAAACCTTCTTCCTCAAATTGCTATGATGGTGATAATGAATCTTTCTTTAATATACTTCATAATGCCGCTCCAAAGTCTGCTTTATTTCTTCGTGATATTCCCTTATATATTTGCTTCATCTGTTACTCTGTGACTGCAAAGTCTTCTTTCTTTGTCTCAACGTCAACTCTGCATAATATAACTCCTTTTATAATTTTATATACCCTGCTCTATATAAATGATCTTCGTGCAATGCTCTTGACTGAATTGATACAATCACTTCCATATCTAGTCCCTTTTAGATCCCTATATACTTATTTCAAATCTGCATGTTCATGTTCATATATATATATGCTGGTGTATATCTTGTGTCTTTTTAAGCAACTCACTTATATATTCCTCCAAAATATGCATCCCCTTAAAAGACATGCCTCTTCCAAGAGGAGCGATGCTTTTTAACAGATCGCACTTCTATTATAATAATTGCTTCTTTTTGGTGTTTGTTTATATTAAACAAATCACTGCTCTATATAATCCATCGCTAGTATTGATGTATGTTTGTATAGATCGTAGCTTATATACAAATCGCACCCCTATGTATCCTCTAAACAGATCGCTGTCTTAATAATCATTATGATTGTTTGTTCTTAATGAACAGTTCACTGCCTTATGTATTTCTTTAGTGCATTGATCAGAATTGTTGTTTTATTTGCTGACTTAAAACAAATCGGATCCTTTCACTTAGCAATTGTAATAAATCAGTTCTGTATGATTTGCTGCCTAACAAAGTCACTTACCAAAGTATAACCCCTTTGTTTATTTAACAACAAATCATTGCTTTTCCCCTTTTGACTAAGTCAAATCTGACTTGTTTAATTATATTGCTGACTTGTCCCAATAGGTCGTATTCCTTGATAAATGTTTGTTCTTCGATGCTGGGCCACCATTGCTATTATATTTATTTTAAACGTTGTCTTCATTTGTATTTGTTTGTTAATAACTTAATACAAATTGCTGCTCATTATATTGATCTCATGCGGAGTCCACCATATTACATAGACCCGGTCTTGTCTTAGTTTCTGAATGCGTTGTTTAAGCGATGTCTTGCATACGTTTGTTTAATCAAAGTCTTGATTACTAATCGCTGTTTCAATCACTATATGTCTTTAGTCTTCCTTAAGATAGGCGCTTCACCTTATGACACATTAATTACTTTATATTTGGCAACTTCATGTTTTGATCAACCTGGATTCATACTCATATTATCCTTGCAATGGATTGCTTAATCAACATTAGTAGTCGGCATGAAATCAAGCATAGTTTCCTGTCATATGATATTGATCATAATTTGAAGGTTCACTATTAAAGGCATATCAAAGTCCTTAACATCTGTAGTAGGTCTGATCTCTATACAAGTTTGTTTAGATAGTTGTGTTGGCTTTGAATACTCTTATCATTTATAAAGATAATACAAAGAGCTTTCTCTTGTTACCATCCTTCTATCTTTTATTCCACACAATATTTGATTTTAGAGATTTAGCATTTGGATGGGGACATCACACCAACCTCTCTACTTTTACCCAAAATCTGGAAACTCTTCCTTTCTAAAACCCTGCACACACACCCCCAAAACAGAGAACACCAAATACTATCCCTTTCAAAAACCTAAACTTCTGCTCTAAATGCTACGCAGTCTCTTAAGAAGCATCCACCCACAAAAAGCTAAAAAAAGAAGAAAGGCATTTAACTCCCATACATTACTTTCAGCCCATTTCAAATTAGCCAATATTAGGTCCTCACGGCAGGACTCCACTACCCTACCCAGCATAGGAGAATTTAAAATTTGGAAGAGATTCTCTCCCACGTGGAGGATGCTCTGCATTAGACACCCGTGGTAGAAAGAAAAGTGACCCTGTCACTTCTCAAGAGGAAAACCATGGCCTTTAACTTCAGCTTCTGATAGCCAAGATGAGTCTTCAATAGGTCTTCCAAGCCATTTTACCAAATACTGCCTTATCAGACCTTCACCATTTGAGATAACTAATCAATGTGTACTTAAAACTGCTTTGGTCAGTCAAAACAAAAACTTTGCATAAATACAGTATACCTCAGAGATTGCGCTATGATCAGATTTTCTTCAACAGATTCTACACTGCATTCATCACCCAGATTTGATTGCAAATCCTTATAGCATTCTGATTATCACTTTTCAGAAACAGCATATCGCTGCTTTTATAAATCTGTCTTTATATCAAGAAATTTCAAAATACTAACCGAGATGTAGTGACTCTTATTTCATACTCTTTCTATCGAGTTTCCACACACAACACTATCTTCAATCACATAAACGAATGTATAAATAGAATGCATAAACTAGATCGGCTAACTGCAATCAGTTAATAAGTTACCAATAAGTTACAGCCAACCTAACTATAACTGACAACTGTCAACTGTCTCAACTTCTATTCCATCGTGTCTTTTCATTCTTTATTATGATGACTACTTTTATAAATGTCTATATCGATGAAAGACAAGGCTCTAAAAACTATCGAAGAAAATATATAATGCATCGACTTTCAATGATAATAAGAAGAAGTCAATCAAACATATTCAAATATATTAGTCACCATCTGCTGTACGTGGGTCATCTCTTGTCAATCTTCAGCAATCATTCCGAAGGTAAATGATTTATTTGAAGTCTATCTTTTAGCCAAGTAATTACAGCATTAAAGAAGTTATTATTCGATTGATAATCAATATTCCGAAGCAGTAAATTATGTTGTAACCCTTCCAGACAATAAGGAACTGCTTAGCTCCTTCAAATCCATCTAGAACACAATGCAAACCTTAATAGCAATGACAAATCTGCATCTCTTTTTGACATCAATGACAAATCTGTTCAACTGTGTCTAACAATACATTCCATTTTTGGAGCCACACCATAACAACTCATCCTTATCACCTGTCAATAAATTCTTACGTTCTTTCAATATATTCATCAACAAAGTTTGTTGATCAGCATTCAAATTATCATTCAAGGGCTTCCAGACCCACTCTTCATTCCCACCAATAGCCCTTTTAACTAGATAATCCTTCACCTGGGAACCCCATCTTTTTCCCGTAATTCTTTGGATTTCTGCTACCCTTGCATCATCTTTCAAGATAGCATTGCCTTCCCAAGAGTCTTTCCAGAAGTTAGCACGCTCCCCTGAACCAATTTGTCATGTGAGATGATCTGTAATAACACTCCGACAAGAGGGCATGAAATTCCAAATTGCAAAGTCTTTAGGGTAGTTTTTATGGTAAGAATCCTTTCTTTATCTGGAGTATCTAAGCATTTATTTTGAAAAATTTTTGCCCATTTTTTATCTAATTTGCTAATCATATTCCAAATCAACTTAGCTCACATTGCTTCATTCATAATGCTCCACTTAGGCAAACCGGCTCCACCAACATGTTTTGGTTGACATACTTTGTCCCAAGCTACAAATGCGATCTTTGCCTGGTCGTTGCTACCATTCTAGAAGAATTTCCAAATTTTCTATTCTATGATAGTTAATTTTTTTTGAGCAATTTATAACACATCATTGAATAAATTGGTATGGCTGATATAATAGATTTGAGCATTAAAATTGATCCTGCAGATGACAACCATCTACCTTTCTTGGTTGTTTACCAATCTTGATACCAAGAATTCTAGCAATGTCTCTCTGTATTTCCAGCTTAGTGTTAAAGAAAAGAACCTTCAATTTATGTCAATTGATCTTTTGCCTTGATGCCAAGCAATACTTATCTAAGGATAATTTGATAACATAAGCTTCCCTAAGGGAAGATCCCCCATCAACAATGTGTCATCAACAAATTGTTAAGTGTGTTATGGTCTCCACACCTTGTCCAATCTTAACCCTTTCCATTTCCCTTCATCTGCAAATATATCTTCCCAAAACCTCAACCATGATAATAAATAAAAAAAAGGGGACAAAGGGTCTTCTTGACGAAGACCTCTCTTAGTTGCAAAGAACCCTGAGGACTCCTATTTATCAAGATTGAAAATCGTGGGATTTTTATGCAACTTTTAATTCAAGTTATCTTTGAGTAGCAAAAACCAAATCTATATAACACTTTGAACAGAAAGGACATGTAAACTTGATCAAAGCCTTTCTAATATCCAACTTAACAAAAAATCTATTGGTTTTGGCCTTCCTTATAGAATGTATAGCTTCATGTGCAATGCTAATAGCTTTTGCAATAGATCTACAAGGAACAAAGCCGCTCTGTTCTTCAGAAATAATGTAGTTTAGAACCTCCTTCAACCTATTTGCCAATAATTTAGAAACCACTTTATAAACAATGTTACATAAAGAAATTGGCCGGAGGTTCTCAAATGTTTGAAGGTCCTTTTTATTTGGAATAAGGGCAATAAGAGTGTTATTTAGATCCCTCAACATATAGGAATGCATTTGAGATTCTTCTACCACATGCTACAGATCCTCCTTTAGAATTTCCCAAAAGGATTGGTAGAAACTAGTTGGAAATCCACCCGGTTTAGGGTCCTTATCTTGGCCCAATCGAAAGTACTTCCTCCAATGAAACTGGCTTGTTAAGCATTTGATTTTGCTACTTAGACAAGATTTTTGGGGTGACATTGTGTTAGTTTTTAGTGATCAGATTAGCAGTAATTAACAGAAAATAAGAATGCAAGGTAAAGTAAACACATAACACGATGATACCTTGGGAAAACCTCCCTCTTGAAGGAAAAACCTTGCAACCAAAGATCTCAGAACTGATTAGATTAGATATAGCAGCAGATTACAAATTGCCCTTCTAGGGCATACAAAGAACTTATCTGAATCACAGTTCAGGTCAGACTTGAACAATCGCCCAGATTGTTGATTGCAGATCATTTGAGGGAGTTCACTTGCCCTAGAACAGATGTAGCACAGCCTGAAGTAGGTTCAGCAGCGTTGGAGCAGGTTCGGCAACCTTGGGGCAGGCTCGACAGACCTAGGAGCAGGTTCGGCAGACCTAGGAAGATGTTCGGCCAGCTAGAAGACAATTTCGCTGATTGAAAGAATCAGGTTCGCTGCTTATCTTGTGCAGACCACAATTACATAATTCACATATGTAGTAGAGATGTGATGCTTGATGTGTAGGTTTCTATTTGTGACTTCAAGTCACTTCCTATTTATATGCCTCAAACTCCTGTGCCACTTAGGTTGGCCTTGGCGCCAAAATGCATTTACAATTTATATATTAAATAGGTCATGCCCCATAACACTTACATGACACATAAGTTGTACGCCCAAATAGGGCCAAATAAATATAAAGCCGAATTGCTAAGGCCAAAGGCCACTTAGCACTTAGATGAACTAGGTCGGCCCTAGAAGGGATCCGACCTAGCTACATAACAACACATTGAACACTTATTCATGATACGTTTCGTGGAATTCACATCCAACATTGAGGAGATCGTAGAAGTATCTTATAGATTCTCCATTAATAGCCTCTTGGTTTGAAAGAAGAGCACCATCACTGCTTTTAATCTCCACAATTCTGTTTCTTATATTTGATTTTCATCGAATTGTGAAAGAACTTTGTATTTCAGTCTCCTTCGTAATCAACACTCCCAAGATTTTTGCCGCCAAAACATCTTTTCTCTTGCCAACACTTCAACATATTGTCCATTCAATTCTTGCTCATAATTAAAATCAACAACATTTATACCTGTTGATGTGTAGCTAGGTCGGATCCTTCTAGGGCCGACCTAGTACATATGATGGCTAAGTGGTCTATCGGCCTTAGCCATAATGATGGCATAATTTTATATGTAAATTCTGTTTGGGTCTGGCCCTAAGTGGGCAGCAACATATAACTTGTAATTGTAACTTGCTATAAGTATTTGGCAAGACCTAAACCATGTAACTGGTATATCATATATTGGTCTGGCCCCAAAACATATAACTTATAATTCATATTGGGCATGTCCTATTTTGGGCGCCAAAATTGTTATTGTAAATACAAATTGCACAAGGCCGACCTAGTGCAATCTAGGTAGTGTAATTACATGTATATACAAGTTACAATCAGCAATCATAATCATCATTTCACCTCTGCGAATCTAATACAACAGCGAATTTGTCCAAGTGTTCCCTTAAGGCAGCGAACTCAAGGATAAGGTCAGCGAACTACAATCTTGGGCAGCGAATTCATTCTTAGGGACATCAAGTCATATCCAGGTCAAGCATTCAAAACATTGAAGTATTTACAACAGAGTATATCTCAGATAAGTCTACCTAATGTGTGCCCTAATTTGAAGTATGCTTCATGTGTGAAGCAAGATTGTAAATCTGCTGTTGAGTTTAATTAATATAATCTGAGATTTTCTGTTGCTGGGTTTTTCATCTCCAAGAGGGAGGTTTTCCCAGGGTACTGCTGTGTTATGTGTGTTTCATTTGTTATTTTCTGTTTACTGTTATCAGTCTGATCCTAAAATTAACATGGTATCAGAGCTAAGGTTGATTCGGTTGTGATTAGACTTTGTGATAGCAGTGCTCCTACTTCACATTCTTCACGCCATTTCTAGCATTGACGATGGTGACCAGTTTAAAGGTCGAAGATAGACTTGACTGAGCTTTGAACTTCACCTCGTGGAAGGTTAGAGTCCTTATTGCACTTGAAGAGAATGATCTACTTCAGTTTGTAGAAGGAAAAGACCAGCTTGAGCCTGAAGATCAAGAGGAGAAACTCCAATTCAAGAAGAATGCAGTCAAAGCCAAGAAGATCCTTATTGATTCCGTGAAGGATCATCTTGTTCCTATCATCTCCAAGATGTCTTCAGCCAGAGATATGTTCAAAACATTGGAAGGGATGTATGAGATCAACAACACAAGTGGAGCACTTGCATTGAGGCAGCAACTTCACCAAGTCAAGATGGCAAAGGGAGAATCAGTCATATCCTTCTTCATGAAGAATGCAGAATTGAGAGATCAACTTAGCGCCATTGGAGATGAAGTTGTGGACAAGGATCTTGTCATGCTAGCGTTGAATAGCCTTCCTCACTCTTGGGAGCCATTTATCCAAGGCATAAGTGGGAGATTTAAATTTCCCAAATTTGATCGCCTTTGTGCTGATTGTATTCAAGAAGAGTCAAGGTTGATATCAAGAGAAATTGAGCATAATCATTATGATGTGGAAAATCAAGTCCTTGCTACACACACTTCTATGGAAAGAGGCAAAAGAAGAAAGAGAGATAGAGACAGAGGTCCAGATCCTGTTCCGAAAAAGGACTTATCTCACATTCAATGTTTTAGGTGTAACAAGTATGGCCACATTGCTCGAGAGTGCAAATCTAGGTCTACTCCTCTAGCTTCTTCTGCGGAAGTTGACATAGGGACACCTCAGGAGGAGTCAAGGTCAAATGTCAACTCAGAAGAGTTCTTGTTCTAAGAGGAGGAAGTGTCATTTTTTAGCTTTAGAGGAAGCCTGACATTTCAGCTTCAGAGGGAGCTTGACATCTTAGCTTCGGAGGGAGCCTGACATTCTACCTTTAGAGGGAGCCACGTCATCATGTAGATTTGGTTAATGCATTTTTCTCTATGATAGAGAAATTTGAGGTGAAAGCCCTTGTTAATGAGTTCTTCTCTGTGAGGGAGAAGTTCAAGGTGCAATCCCTTGTTAATGAGTTCTTCTCTATGAGGGAGAAGTTTGAGGTGCAATCCCTTGTTAATGCATTCTTCTTTGCGAGAGAAGTTTGAGTTGAAAGCCCATGTTCCGCACTCTGCGAGTAGGCATGCTGGTAATGCACTCTTCTCTGGGAGAAGTTTGAGGTGAAAGCCCTCTTCCACCCTTTGCGAGTAGGCATGGTGGAACCACCCTCTGCGAGTAGGTATGGTGGATGCCATGATTTAGCACTTGTGCTTATTCACCCTCTGGTAGTAGCTATGGTGAACGTCATGTTGAGATGATGACATCACGATTGCGTGATGGGCACTTGTGTTCATTTGTTTTTCCATCCATGGGTGTAGCCATGATGGACCCATCCTCTGGGAGTAGCCATGGTGGTTGTGTTCATTTGCATTTTCATGGAAGTAGCCATGATGGTTGTCACTATGTGACTCGATTATTGAGAAGGAATCCTCCCTAGCTAAGAGGGAGTGTTGATGTGTAGCTAGGTCGGATCCTTCTAGGGCGGACCTAGTAATGGCTAAGTGTCCTGTCAGCCTTAGCCATAATGATGGCATAATTTTATATGTAGATTCTGTTTGGGTTTGGCCCTAAGTGGGCGGCAACATATAACTTGCTATAAGTATTGGGCAAGACCTAAACCATGTAACTTGTATATCATATATTGGTCTGGCCCCAAAACATATAACTTATAATTCATATTGGGCATGTCCTATTTTGGGTGCCAAAATTGTTATTGTAAATACAAATTGCACAAGGCCGACCTAGTGCAATCTGGGTAGTGTAATTACATATATATACAAGTTACAATCAGCAATCATAATCATCATTTCACCATTGCGAATCTTTTTACAGCAATGAATTTGTCCAAGTGTTACCTTAAGGCAGCAAACTCAAGGATAAGGTCAGTGAACTACAATCTTGGGCAGCAAACTCAAGGATAAGGTCAGCGAACTACAATCTTGGGCAGTGAATTCATTCACAGGGACAACAAGTCATATCTAGGTCAACCATTCAGAACATTTAAGTATTTATAGCAGAGTATATCTCAGATAAGTCTGCCTAATGTGTGCCCTAATTTGAAGTATGCTTCATGTGTGAAGCAAGATTGTAAATCCGCTGAGCTGAGTTTAATTAATATAATCTGAGATTTTCGGTTGCTGGGTTTTTCACCTCCAAGAGGGAGGTTTTCCCAGGGTACTGCTATGTTATGTGTGTTTCATTTCTTATTTTCTGCTTACTGTTATCAGTCTGATCCTAAAATTAACAATACCTTGATGAATTACTTTATCATGCAGCTGCTCTAGTACCTCTTCTATACAAAATTAAAAGCCCAGGTTCCATTTGTGATAGTAAGTTATGATGCCCTAGATGACGAAGAGAATTAGATGTTTTTAGATAGTGCTTGTTTTTTCATTGGAGAGAAGAAAACTTCAGCCATTTCAACTTGGGATGGATTAGGGGGGAGTGCTTTGCATAGTTGTGAAAGAATTTTAAATAAGTGCTTAGTTGAAGTTGATAATGGGGATTATATAAGAATGCATGATCACTTAAGAGATTTGGGAAGAGAAATTACAAATCAGAAACCACCTTACAGTCTCTGGTCTCCCCAACAGATTGTTGATGTTGACAATGAAGGAGAAGTAAGATTACTACTTCCTTTGATTCTCTTTGTAAACAATGACTTCGCAGACTTTTCAACCTTCTTTGTCTACTTAAAGTTATTTAGTTCTTGTCTCTTTCCATATATTTTGATTTCATCATTTTTTTCTAATTAAAAGAAAATTGGCATTCGAGGAATGATGGCCACAACAACTGGATCCACGAGTGGGGTTGTGTTTCCTCGATGTTCCCAGGGTGGAAAGCTTATATTTAATACAAGTAGAGGAGAATGCAGCCTCACACCTTCGCTTGGATTAAATTTTTTTGGGATCACAGGAAATGACTATAATCAAGTAGTTGGTGATTAATTAGGAGAGCTGGTTTGGCTTCACAGGTTTAACCATGGACAGAGAAATCTTCACTCATTAAGTTCAATGAAAATTTTTGGCCCTTCATCTCGTAGCCACATATTTTCAAATTTGAAAGGGCTTCTGATAGGAACTATGTTGATAGTGTTTTTATGCACAATCAAACACATAATAAAATATTGAATACGCTATCCTCTCTTGAACAAAGTCTTCTCAAATGCTGAAGATTAGCAATAAGGATCACTTGAGATGACTCCAACGTTCTTGATGTCAGGACTTGATGTGTTGGATACTTCAATGGTATGATGTCTTTTGCTGTACTTGCGAGGGGACTTGCGTAGTTATTCTTTCAAGCTCAATGGATTGACGTTTTTCAGATGATGTTGGAATATCGCTCTTTTCTACTGCTACTGGTCTTGGATAAAAAAAATGAAAAAGGGGGTAAGGTTTAGGGATGCTATGCTAATGCTAAGAATGCATGACAGTGGATAACTTCAAGTGAGCTCAACTAAGCTTTGTTTTGACATATCGCGAACATCTCCACAACATTAGTGCAATCTTCTAGGAAGAGCTTGGTGATTTTCATATCACTATCACAAAACATAGATACCTTCAAGATGAAGCATATCAATGATGGAATAGTAATTGAAGTTAAGCCTTGGCTAAAATGGGTTTAGTTGACTAGGCAAGATACATCACCATCGATGTAGTACTAGTAGTATGAACAACAAGCTTCACTTTCAATCATGCACATGCATCTTTCACTCATCTAAAATACTTAAAGTAAATTCTACTCTAATTTTTTTGTCTTTTTCAAATATTAACTTTTTTCATGAAAGGATGAAGAAACAAGCAAATGCTTCAAAACTCAATAAGTCACCAATACTTAAATGATTTTATTAATTTTTGTGACATTGAGCAATGATTCTTCAAAACTCTTCTAATTGATCCTTTTACAAATGAAATGAGTTGAGCTTATATGGAGCTCTCAATTACAATGAACAACGAGCTTCACTTTCAATCATGCACATGCATCTTTCACTCATCTAAAATACTTAAAGTAAATTCTACTCTAATTTTTGTCTTTTTCAAATATTAACTTTTTTCATAAAAGGATGAAGAAACAAGCAAATGCTTCAAAACTCAACAAGTCACCATTACTTAAAATGATTTTATTAATTTTTGTGACATTGAGCAACGATTCTTCAAAACTCTTCTAATTGATCCTTTTACAAATGAAAGGAGTTGAGCTTATATGGAGCTCTCAATTACAATGAATGGCCAAGATTGAATCAGAATTAGGGGCCCAAATTTTGCCACCTAAACCTAATTAGGGTTTTTTACAACCAAAATACTTAATTACTGCAAAATATTAAATATCAACCAATGGGAATTTGACATCCTTGGAACAAAATAAGAGGAAAAATCCTCCAATAGAAAAAAATGATGCCACATACGATCATAACAAACTATCTTCTAGAATCTTGTTGCCCTTATCCTTTTCTCTTTTGGCAAATTCAACAAATCTGGATGTCATTGACTCAATCTCAGTTATTGGCACTATAGGCAGGTTCTTCAATTGCTCTTCCAAGTAATTGATTTCATTTAAGCTTGAGACGAAGGTTATCTACCATTCTGGCCCGAAATCTCTTGTCTTGCTGGCAAGTACGGTGAATGAATGGATATAATCCAGTTGTTTCTCGGAAGGTGCTCCATCTATTCCAAAGAAGATAGTCTTCACTCTCTCAGTCAACTCTTTGGCAACAATATCAATTCCTTCATTCTTCTTCTTCTTAAGAATGATCTCAGCCACTTCCAAGATCTTGTCATGTATCAAATTAATTGCTTGATCAACTTGGATGCATCCACCACTGATATCTTTAAATATGAGCCTCCTCATGCGAAGTAAATTACACCATTTCTGGAAATCAGGTGATTGCCCATCTTTCAATATCCCTTCGCTTACTAGCATTCACCCTGGTGTGTTCTTCATCAATTGCAATATGGAAATGGTGAAGCTTTTGGTGTAGACAAAAGTGTCATATGTTGTCATGAGCGCTTGAGTACTTTCAAGAATGCCCATAGCTCTATCAAATATCTTTACTATCTCTCTTATGAATGCCTTTGTCCTCTTGTAAGTTTTATTGATCCAAGCATCCATTAGCTATGCCGAGGCTCTCATCTTTTCAAAATCATCCACTGTGTCTGGAGGAGGCAATGGTGGAGGCGTAGCCAAGGGTTCATGCTGCCTCAGCGGTACCTTGAGCTGTTGGAGATGACTTCTCAATATACTATTTTCTTTCTCTAACTTCTTATTCTTCTCCACTTCCAGCTTAAGCATGTCATGGACCGTCTTTACCGTGTCATTCATATCTTTCAATGCCTAATCAGTGGTGGGAGGACCTAAATCAATAGTCTCCAAGTCTTATTCTTTCACTGTGATCTCATCTTTGGGCTTATCTACTCTTGGAGTGGCAATCTGTATTATTCAGGATCCTTCACCATCTCTTGTCATCTTTGACATCTTGGTTGCTTTCCTCTTTTCGGTTTCTTGATTTCTATCCAAGTAGTTGTCTAGATCAACAAGATCCTCTTCTTCTATTATCACTTCTTTTGTTAACCTCTCTCTAAGCCATGCAAGGATAGCCGATTTCTCCTCTCTGATTTGCACTTATTCAATCGTTGATCTCTTCGGGGTGGAGATATAACTTCTTGATCTTCATCTTCAACGTTCACATATGCATCACTACTTGCCTTGTCATTGGTTGGCTTAAGTGGGACTGTGTTGTCGGCATAAATTGCCTATTGTTATGTTTGATAATATTTGTTATCCGACAAGGTATTAATTAATTGTATTGAGTGGGTTGTCGGTCTCGGGTGGTTATGTGTCTGTTGGTTGACGGTTGTGTACCTCTGGGCAACCGTCGGGTCCTTTAATTATGCCATGTACTGTCAAGGAAGGGGGATGGTATTGTCGGATCTAGTGTAATCCTTGGCCGACCATCTTTGGTCTCTTCTTTGTAATAATTGAATGAGAATAAAGATATATTTTCTGCCGTGTCTGGTATGCATTGTCATGTACATTATTATTTCCTGTACTTAATTTACCAGTTGTACTAGCAAACATTTTGGCCCCGTTGTCTTAAAAGAAATCGGGTCAACCTTGAGTGATTCATGTCCGTAGATCCCATCAAAGGTGAGAAGAGGCCACAGGGTGGTCAAGACCAAGTGATTAGGTGATCTACCGACCCTCGGCCGGAGGGAGCATAGAGACGAGTCGAAGCCTGGAAGTACTCAAAGTGTTGGGACGCTGGAGTTGGACGTGTAGAGGACGCGCGCGTGTCTGAGAGTGCAAGGAAAGCACTGGAATGTAGCGGTCGGAACAGTTCACTCAGGTCCAACACACCTGGAAGTACTCAAAGTGTTGGGGACGCTGAAGGTGGACAGGTAGAGGATGCCTGCGTGGCCGAGAGTGCAGGGAAAGCACCGAAATGTAGCTGTCGAAACAGTCCACCCAAGTCCGGCACACAAGGCGAATACACACGTACCTTCCGAGTGAAAATAATGTTGAACACCCAGGAGAAGTAGAAACTGCCGAAGTTCACAGGAGACGGGTCAGAGGACCCGGTACGGCATTGCAAAACATGCATAACCATTTGGGAGGCAAATGGCCACGATGATAGGGACTACTGTCTAAAGGCATTTCCGGCCACCCTTCAGGGGATCGCCATTGACTGGTACACAGACCTCGACGCCCAGCACAAGACGAGATGGAGTGATCTGAAGAAGGCATTCCAGGAGGAATTCAAACTCTTGAGGGATGATAATGAGATCGTGGCCGAAATCTATAATACTAAGCAAGGGAAAAATGAGAGTGTACGCGCTTACAACCGTAGGCTCAAAGAACTGTTGAACAAGATGGAAAACCAGCCAGCCGACGGGTTGAAGAAGAGGTGGTTCACGGAGGGATTGATACCCTCACTGCGCAAGAAGATGAAAGTAGTGCCTCCATCCTCATATGCCGATGCGTACAATCGAGCGATGGACATCGAGAGTGAAAATAAAACCTCCTCTTGAGAGAAGAGGAAGACCAATGATGATGAGAGCACTGAAGGTAGCAGTGACGAAGAATCCAAAACCGTACGAGCCCTGCGACGGGATATGTTGAGAATGATGAAAGAATTGAAGGCTGAGAAAGGAACCAGCAATGAAGGTAATGAACTATGGTGTATTGAGTGCAAAAGGGAGGGGCACACGAAAGCTAATTGTCCTAGAAATACGTTTTGTGAAATTTGCCAAGTGCTGGGGCATTCAATCAACGAGTGCCCGTATAATTTGAAGATGAGAAGTACACAAGTACTCTTCACACAAGGAGAGTCCAACCCATCGAAATCACATAATGTATCGCCAAGTGGTTATGGAAATCAACGAGGGCGAAACCAAATACAGTACGACTCCAAAGGACGTCCTATCATACAGTGCCGACAATGTAGTGAATGGGGACACTTTGCGAGAGACTGCCATAACAGGAAAGACAACATACAATCATTGTGCAAATGGTGTGGACCAGGTGACCATGAAGACACCAACTGCCCGAATCAGAAGGGTATTAATATGCTGGACATGGAGGAACATGAGGACGTAGTTTTGGCAATCACAAGAGCACAAACAAAGAAGGCAATGTATTCAAACTCTGGTACGGAAAAGGAACAAGCTGAAGTAGAACAAGTGTTGGCAAAGGAACGAGTAACTTCCAATGGAACTGCAAGTATGTCATTGTGGGAGTTAGAGAAGAACATAGTGTGACAGGTGCTACAAACAACTGTACCCATCAAGGTGGCAAACCTTCTTCAAACTATGCCGCAACTGAGAATGGCAATTACCAACACAGTCTTCCAGAACCAATGTAAGCCACACGAGGAGGAACTGACGGGAAAACCATCAGCCAAAGGGAATGAGTCCAGTGATCCAATGTTGTTGACGTTGAGCATCAGGAGGAAGCCGACGATCGTCGAGATGGAAATAATGGGGAAGAAGTTGACAAACACCATTGTTGATGGAAGCTCGGGAGTAAATGTACTGCCAGAAGACATATGGAAATGTCTAGGGAAGCCGAAGCTTTGGCCGCCAACCTTCCACTTGGTAGGTGCCGACCAACACAGCATCCAGCCATTGGGAACATTGATGGCACAAAAAGTAATGTTTGGGACACAATAATTTTTCTTGGACTTTGTAGTTATCCGGTTACAGAAGAAGGCGTACGATGCACTCCTCGGGAGGGGATGGTTGGTTACTGCCAGGGCGAATCATAACTGGAGGCGAAACACACTCTCGATCGAGAGTGACGGGAGGAAGCACATCATTGACTTGAGGAACCAGGTGGTGAGTGAAAAACTGGCACCCTCAGACTCTGAGTCTGAGGGTGGAGAGTTGGGTATGGACAAAGGAAGGGAAGGCATGAAACCCAACGATGAAGGGGTGCTCAAACTAGAAGATTGCTTTGAAGATGAGACGAGTTCTCTTAATGAATTATTCCACTGGCAGATGGAGGATTATGAAGTTTCCCACCTTGACTGTAACATGCTACAAATTGGCCAAATTGAGGAAGTACAAAGTCCGTTATACGATATTCATCTATGCACATCCGACGTTGGTGTGTTTGGGTTATACGAACAGTTACCAAATGAGCCCGTACTGTATGAATAGAGGCCGCCGAGTGGGAATTGGGAAGTATCTAAGGTGTACGAAGAAGATTCACAGGGCGAGGATTTGAAATTGGATGCTGTAGAGCCTGGTGGTGATGCCTCGAAGAAGTTAATACTATACGCTAAACGGTTCACATCAGCCGAAAGCAATTCAACCGTACGATTCAGAGCAGACAAGAGCAAGTTGGCTCTTGAGGATCCAGGTTGCGTCGATGTGATGAGGTTGCCACACAAAGATAAGAGCCCCAGCTACACTGTACAAACTAGAGAAGCCGAGTGTTGGAGATCCGTACGGTCAAGGGAGAGTCGGGGAAGCAGACTTGACAACAGGACAAAATCGAGAGAGGGAAGGAACATTCCCATCCAGCCACAGGAGAAGTTGAATCCGTATGGTGCAAGTGAAGAAGCAGAAATACTGTACATTGTACGGTCAACAAGTACGGTCGAAACACAGGCGTAGAGCACCGTTCTGTACGACAAGTCAAGGAGTCCGTACGACGTACGACAGTGCACCATTCCGTATGACGCACGACAGAGCACCATTTCGTACGACGTAGCTCACCCCGTACTGCGTACCTAGTTCAATCAACCCGTACGGTGTAACTCATCCAACCATTCCGTACAGTGTAGTCCATTCATTTGATCCATACATTGTATGATATAAACTACATAGAGAAAAGGGTACGGTGTACGGTGAAACCGTACGATGGATATGGCATAGGAGACATCGTACGACATGCATGAAAGCTATACGAACATCGTACATGAGGCATCGTACAGTATACAGGGATGCAATCAGGGAGAGGTCGTTCGACCATGCTACAGGTACGACAACCAAAGGCGGAGGCCGTACGACAACCAAGAGAAATCCGTACGGATCACAGGAGAAATACTGTACGGTCAAGGAAGCAATATATCAAAAACTTGAAGGCATCAACTTTGAGTTGGATGAAGGGAGTTTCAAGCCACACACCTATGCATCATACAACCAAGAGAGAAGCACAAGTCTATACGAAAGAACAAGTCAGAAAACACAATTCCCGTACGGGAGAATGCACCTTGATTAGAATTTTGACCCCGTTGGGGGTGTTGCCCCAAACCCCCATTTGATTTGGCAGGTACACTACAAGTTGGGGTTGTCCCATCGAAGTCGCTGTTTGTCGTTAGTATTCCCGAATATTACTTGATGTTTGCTTGTCGTCTGGAAGACAACTTTTTCTTTTGGGGGGGATGATGTTGTCGGCATAAATTGCCTATTGTTATGTTTGATAATATTTGTTATCTGACAAGGTATTAATTAATTGTATCGAGTGGGTTGTCAGTCTCGGGTGGTTATGTGTTGGTTGGTTAATGGTTGTGTACCTCTCGGCAACCGTCGGGTCCTTTAATTATGCCATGTACTATCAAGGAAGGGGGATGGTATTGTCCGATCTAGTGTAATCCTTGGCCAACCATCTTTGGTCTCTTCTCTGTAATAATTGAATGTGCGAATAAAGATATATTTTCTGTCATGTCTGGTATGCATTGTCATGTACATTATTATTTCCTGTACTTAATTTACCAGTTGTACCAGCAAACAAACTGCCTTGTGTTGACCTACAGGCTGTTTTCCTTTGTCCGTCCTGCTATTCTGAATTGTAGATTCCATAGAGTCATTCATAGCTTGATCAATGTTCTCTCTAGATAGGTGATCTTCCTGGACCATTGCCTGATTTGTTTCCACTTTGTGCGTGGAAGAAGTACTCGTGGAAGGGAGGTGTCCTGAACTTGATTTATGTTTCTTCTTTGTTTATTTCCTTTGAATTTGATTTATGTTTCTTCTTTGTTTATTTCCTTTCGCTTGGATCTTTTGGAATGGGTTGACTGGGTGGCACTTCCACTTTGACTTTCACTTTCCGTTTCATTATTGGAAGACTCTACCTCTCCCATCAATTCAAATGTTAGCTGAGTGCCTTGGGTCTTCAATACATGTGTTTGTGCATCTACCCATTGCCCTATGTATGATAGGATTGGCTTTGTTATGTCTTTCAAGTTAGTGCTCTCTACTTCAATCCAATTGACTTTCACTTCTTTGTCTTTGTCTTGCTCGTATACAGGTAGGAGACGCCTTCCATTGTCATGTGCTTGATCGGGGATGCTGAAGACTTTGCTTGCTCTAACAATATCAATCGATAGCCTTGAACGCATTCGCTTCCTTACGTCCAGATCATCCTTAGCATTCATGAAATGATCTTCTAATTGTATCTTATGCTTATGTCTTCTTCCACTTGATCTATTGAGTAGGGATCGAAGTTGTCTCTAGAAAAGTATGTAATTAGGAGGGACTTCACTTCTTTAGCCACCTTCTTTGTCACTTGCAAGGATGGGCATACTTCCAATGATCGTCCAATTGAGATGGGAAATGGAATCCTTGACTTGTGTTTATTCTTCTGTACTTTGTTGTATACCATCAATTGTCTCACCAACTCAAGCAATACTAGCATGTTGGTAGGATATCTTGGTAGCATGTAAGGTGGGCAAGAGCATCCTTGCACTCTTATGTAGGTGAACTTGGGAAATTGGATGAACCAAGCGCCAAACCTCTCTACCAGTTCTTTCGCCTATGGAGATAGTCTTTGATGTATGCCACCTTGCAACGTTCTTGTGATATGAATAGTGAAGGCATCGTTCACTCTTCTGTAATGTGTCTTGCTAGGGTAATGTAGCTGTATGTATGATTCACATGCTCTCAATTCTCCAACTCTTGTGCGACTGGACCTCTATAGGTTAACCCTGCATATTTGTGAGCTCTAGCAAGTGAATATATGATGTATGAACTCATGTAGAAAGTCTTAGTTCACATAAGTCTCTTGAGTTGTATATCAATGTTGTTGCTAACGATCCTTGCCCAGTTGATCCTCTCTTTTCTAGTTGATATGATCTCTATGAAGTAGAACATCTAGGTCTCAAACTGATAAGCATAAGGAGTTCCCATGACTCAATTGAGTACTGTGATCAAATCCCCAAATTCCTCCTTGAAGTCAATCCCGTGGAGCGTAGCGGGCATCTTGGATAGGCTAGGTTTGCTCTTCAATAACCAATATTTGTTAATTATGCCTAGGCATTTGTCGGGATCATCATCATAGACAACCGGCGTTGCTTCCTTGCTCTTGTATATCATGTTATTGAATTCAGGTTTATGGAAGGCTTCACTGTAATGTCCCCTTTCTAGTGTTCACAGTGTGATGTGTCGTTAGCCTATTTTCCCATGGTCCCATAGGCTAGCAAGGACATAAAAGGGACTTTGAGGCCTTTTGGCCTAGGTAGTTTCAGTTGCAGACCATTCTGAGATGTTTAGAGGTAGTTTTGAGCATACTTACTATTTATAGTAAGTCATTTTGGACTTGATTTGGACCTCCAGTGCCAGTGACATGTCGACAGTAAATGTTTAATATCGACAAAAGATTTATTTATCATTGATATGATTTATTGTGCATTAATAAAGCTAGTTTATAAAGTTAAATTTAAATATTTTACTTTATTAATATAAAGTCTATAGTTGTGGGAAATATTTAAATAAAATGGTCCCCTTTATTTTATAATACATCGGAGACATAAGTTGTAAAAAGGGTGTTATGTTTATGTATCCCACATTGGCAAATCGAGTGTATGAGCTCATGAGAGCATTATAAAAGAGATTAAAGTGCTCTCTTTCAGCATGCTTGGTTGGAGAATTTGTGAGTCTAGTTGCCGTAGATAATTTCTCAGAGGTTCTTGAGGACGGAAAGCCTCTTGAATAACATTCTTCACATTGTTGAGAGACATAGTCTAAAGAATACATTGGGTGTTTTCATCCAAGAAACACATTGTGCTTCCTAGAGATTAAAACTTGCAGTTAAAGGATTTGATTGGCAACCTTTTGGAGACTGTAGAAGGGAGATTGAGGAAGTGCGATTAAGATTTCATTTGCTGTTGTAATTGTTACCTATTTTTCACTTCTAGTTGAAAACTATTTTGAGATATGCTTGTTTTTACAAAATGAAACAAGTACGTATTACTTCTGCTATATTGCATTCCAACTGCACTAGAAAAAGATGAACTAAGGATTACATTTTAATGCTTCTAGTTTGTAACAGCAAAAGAGAGAGACATCTCATAAAAAATGGGAAGTATTTTTATTGATATTCAAACATGCGTCCCACACAAAGAGCCGTGAGACTAGCTACATGCATCAGGTGCAGAAAGGAAATACATAGACATGTATACATAAGTACAAAAATGAAGAGAGCATGTTAAGAATGGAACCAATCATTGCCTGAATGACTGGAACGGTTGGAGTAGACTCGATGTTGCCTTTGTCTTACTGCTTCGTCCTGGTCTGTATCTGCTTTCCTTCTGGTATCTGCAAAAGAGTTAAAATATGTAATGCGTTAGAACATTTTGTTCTAAGCAATGGCTGACTACATTCCTAACATGTGTACTAATGCATGCATATATATATAGTCCCTACATACGTCAGGTGCATGTAGTCAGCATCGCGGAAGATCTCAAAAAGCAAATACCGGATCGAAGGAAAATCACCATACATATGCATATTATTGCTAACATGTTTGCCTCATGTGCAGCTACAGGTTTGATTATGTTCATTTTCAGCTTGTGGGTTAAAATGGGCTCCCACAAGGGTTGAGCCCAGCATGTTGCGATATTAGGGAAATTATTATGACAAAGATGATTGCATGATTATCATGAGGAAATAAAGCTTATCATTTAATGTGCCAATATCAGAGAGATGCCAATACAGTGTTCCAAAAAGCTACATTTTTAGAGGTCAAAGCCAATAACAACAAATAAGATCTTTGTCAAGAGGAAGCTCAGAACAAGCAGTGAATAAAATTTTGAAACTTTGTTGCCAAGGGGACAGCCCTCTTCCAAAAGACAGTTAATATCTTTTTAAGGGTCATGAAAGGATGCAAGGCATTAATGGTTGCCAAACAACAAAATGACAACTATCCTATATCAGTCCTCAATTATAAATCTGTCACAGTCCGTTAAGATTGCAGTCCCTAAGCAATTAAGGGTTGAGTATAAGCAATAAAAGAATAATTGCAGGCTGGGGTCCTCATAGGACAGTGTTTAAAGCTTTGATGGAGAGTTTGAAACCCTAGGGTACAGTCATAGAAGTCAAGGAACCGTTGAGGATTTCAAAAAAGAAAAAAGACCTTTCAAATCCATAAGATTTAGTATACAGTCACAAATCAGAAATACAACAGTCCATCGAGGGGATTATTGTCACATAGTTCCACAGTTAATGGGTTTTCAGCTGTCATAGTATTGATGAGGAGCCTCATATCATTTCAAACTCAATGTACAGTTTTAGGAAAAGCCCTCAGCAAGGTAAATGCAGTCGCATCCTTTCAAGCAGTCATTAAGATTATTTGGCAATGAGAGGGGTAGCTAAGGTACAATTTTTTGAGTCATTTTCCAATACACCAGTAGTGCTTCCGTTGCTCTTACTATAGCAGGCATATCAGATCCTCGAGAATGGTCTATCATCCTCTCCGTGGCTGCCCTCATTACTTCCAACTCAGAAAGAAAATGCTGCGCAACTGGTTCCCACTCTTGGATCCCCTCTGCTGGTGAGGACGTACTATGCCCTTTCTCGATTCCTTCAATCCTTTGGCTCTCCTCCTGCTGATCAGTCCCCAATGATGGTGAAGGAGGTGGAACCTCTATGTCCATCTGGAATCTTGCTAGCAGGCTGTCTGCTTCTGTCTCCATGTTTGTTTCCTCAGTCTCCTTTCCTTTGTCTCCCTCTGGCTCTTCACAGTGTATTCCTCCTTCGGTATTTCCTACCTCCATGGTTGCAAGTGGATCAGTTATGGGTGCTACTACCAATGCAACAGCTCTAGCCGCTTCTACGCCCCTGGTTGTGCTTATATGGAGGGTGTGGGCCCCAGCGTGTCCCCTCAAGTCTACTAACTGAGATGGGGTCCCTGTGACCCCAGTTACCAATTGTGTTGTGATGGGAATCTATGCTGGTTCGAAGAGTACCTTTTTCCTTACTCCCCATCCTGGTACGGCTGGTATGCCCCCCATACGGCTATTATATTAATGAAAGAGAAAAGATTTAGACACAACAAGATGCCCGTAGCGCTTATCAGGCCCAAGAGTGGTACACTCCCCCTTGGCCCAACTGATGGAAGACTTTTAGTCATCCATAGCGGGTTGCCTACTTGACAGAGGCCTAGTTTCTGCTGACCTCATTGCTCTATCTCTCTCCCACACTAGTGGTGAATGTGAAGTATACATCTATTATCAGTCAATTTCTTTAAGATTATACTGTTATCAATGAGATAATTCCATACTCATTCCCTAGTGAGACCAAGGAGAAGTAGGTGCAATAGGATGCCCGTAGCGCTTATCAGGCCCAAGAGCAGTACACTCCCCCTTGGCCCAACTTGTGGCAGATTTTCGGTCATCCACAGTGGGTTGTCTACTTGATAGAGGCCTAGTTCTTGCTATCCCATGACCCTATGCCCTTGTATCTTACTGGGTTTAGTATGCAATTTATCCATTCATCACTACTCAATAATTAATCCCTAGTTTCTTTATGGGACTAATCCTTGTGATCTTAAAATCACATTAATAATACAATTCAATACTGACTTGTAATTTCAATAAATGTTTGTGTATGCATTAGCCTTCTCCGTATTCACTTCCTCAGTGAGATCAAAAGGATTTAGACGCAATGAGACGCCCGTAGCGCTTATCAGGCCCAAGAGTGGTTTACTTCCCCTTGGCCTCACTAATGGCAGACCTACAGTTGCCATAACGGGTGATGTACCTGACAGAGGCCTAACATCTGCTGACATCATTGCTCTACCCCATTTCCTCACTACTGGTCCATTTGGAATTTATGATTAATTTATTCTCAATTTAAATGCCAGCTTATTTGTTTTTTTTTTCTATTTTTTGTTTTTTTTATTTTTTTTCTCATTATATATATATATATTAAGTATTTTAAATGCCACATGGATATGCCTAGTTATCCACTATTCTAATTTGGATTACTCTGAAGTCATACCCATTCAATATCTATTTGGCTGATAATAATATATTTTAAATTCATCTTACGAGATGGAACCCTCGTTGCTTATCGGTCATGGTATTTGCCTCTGTTTATTGACTAGAATAATTCGTTGATTCAATCTTACCCTACAGGATGGCAAGATCATAGCTCTGATACCATTTGTAATGTCCCCTTTTAGGATATCTTGGAATATCGGGACAATTACATCAATTCCTCACACTTACACTATCTATTTTTGTGCAATTGAACTATGTAATGAAGAATAAGAACAATATCACCTACTATTTGTGATATATACAATAATATAGTGCAATGATCTCTTAGGATCTCTAATATGTCAAGTATGGCAATATGAATATGCAATGAGATGTGATATTGCCTAAAGCAATATGTATTTTGTGTTCTCTAATATGACTCTTCATACATGCAAATATATAACAAGTAATATCGCTTAAAGCAATATAATTGTTATTTCTGATATGGATATAATCACTTGCAAAAATTATAGGATATGTTGTTTCTGATCTTGGCAATGAATACTTGTAATGACGATGGGGTTGCCTCGGATATAAATCTGATTGGTATATGCACCTGATTATGGGCCTTTGGCCTTCCTCACTTCGAGCTCTTCCAAACTGGAATAAGAAATAAGATATAAACACAATCAATCGCAAGAGATTTATTTCCTTTAAGTCTCAATTATTACTATGAATTTGATCTATGATAACACTTTGAATTATGCAATTGATATAATATATATATACAATAATAATATTATGCAAGGAACAATATATATATAGATTAAATGTTGATCACTGCTATCTCCGATTGAACAATCACATATATGCCAGATGATCTGATCTATATATCTGCACTTAGTGCAATCCACGCTGATGAGATTATCTCTGCTATATCTGATATGTCTGATATTAAATATGCAAGATGATCTTGATATTCAATCTTATGTTAGCCTTCTCTGATTTAACAATGGATAATATGCTATAATGTCTTTCTATTGCCTAGAGTGATGAATTGCTATTTCTGATTTAACACTTGAGTATATGCAATGTATATATATATATATATATGATGCTAATATTGCTGGTAGTGATATGTTTCTGTTTCAGATGTGTAATTATATTCTTGCAACAAGAGAATGATTCTGTTTCTGATGTAGATGATTTGCACTTGCAACAATGGTGTTGTTTCTGATATTTTCTTTTGATCTAAGCAACTGAAATAGGCCAACAGGCTTATGCTCAAACGAGCAGATCCAATAAAGGATAAATAAGAGATAAAGGTTTTCTAATGATGATCGATGAAGTGTTATCGATGTCCCACTTATACCTTGCAAATCAAATGGTTGCATCTCTTGAATGTGTAAGAGACATGTCTTTCCCTAACCATGTCTCTCCCCACAGATCGCATCTCTTCAATGTACTAATGATTATTGTTATCACTTAATCGATGTAACCCCAATTAGAGCTTCTTCATCGTTGTTGTTCTATCTCAGCCACATCACTTATAATGTCTCATGGAATCGCTCCAATACTTATCACGTGGTGTTGGGTACGATAAACTTATGGTCCTGCTGTTGTAGATACTCATAGCGTAGATGTAGGTGATCGAACTGGTGGATTTTGTTGTCTAACCACATTCTTGATAATTGCTAACAATTGGCTTTACATATCGACACAATTCCATTGAGAGTAGATCAATCAAGGTATAATATTGATCGATAATGAATCTGAAGTAGATGGATGCTTACTGTCTTTTATGTCGACGCTTATGATTGTCTTCTTGGGAACAATTAATTGTTGAGTGCTTGACTATCAATCTAGTCTTCTTATCGTCTATCGATAGTATGTCTTCAAGTAGGATCGGTATCGAATGTATGTGACTGCTCTAATTATTCCATAATGGTGTATCATCTAGCTGTGATTATCTTTATGAGATCATTAATTGCTGCTTGCAATCATCTCGTCTTGTATGCATGGATGGTCGATCTTCTTGATATGTGTAATGAATCGCTTGCAACACAATAGTCTTTGTTTCATCACCGCCATCATCTCATGGCCCGCAATTGAGTGAATGCCCGCAAGGAATATGAGTCATGATCTCAAATATAGGAGACTCTTTAACGGTCTAAGTACAGATCTTCCGCATTCGTGACTCTCCATTCTTCCACGGGTACAAAGGAAAAAGAGTTCTATTAGGTCCGATGCATATGGGTTATACAATATGAATTAATAGTCAAACATTTCCGATAATTGATTTATCGGTATTTATAATGATTCCCGTGTTTACCGGTTCTCATCACGGTAAACATTAAAGGTTGGCTTCAAGAGATATTTTCGATTTTGCTGATGACAATGGGTTCTCAATCTATTCCAACACTTATTGCATTATAATTGTTTGATAGTTACTATATAAATAATAATAAATAATAATCATATATAACAATAATAATAAATAATAATCATAACAAATAATAATAAACATTAATAATTATATATTAGAGGAAAATCGTGAAGTCTCATAAATGAGACGATTTTCCAATATTAAATGTTAATTAATAAATGTTTTAATTATCGTATTTATTTAATCCAATGTCCCAGGAGGGGTTATGACATAAAGTTATTTAGAAGATCTATTGCAGGGTCTCCTCCTGCACCTTTGTCACCAATATTCACTTCTCTTTGTTCACTACCACTTATTATAGAATTTGGACTTTTTGCACCACTGCTTGAAGATGGACCTCGATAAACTCCCAATCTACTTGAAACAGTTTCACGTTGTGGGACTTGAGAGGGTTTCCGTTGTGGCCTTCTTGGTTCTTTGTTATAATATCTCCATTCACTTTCACTCATAGACACAAGCTGGTAGAAAAACCAGTTCTGATACCATTATAAAGACCCACTCTAAGTTTTACCCAATATTCAAATGTAATGCCTTGTCTCTATTTCTTTCCAAATTTAGGCGTGCTGTTCTGAAACTTAGTTTATGGATTGATTGTTGTTGTTTGTTTGACAAATTATGCATAGTGAGATATTGAAATTTATGAAGTGAATGCACAACACAAACTTAGCATATTTGATATTTCTCCTAATATTCCATCATAACTGTAAATGATCTCTAACCTTCAATCAAATCTTTGTAAATCTTAAACGTTAAGCACACTTGTGAATCCTAAGTGAATCTACCTGCAGATTGGCAAGGAGGGTTTCCATCCTTGAAACCAATCTTTGCTGCGGGTTTTCATTTTAGGCAAGAAATATGAACATTTGATCAATCTCCAAAGCTGGGGTTTTGAAAATAACTTATCAAGAATGAATTTTTTCCTCTCAATTCCCCTTTTTATATACTTTTTGAAAATAATAAAATATTATTTCTCATAACTTTTTATTTTTCCCTCCTAAAGTGAATAATTTGACTTAATATTTGGGCGCAATAAAAGCCACTTTTCAATTTAAACTGTGCAACCTTATCAAAATAGTTAAGTTGTCTCAAAAATAACTATTTAAATAACTTGAGTAAATTAATTAATTATTCTTTTTTTACATAAGAAATAGCCTATAGGAATTAAAATGGTCTAAAGGTCTCCACTAGTCGCTTATGCCTGCCAAATGGACATTACAGAAAGCATTATACAAGGTCTGCAATTATAATATAGTGTGCTCTTGTAGGTAGCTCATTCTTTATGAAAATCGTTGCAAGATTGGTTTTCAAACCTTACAACTTTGAAAATACAAACAATGACATGATGTTTGAAAATTGGTTTTAAACCTAGGCATTGCGTAAACATGTAAAAATCTGGGTTTAATGATTTAACATTTTTTATGATCACTGCAAATTATTATTGATTAATTGTTGAATGTCAAGTGAAAACCCTAATGATCTATCATGCATAAGACTTGCTCTAGATGGTTGTTGCATATCAACTAAGGCACCTTTTTACACCTTACACTTGCCTCTTAGATTTTCTTTTCATTGTTGCTAGGTAGAAATAATAAAAGCCATGTTTACCTTAGGTGGAGGTTTCATTTGTTAAATCACCCTCAAGTGCGCCTAGATTATCAATGTTGCCATTTTTGTTAAGGCAGAAACTTAGTTGGAGAATGTGAGCATTGTTGCCATTTCTATAACGCAAGGTGGAGAGGTTAAGTGGTTGAATAGTAACCACTCACAAAGTGCACCAAGCTTCCTTGCCAGGAAATTTATGTCGCACCACTTTTCCCCTTGCATGGAGATTCTCTTAATTGTTGCCACCATGTGCATCTTTAAAAAAAATGGAAAGCCTTACTTTGGCACACACCTCTTCACTTATTGCCATCCTATTAAGTGCTAGGTAGATATTTCCTATGGTTAAAGCACACATAAATGCACCTCAAGTTGTTTACCCGTTGGGCGATCAGTTTAATGCATACAGATGGAATAGATATAAGAGAAAAGTAACACCATGAATTCTCAAAAAAACACAACCATACTTGTATGAATTCACACAATGTTTACAATGTATCTCAAATGCCAGCCAACATATGCACAATCACCATAATCATAATCATATTTCTCTCGGTTACAACCACATGGTATATAAAGGTACCGAGGGGGTGTTGGCATATGTGCAGAGTATGTTGACATGATGATATTGTATGTTGTCATTGATGTCAATATGATGAAGAGTGAACTGGTATATTGAAGTAAACACTTGCAAGAGAACCGGTATATGTGAAAAAGTGAAGCGGTATGTTTGCCCAAAGTGAACGGGTATGTTGAAATGTGAACCGGTATATGTGAACAAGTGAAGCGGTATGTTTGTCCAAGAGAACCGGTATGTTGGAATGTGAACCGGTATATGGAATGTTTTGTATCAAGGTTTCATATGGTATGATTACCGGTTGGTAGTCTTAGCTTCAGGGTTTCCAGTTGAAGTGTTCTATGCCTATGTGATTCAACCGATGACATTGTGTGTTGTGCTAGCATTGTAATGAAGAATATATTATGTTGCCACGTCAGCTTTGTGCGCGTGAAGGATCTTGCATGAAGGAGATTGATCCTATCTACCTCGGGAATGTGCGAAGTCTCTGCAAACGGTGGAGAACGCGTGATGGGTTATTGCCTTCAAGATGCGGTGAAGAATGAACGATGGAGAACGTCTTGAGATCTGTTCAAGACCGTTGTATTCAAAGCAAAGTGTTCAATGGTCAGGATTGAACCGACTGAATTGCTTAACCTAAATTTTTAGGGTTTAGGGTTTATGCTACCGACCTATCTGTTTTCTATAAGGTCGATGTTGTTTTTCATGTTGAGGTTGTTGGCAAATGTTGTATGTGTATCTAAGTGCAAAGATACGTGATTCTTGCCAGACCAGATATGATAATAGATACCTACAGAAGTGTGAGTGCAGAAGGAAGGAACTGAAGCGGATCTGCATTGGCATTGAGTGCTGTTACCACATCATTGTACTACCTGTTGACCTCTGACCACTTCAACAGTTGGAAAATCCCATAACAGGGTAGCTTTAACCGGCTTGCTGTAAATCCTTTAATAGGGTGATTCAAAATCATTGAGCTCTAAAAATCCTCTAACAAGGTAACCTTTAACTTGGTTTAACCCTTAACCGGGTATGTTAGCCATCCCTTAACCGGGTGATCCCTAGCAGGATCGGTTCCTAACAAAACCTATTGTAAAGTCTCTAACCGGACTAGGCTCCTAATAGAGCGGACCTCAAAAGGGTTCAAAGAACAGCTTGTGGGTATTCATCCCCACCGCAGTTTTTCCCAGTTGGGTTTCCATGTGAAAAATATGTGTGTTATGTGTGATGCTTTTCATATGATGCTTTGTTATTCTCTGTTAAGCGGTAAAGCGTGTTGAACTTGTAAGTCGTTACATTCCTGTTAAAGTATTACTAGTGTATGCATATGGGTGAAGTGGAAAAAAGATGTTAGATTGTGTGGAAAGTTGAGTTACCGGTTTCTGTCTTTCTTTGTGCTTAACCGGTAGTAATCTGGTTTAGACCGGTGTTATTGCTTAGCAGTCAAAGGGCAGGGTTCTCAGTCTAACCGGTTCAAGAGAAACTGTTTTTATCAGTACTGATTCACACCCCCCCCCTCTCAGTACCGGTTTGGTACTAACTGGTCATCATTGATTTATTAGGGGGTGCGAGGGACAACCATTGCACCCGTAACTACCTACCCTCAGTTACATTACTACACTTAACAAAATTCTTCCTAATTAATTCCTAACTAATTATTCCCGTACATACAAAATTACCACCAACATCATCCCCCCCAAAAAACAAGGTCATCTCTTGATGATTGAAAACAAAATGGGATGATCAACAAGAAAAGAAATCATGACTGAGAATGGGGCGGAGGAAGTGTCCTTGATGGAGATGCTGGTATGCCCCCACCCACAAACTCTAACAGTTGCTCAATCTGCCTCTCTGTCCGCGCATCCCCTTGTGACCGCACAAAAGCTATAATCCGCCGTGCTCAAGCTGTCATCTCAACTAGATACTACTCCAACTCTATGTCATTGCCTTCTTCGGGAGATGCTGGTATGCCTATATCCTGGGCTTCCTCATGGGGACTCTCCACCAACTCCTGATAGGGACTCATCGTCGACTCCCTCGTGGGTGGAGGGTCTCGCTCCACTACCTTGATGTCCTCCATCGAACTATCACCTACTAGATCTACTACCTCATGAGGGCCTGACAACTCTCGACGTGGGGAAAGAAGGGCTGCTCCCACTGATGCCATTGGTGCAACTGAAACCGACTCAACCATGCACTCATCTCAGCCTGGGATGGGGTGCCACTTTGCACATCTGCTCCACCCCGCGGTGCCAACCCTACTACTGTGATTGCCACGGCTCCATCCATCTCCCCACTCAGTATGGCTTCCTCTATTAGAGTCCCTCCATCAACTGCTCCAGCAGCTACTACTCCCACCACTCTATGTGGCTCTGGTGTTGGAGGCAAAGCCACCAATGCTGTGCTCATGCTTGGAGGGTTCATGTCCACAGGTGCTCTCAACTGCCCAAAACCCGGTACCGGCACAGAAGTTGTCGTGGCACCAGGAGGTGGTGTGGGTTGGATGAACTCACTCTTCCGAGATGACGGTGGAGGTGTGAATAGGACAACTGTGGTGGGTGTGACAACAACTGTCTCGACAAGAGGGATGGAGGACGTGGTAGCAGACTTCGCCGTCTCTCCCTCCTCTGTAGGCTCTCCCCCTCTGCCAACCATCCAGAAACTCCCCTACTGGCGTGGGATGAATCACTGGACGGTGCCTCCGTACTCTCTTCGCCATCCTCCTCGTCCGTATCGGCCTGAAGGCTTTGATTCTGAAACCACCACCTGCCACTTCCTCTTCTTCCCTGTCTGTAATTCGCTTCCTAGCCCTAGGATATCCAGATGTGTCCAATAAAAAATAGGTGGCTGGTTAGGAGCCACCCAACCGCTTGGCACCAGAAGGTCTTAGGTCTTTGGCGGTATCTATTGGCGCACTGCATCAAGAAATAGCCCTATGGCATGGTGGGGCATGTAGAATGTGCAATGCTGCAGCGTCATAAACTTGCCCATCCTGACCGCCAAGAGGGATGCCAAGCCATACACCACCCTGTTCCTTATTCCATTCGTGAGGACAACCTCGGCAATGGCGATGTCGGATGCCCTACTTGCCCCCGTGAGACGACTCTTCAATACATCCAAAAGGCATTTCCACTCCCCTTCTCGCAGAAAAGTCTTCTTTAGCCCTCTGCCCTTGCTTGCATGCTTCAAGCTATCTTGTTCCTTCTGCGTGAGATCATTGCGACACATTAACTTCAAGAGCGTCTCTTTGAAGTTGGCTGTAGGTTTTTGATTCTTGTAAATTTTCTTTCCTTGGGACTCGGGAATGCCAAAAAATCTCGTAAACTCCCTTGCCGCAAATGAAAGCACAATCTCGTGGTGTTCATAATCGAACACTAACTACCGCTAATGCCTAGCATACGCGTGAATCATGCCTTTGAGTACCACCTCAAAATCTTTAATACAAAAGATGGGCATTTGGATAGCCCAATGCACCTGTGCATGTCTCAACTGCTTCTTGATGGCATCGTCGTGAGGCGTCTCAAACCACCGCTTCCTACAATTAGCCTGCTCAAACCCTTGAATGTGACTATCTCAAAGGTTACCTCGTCTTTTGCTGCCATCTGTACCTGCACCTTGGGTCTTATTTTCTGTGCCTTACGCTTGCTGCTATCTCCCATGCTGCCTCTTACTTTCACACCTAAAGGCAAAATGCGAATGTCTTTCCTGTTGGTAGAGGTGACGCCACTGTAGTAGGTAACTGCCGCAACTGTTTTTTCCAACTTTTTCCTCCTCTGGGGTCCATTAATTGCTTTTTGTTTTGTCATTTATGCAATGAAATATGAAGGGAAAACTAGGGTTAATTAGGGTAACCCTAGTTACACCTATAGCTTTTCTTTCGCCAACTGGCCGACACTAATCCTTTCGTCGTTGACCTATGTTGTGCAAGCCGTCGATATTGCCTTGCCGTCAATCCTTGTGGGCAGCTGCTGGCTTTCAGGTTTCGCCTGGTACCCGCGTTGACTTAATAATATACTGATATCATCGCACCCCTTTCCCTTTGTGTTTTCATTGTGCGGTTCTCCTCCTTCATGACGATCGCGCAACCCCCCACCCTGTGTGGTGTATGCAATGGCTCCTTCACCGTCGTTCTCCGCTACTATTTGTATTACCTTTCCGCACCTGTTGTGGGGTTCTTTGATGTCGTGCTGTTTGGAATGGTCGATCGACTGCTATCTTTGTTAATTCCCTCTGTTGATTTTGGTTGCCTCTGCGTTTGGTGAAAATACCCTGCGCTAATTTTTTCTCGCACTGCCTTTGTGTTTGACGAATATATCCTCCTGCCTGCGTGGTGCGTGCGGTGGTGTTCTTCTTGGCTTTATGTGTCGGCGATAAACGGTGAGTCCAGTTGTCGGGTTGCTTACTGTTTGGATGTGGCGGTCAACCAAATCCCATGAGTTATATGCCAAGATACAGCCGTACCATTCTAGTCGGGGTCGCAATGTTAGTAGCGGAAGAACTTAGAAATGAGACTGTGCGGTGGATGTCACCGTACGGGAGCGGAAATGGCTCCACTGTGCCGTAGATGTCACCGTACGAGAGCGGAAATGGCTCCACTGTGTGGTGGATGTCACCGTACGGTGGTCTCTTCTCTTCTCTTTTTTTTTTTATAATTTATTTATTATTTATTATTTTTTTTTCATTTTTCATTTTTAATTTTAATTTTAATTTTTTGTCCTATCTATGTTCGCGGGAGCTTCCAGCTTCCCTCGAGTTGTTCCTATACCTTCTATCATGATATGGTTTCAAATTCGACCTGTTTACGCTCTCAGGAACCTCCCGTCCATCCAGTGTCCACAATTTAATTGACCCGTTCTCAGCCACTTCCCGAACTTTATACGACCCTGACCACCTTACCTTGAATTTGTCGGGTTTAATCTCGTTGCGCCCATTGTACTTCAACATCAGTTGTCCTGGGGTGAGCCTCATTCGCTTCAAGTGTTTGTCATGCCACAACTTCCTCCATTGCTGAGCTGCCCCGGTAGCCCATTGAGCCATCATCCTTTTCTCGTCCAACTTGTTCAAGGCGTATAACCTTTCTCCTAGAATTTCCATATCCCCGAGTCTATTTTCGATCGCAATGCGAAGACTTGGCACCATGAACTCGGCTGGTACAATAGCTTCCTGCCCTTGCATGAGTTGAAATGGCATCTGGCCCATAGTCACCTTGTAGGTGGTGCTGTAGGCCCACAAAACATAGGGTAACTTTTCTTCCCAGTCTTCTCCCTTAACACCGCATGACTTATAGATCACTCCAATGAGAATCTTGTTGGTAGCCTCGGTTTGGCCATTGCCTCGGGGGTAATAAGGGCTCGACAATGAATGGAAGATTTTGAATTCAGTCGTGAGTAGTTTGATGACATAGTTCACAAAGTGTCCACCCCTGTCACTGGTCAACTGAATGGGGATGCCATATCGTGTGATTATTTGTTCATAAACGAATTTTGCCGTACTCAAGGCAGAGTTATCAGGCAAGGCTCGTTCTTCTACCCATTTGGTTAAGTACTCTGTGGCTACTACAATGTAGCGGCACCTCCTGGCACGGTTGGCCTTGAGTGGCCCAATAAAATCCAGCCCGCAATGCTTGAATAACTCTTGAGCATGCGAGGGGTTGAGGGGCATGAAATTCCTCTTCAGCGGCTTCCCGACTCTTTGACATGTGTTCTCGAGCGTCATTATACAGTGTGGGCCACCATAGGCCTGCAAGGAGCACCTTTCGTGTGGTAGTGTCGGGTCCCATGTGGCCTCTCGAGGGGCCCTCGTGTGCCTCCCACAGAACACTTGGCACCTCTTCCTCCATTACACATCGTCGCAATATCTGGTCGGGCCCCATTTCATACAGCAGCCCGTTGATCAATTGGAACGTACGGCTCCTCAATACCAACTTCCTCCGTTCCCCAGGTGGCATGTCCTGCAGAAATAGAGAAGTGGAAAGATACTCCCCAATGGCAGTGTACCATGGTGGCAATGTTGCGATCTGGAACAGGTGGGCATCTGGGAATTCATCATTAACTCCCTCTGGCGGCTCCCTCAACCATATCCTTGACAGTTGATCAGCTATCACATGGCTTCTGCCAGGCCGTACGATGATAGTGAATGTAAACTCCTGCAACAGGAGCAACCATTTGCTGATCCTTCCTTGATTGGTTTATTGACCAGATACATAAGTGCCGGGTGGTCCACGTAAAACATGAACGACGTCGCCAAAAGATAATGTCTGAACTTCTGCATGGCATATACCATCCCTAGGGCCTCTCGCTCCGTTGTGTTGTAATTCTTTTCAGCCTTAGACAATAATCTGCTCGCAAAATAGATTGGATGGTCCAATCCATGGTCACCCACCTGAGCTAATGTGGCACCAATTGCGAAATTGGAGGCATCCACGTGGACATGGAACTCCTTGTCCCAATTGGGGTATGCAAGGATAGGGGCCGCCACTAGCCTGGTCTTCAACTCCTCAAAAGCTTCGCCTTCCAGGGTCCCCCACGTGTACGACTCACCCTTCCGAGTTAGTTTATCCAAGGGGTAGGATATCTGAGCAAAATTCTTTATAAACCTTCTATAGTAACCAATGTGGCCCAAAAAAGACTTTACCCCTGTGACATCTGTGGGTGGCTCCATCTCCATCTCCACGTACCTTCTTAGGGTCTGTCTTCAACCCCGCTTTACAAACAATGTGCCTGAGCAGTTTACCTTACGACACCATAAATATGCACTTCTTAGGGTTGAGTGCCAATCTTGCCCTCCGACATCTCTCCATGCATTCCCTTAGGGCTACCAGATGTGTATCCTACCAACTGTAGATCGATCGATTGACCAATCGTTGAGGAAAGCTTTGAAGTTTCTTACGGGCATCTTGTCAAAGATGTGCAGGATGAACCTTTGAAAAGTTGCCGACGCATTGCATAGACCGAATGGCATCCAGTTGTATGCATACACGCCGTCTTCCACCATGAAAGTGGTCTTGAGTTTGTCCTCCTCGGCAATGGAAATCTGGTTATAACCAGAAAATTCATCCATGAAATAATACATCTCGTGATCGGCTACCTCTTCCAATATCCTATCCGTGAAAGGTATGGGAAAGGGATCCATGATAGTGAGTGCATTCAGGCACCGAAAATCCACACAAATCTGGATTTGATTGGCCTCTTTCTTTAATGAAATGACAATCGGAGACACCCATTCGCTAGTCTGGACCCGGAAGATGATGCTGGCTTCTAACATCTTCTCTATTTCCTCATTGACCCTCGCGGCATAGTTTCTGTTCATCCGGTACGGCCTCTTCTGCGCTGGTTGGGCTCCAGGTACCAGTGGAATGCGATGTACATAGCTGGGGGGGCACTCCTTTCAGATCTTTATATGTACAGGTGAAAACATCCTTATACTCCAAGAAAATTTTGAAGGTTGCTGCCTTCAACATGGGATCCCAATCGTCCCCCACCAACATGTTTTTGGGATCTTCCTCCTTTCCCAAGTTGGTCACCTTCAACTTGGACTCCTCATACTTAATAGGTTTGTCTTTCTCAAACTGATGTGCGGGAGCCTCATCCACTCGAGCCTCCCCTTCTCTGCATTCTCTGTACTCTGGCAGGAACACATCTTTCTCATCCGGCTCCTCTATCTGAAGCATGTTGCATTGGAACAACTCATATTCCTCCATCTGCCAATGGAAGAGCCATTTAGTGAATACATGTTGTCCTTTGAGCAACCATCGAGTTCAAAAACTCCTTCACTATTTGGTTCCATCCGCTCCTTCCCTTCATCCATGCCAGTCGTCTCCTCTTTTGATTTCGAGGAGGATGCCACCTCCTCGCTTACCATCTGTGTGCGGAGATCAATGACATACTTCCGCCTGTCTTTCTCCATGGAGAGGGTGTTCCTCTTCCAATTATGATTTACTTTGGCTGTCACCAGCCACCCCCGCCCTAAGATGGTGTCATACCCCTTCTTCTTAAGGGAAATTGCCACAAAATCCAATAGGAAGGGTTGTGTACCAAAGGTCACTTGTTGGGCCATCAAAGTACCGAGCGGCTTGATACCATGCTGGTCTGCTCCCACCAGATTGAATGTAGGTGGCCATTGTGTCGGCTTCCCCAACTTCTTCCATGTTTCCTTGGGCAGCATATTCACCCCCTATCCTCCGTCCACTATGGTATCCGTAAGAATGGTCCCAAGGATACCCATCTCTACCACCGTGGGGTGTCGACCACTATTGATGGTCAACAACATTGGGTCAGCCAAAGGGCTGACTGGGACTTCCGGTTGGTTTGAAGATGTTTGGACTGTGCTATGTATGGTGCTGAGGATGGCGGTCCTCAGCTGTGGCATTGTTTCAAGAAGGTCCTTCACCTTTCAAGAAGGTCCTTCACCTTTACCGACACCTCCATGTGCAAGACTTGCCGCACAATATTCTTCTCCACCTCAGTACTGTTGACATGGCTAAAATCGCGGAACTACGACTCTCTCCGATCAACGTAGAATAGAATGCTAAGTATCCTATCCTCTCTTGAGATAAGGAAATCCCTAATGTAGTTTTTAATTGATCAATGGGGGACAACCTCAAAGTTTTGATTGTGAGGTCTTGACTGTAGGATAGCTCAACAATTGATGTGTTTTGCTAGAAACACAAAGGGGACTTATGGTTAGACAGAATTGGTTTCGCACAGGTTCCCTAAGATCTTACAGTTTGATTTCATCTAATTTACCTTTAATATGATGCTTCTTTAGTTTGACTTGCAGGTTAAAAAAAAAGGGAAAAAGGTGATAAGGATAGAGAGTAACAAGAACAACTAGCTAACTTAACTAAGACAGCATATTGAGACACAGACGAAAATCTTAAAATAACCAGAAATTACTTTTCCAGCAAATGAGCACAACTAGGTAAAAACCAGTGCAATCATCTAGGAACTTTAAATTTTCAAATTGCTAAATACAAATGCTGGATTTTCATACCAATTCATTCAAATTTAACAAATGAACTTAGCATAAAATTGGGCTCAGACTAACCATACAGAGAGAATAACCATCAGTTATTTCTTAATGGTATGAACCAAGATTTCTATCAAATATATATCTAAACAAGCTGTCTGAAAATTAAATACATTTGCAGAAATTTAAAAAAGGGGTGGAGAAGAGGACCATGCACTCACAGTAAAATGACATAGCTTTAACATCCATTAAAATCTGTATAAATTTTGCTAGAGCTTTTGGAACAATCTTTAACTTTCTACCCAAAATAAAGGAGAAACCAACTCCTTTATATAGAGTTTCAAAATCGATGAATAGCCAAGATTAAACTTAAACAAGTGGGCTAGATTCATCCCTTAAAACGAGGCTGCCCATACCCATAAATGGAAAGCAAAATATCAACACCAACCATATAGTAACTAAAACTACCAACTACCAAACATAAAGCTGCTCCAAAAAGTGCACTTGCACGGAGCTCCAAAAATTTACAATGACTTTGGTAGTTGGAAAGAAACTTTATGTTTGAAAAAGTGCACTTAAAATTTGAAAGAAACGGATATTTTCAGGAAAGCACTTTTTCTTTCCCTGTGGTGGACTTTTTCTCCACAAATTTGTCCTCTTCATGCAAGTAACCTTTCCAAATGTCCCGGTGTGCCGCACGTTCTTCCTGAACATACTCTTGAAATTTTATACAAATGGGAAACAATTCCTCATTAGGGGGAAAAGGAGGATTGCACATTTTGAACTTTGTGCCTTCAAGATTAGAGTTGACTATCCCTAGCCGCTCGCGACAATCCAGTACCACTCCTTCAAAGTATTGACATTATAAGGATCTAGGATAGAATGGAGTGTCAGAATCCGAGTGTGAGTCAAGAAAAGAGCCCTCATGAGTGGTTGAGCTAAGGCAACCACCTCATGAATTTTGGCGTACTCCCTTTGCACCTCCAACATCTTTATCCGTGCCACTTGTATTTCGATTGTTACTTCAAATACATCATTAATAATCTTCTTTCCTTTTGTTTTAATGCCCCGGATCCATTCCCTGACGACCTTGGCAGTGTCACACGCTCCTTAAAATTCAGTTGTAGTCTTTTGTGCTAGTGCCAATGGGGGAACATGGGATTCAGCGGCATGCTGTAGTTGTTTCAACATGTGATCTATGTACCCCTCAGCTTGCTCAGCACGAGCCCGGTACATCTCTCTCAGCGGTCATTTCGTCGAGCTATCTGAGCATATTCTGCACAGAATCTATGAATTCTTCCCTCTCCCGCTCTTTGGTGGCTCGCCCTATTGGGATGGTTGTGACATTGTAGTTAGCCAATGCAATTTGATCTACTGGTTTGTCTGCAGGTGGGGTAGCAATATGAATCGTACGGTTCCTTTGCTCGTCCTGGGTAATCCTGGAGTAAGTCTTCGGCTTTTTCCTGCCTTTGGATTTTATTTCTTCTATTCGAGAGAAGATATCCTCTAGGTTAATTGGTGGCTTGACAGCCGCTTTTCGCAGTGCACGAGCTATTAACTAGTCTTGAGGGATGGTCTGTTCGGATGCAATTGCTAGATTCTCACTCTGGTCTTTGGAGGCCTCAGCTGACTCGCTGCCTATCTGTAACTGATCGGGCATAGAAGGAATGGGTGCAGTATCTAATCCTTTACTCACGGCTGAGCTCTCCCCCACCTCACTAAGCAACTACTGGGTATCCTCTTGTAATGGCTGCTCTTTAGTTCTACTGGGTTCTTGAGTCTCATCCCCTTTTTGTTCTCCCTCAACCGTGTTGTCATCTTTGTTGCCATTATCCGGTTGCAACTCATGCCTGCTCTCTTGCGTGAGCTCAAGTTTACTAATCCCTTGATTAGGTGCAATCTCTCCCTCCTCAACGTGATTTCCAGGTTCATCCAAGCCAATGATCCTCACCTCTACCTCTTGCTCATTTTGTGTTTGAGGATTATTTGCCTCGAATGCAACAGGATCATTTTGTGAAGGTGGAGTGGGTACGTAATCGAGTTCAACCACATCATCCTCTGAACTGGGGTCCCTGAATGACAAAGTAACCTCTGGCCTCCTGATTGGGATCTTTTCTCTTCTTGTTCTTTTCGATGTTCAAGTCCCTCTATTGGCCCTTGCTTTCTTTCTCTTCTTTTCAGGTTTCTCAACCTCTTCTTTTGGCACGCTTGAGGTTCCTTCGTCCTCTGAATACTGGGAATCGAGGCTACCCATCAAATTGTATTTTAATTGGGTCCCTTCATGGGTCAGTCTCAATTTGTTGGGACAACTAGTTATCTGTGTACCTTCTTGGAGCCTCCATGACTGCTTCAAAATCTGCGATTGGGTCTTGAGTCCAATTGATGGTTGGCGGGAGGTCCTTGACTGCTTCAAATTCTTGGACTTGCAAGCAATTTTCATAGTCCGTCACTTGATCTGGGACCATAAAGCCGCATTTGCTAAACACTCAACCTAGAATATTCTTGCTGACGGACTTCAAAGTCATCAAAACAATTGCTCCAATAGTCCTCAATTGATGCCTTGGCCCTATAATGCTTGCCGTAGGCCCTCTGTGCCAATTTATCATGATCAAAGCATTTCTTCAGGAAATGTTCTTGTAAGCAATAGGATGCCAATGCAGCAAATGACTCTTCATCTTGCACCGAATTTTTGAAGTGCGCATCAAGAGTACCCAAAATCATGGGGAAGGTGAACCCTGATTGCTTTTTGTCTCTGAGTAAGCTGCCTGCTGGGTGTGCCTGTCTTGCTACCTCCATGAGGACTACTCTGTCTGATGGATAGCGCGGAAGCCGGAATGGCATTCCCTCAAAGCCTGCTATTCTGATGTAGGTGAACCTGGGTAACTGGATGAACCATGTACCGTATTTCCGGATTAGGGTGGTAGCCTGTTTTGACAACCTTATATGCAATCCTCCTTGCATTAATCTAACCAGGCGCATTGTAAAAGCATCATTAACATGCTCGTACTGACCAATTGTGTATGCGATGCTATTCTTTTCTCTTTGGGCTATGTCATAGTAATGCAACTGAGGGTAGCAGTTGTATACCTTTACCTGATTCGGCCCGTTCCCAACCTCACCTTTCTTAATTAATCTCGTCAGCGACTGGTGTCAGGGAAACATGTAGACCAAGTAGGAAGTCATGGCAAAGTACTTTTTTTCTTAAGGCTCAACCAGCTGTATATGAATATTGTCGTTGATTATCTGAGCCCAGTCGAACTTAGACTTCCCAGCGAAGACTTGCTCAGTGAAGTAGAACATCCATTCCTCAAAGAGATTGGATTGAAGATGTCCCATGACCCGGCTGTGTAAGGTAACCATATCACCATACTCATTGTGAAAATCGCTTCTGGGGGTCTTTTTACTGATTCTAGTGCTTGGGGGTCTTCTCTCCTTGAACCATTCTTCATTTATCAATGTTTTGCACTTAGCAGGATTCATGTCATAAACAACTTGAGCCTCATCGATAGTTGTGGCAATGGGATAATCGGGAAACGGGATATCAAATGCTTCCCCAAGGGCTTCAGGCGTGAAGTCAGCTAGTACCATCCCCTTCAATACCACTAATCTGGTTTCTGGGTGATAATGTTTAGCAACCTCAACCACTAATTCATAATTCTGCACAGCCGGAGGGAAAGCCATTGCCTGAGCAATACCACTATGCATCATTCGTCTGGGCTTGCCATAGGCATTCGGAGAGTACACTCTGTTCTTGAAATCTTCAATATCAATATGGCCCAGGTCTACGTCTCCTATGTTTTCCCACACACTTTGGACCTTTGACTCCCTAACTCCTCCTTGGTACTGGTACTTCATTTTTTCAACCTTGTGGGGAAGGTCAGCTTTGGAAATTAGGGATGTTCCAGTTGCGCCAGGTGCCTTTGAGGACTCAACTGTCGATTTAGGCATCTATCCTGCGCAACCATACACGGATTACGAGACGAGATTAAGGTAACAAAAACGGGTTAGCAAAACCAAAAGACAGCGTTAGCGTTAAGATTGACGATCAACGAGGTTATTGAAATTTGAAAATATTGCTAAAACACGACATTTAAACAATTTAAATCTAATCGTTTGGAAGCTAAATGCAATTTGAAGCTGAAAGTCAAGTTGGTTTGGTTAATTACTGTTCTTGGAGCGAATTTCAAAATGTTACTCCTGATTGTTAATGGCGGAAAGTTACGAACGTTCTGGCTTGCGACTCGGCGTTTGAATGTTTTGATAATTGAAAGTTGATTGTTTTGAGAATGCGCTTGGAAAAGAGTGTTTTGGTGAATGATTGATTGATTCCAAAGGTTTAAGTTTAAATTTTCACAATTTATTCTGCAAGTCCATCTTAAGTAAAATAAATATGATCATTTAAGCCATGTGAAGGATGAATTTATCTTACCTAGCAGCAATATGATAGGTTGTTGACCAAAAACAGTTGAAATTCGGTGATGAAGGAAGAACCTCTCGGGCTTGACTCTTTAACCTACGCCCTATTTCCTTCGCATGATTCCTCTCAAATGAACTTAACTCCTTTATGATTTTCGGCTTTGAAGGTGAGAATGCAAACCTTGAATCTATTACTCCAAAATGCAAACTTATTATTTTCGGCTTAGAAGAGGGTTTGAGCGATTTAAAACTTAGAGCGTGATGGATGTGCTTGAAAATATGACAGAATGAAGGTTAAATGGCGATTTAGAACTTACCTCCCTTTCAAGCTTCTCATATGATTCTTTCCTTGAATAATTTCCCTGTGGTGGGCTTAGCTTAGAAGTATGCTCTGCGCAAACCTTTGTCTCTTAGCAACTTCGGTGTGAAAGCCGATTTTACAAAACCCTCCTCTCGTCCTATTTCTAGCTTGTGGGCTCCTTAGTCGCCTTGCGCGAATTCATACTCCAATAGCGAATTTCGAAATGTTGGAAGCCGGCTTTGTGATTTTCGGCTTATATGAGGATTTTGTGCGATTTTAAACTCTTATATGATTTCGCCCCTCACTACTTAGGGATTTTCGGGCTGATGGGACCCTTTGAGAATTTCGGCTCAGAGGCCGATTTTTTGATTTTCGGTTTGAGGCCGATTTTGAGAGCTCTCAATTTGGCCTTAGAGGCCGTTCGGCTTAGACCAGGCGAATTTCCTTTTCCCTAACTCGCGATTTTGCTTGATGAATTCCACGATTTCCTTCAGTTTTCGGCTTGAATGGTCGCTTTGCTAGGCTCTATTTAATTCGACCTTTATGGCCAAAATGCGAGTTTTGGGAATTTCGGGTTTGACCTCACATCTCAGTTTTTTGGGCCGATTTTCAAACTTTTAAGTTTTTTTCGGGCATTTGGAGGATTTTGCGAATTTAGACATTTTCGGCCTAAAAGGCCATTTTACACGATTTGAAGTTAATGTCTTTTCGGGTTAAAGGGTTGCTTTGCGAGTTTTGCATATTTTTGGCCTAAAATGACATTTTGCAAACTTAGGTGATTTAGTTCCCTTTGTACTTTTCGGCCTAAAATGATATTTTGCAAACTTAGGCGATTTAGTTCCCTTTGTTATTTCGGCTTCGAAGGGAGTTTCGCGAACTTTCTCACGTTCTGGCCTTATAGGCCGATTTTCAAACTTTAGGTGATTTTCGGCCCTCATGCCGATTTTACCAACTTTGTCTTACGTTTAGTCTTTCAAGCCAAATTTGGAAAACGTTATGCTCGCTCACCCTATTCTCACTTTGCAATCGAAATTGCGATCAACCTCCAAGGTGAATTTCCTTTTCTCCTTAATACCTCAAATTCCTAATTGTTGCATCTTCTCTGCAAATTACCGGAACTCGCTACTCAGGACCTGAGCGAGGACGAGACGAGAAAACATCGAAAGGGGAACCCTGTCGACGACGAGGAGTGTGTGCAAGGCATAACAAGTACGGGATGAGGTGCTCGCCGTCTTCGTAGTTGCCCGTCGCTCTGCCATCATCTCTCGTTCAATCTCAGCCTTTGCCTCCCATACCCTCTCCTTCTCTGTACGGGGATTCGGGTATGTTGCCTTCTTTGCTTGTGCACAGGTGATTGCCAACACCTCCTTCCCATCACCCAGTTTCTCAATATTTAATAGATTCACTCCCGGCTTGGGGCAATTTGTGTCGTCGTGGTCATCTAGGCCACACCATCAGCATAGGTTCTAGGGGGTTTCATCTTTTTGACAATCCCACGCAAAATGCCCCCACTGGTTGCAGGCCCAACACTGAATCATTGGCCGTCCCTTGGCATCGTACTGCATTCGACTTTGGTTATTGTTGCCTCTTCCTCCCCTTCGGTTACCTCTGTAGCCACCAAATGATGCCGTGGTGTTGGCTTGTGGTTGGGAGGTGCCCGCTGTTGCGGACGGTGACGACTGCTCTTGCGTGAAGAGCACCTGATTCCCCTGTGTCTTCATGTTGTAGGGACACTCCTTGGTGGAGTGCCCCAACACCTGGCAAATTTTGCAGGACTTCTTTGGACAGGTGCCTTTGGTGTGGTCTTCTTCCTTACAATTGGTGCACCAGATTTCTTCGTTTTTGTTGGTGCTTCTCTTCATACTCTTAAATTACTTCATCATGCAGTGCATGTCCTTCTGAAGGGCTTGCACTTTCTTACTAGATCCTTCATCACTACTACTTCCTTCAAAGGACTCCTCCTCACCGGAGGACTTGTCTTTCTTTTTTTGAGATGTTTTGCCTTCGCTCTCTAATTCCATGGTGCGGTTGTAGGCATCTTCATATGACGTGGTTGGCACGATCTTAATCTTCTTCCTGAGGGATGATTTCAGTCCCTCCACGAACCATCTTTTCTTCAATCCATCTGTCGGCTGGTTGTCCATCTTTCCCAGCAACTCCTTCAATCGCCGACTGTATGCTCCGACTGTCTCGTGTTTTCCTTGCTTCATGCTCAAGATTTCGGCGACTATCTCATTATCATCCCGAAGGAGTCAGAACTCCGTCTCGAAGGCTTTCTTTAACTCATCCCAAGTATTTACCTTCGTCTTGTCTGTATCGAAGTACCAGTCGATGGCTAATCCGCGTAGGGTGGTAGGGAACTGCACCACCCATTCATCTTTGTTGGTCACTCCATTGGCCGACCATATTGTCTCACATGTACGACAATGCCGTACGGGATTGTCCTTTCCATCTCCAGTAAATTTAGGCAACTTCTGCTTGTTCACCATTGTGTTCCTTGGCTTTGGCCCGCTTTGCCCTCTAGAACTCGACCCTCTAGAGACTGGTCCTCCCGAAATTGGTATGTTGGGTTCCACCAGGTTATTGTGACTACCAGGGTTTGTTGAGTCTGAGCCGAACAAATTGCTTCTACTACCGTGCCCTTGTGTCCTCACACCTTTGGCCGCACCGGTATCTCCCACTTCTTTGTTCTCGGTCTTGGTCTCCTTTTCTCTTCTGGCCTCGTCACCTCTGAATGGCGTGTACAGCTCTACTATACTCCCGTCGCCAATCTCTTCCAACGTGAGGGAGAGGTACCCCAACCACTTCCTCGTGGTCTCTATCAATACCGAAACTTGGCCCTCGCTAGTGGAGTCATCATTGCCATTCTCTTCGCTTCCTTCCTCGGCAATTTTCTTCAACCATCTCCTCTGTTCGGCTTGTTGCTCCAATAGTGCCCTCACTGCTGCCGCGTGCCTATCTTCCTCTTGTCCCTTCGGCACACGATTTCTGTCTTTATTCAGTGTTACGGGCATCAATTCCTTCGTTTGGTTGAGTTGAAGGTTCGGCGGCGGCTTTCGTCACGTTCTTCCTCCTCCCATCGACTCCTCTCTTCGAATTGTTGTAAAATTTGTTGCCGACGGTACTCACGGTAAGTTTCTTCTCGATGAGCTTGTAGGGCAAGGAATGCTTGTGCCAACAGGCTAGGTAGGTTATTCATCAACCGGTTCACAGCCGGACTTACGCCAAGGGCACTCCACACGATGCTCTCAGGGATGTCCTCCTCCGTGGCTTCTCTTCGTACATAAGTTTCAATTGGTGCTTGTAAGATGCAGGTGAAGTCCCTTGTCAGTGCTCTGTCGCCTTCGAACAACTCCTCCGGCTCTTCCTCGGGATTGCTGCTTGTCCCTTCGCTCAATGGTTAGCCCATTATTCCTTTGCCATGTCGTATTCTCCCTTCATCCCAGATTCATAATCGGCAACGACGCTAGATGTTTACCTGCTGGGCGAACAGTTTAATGCATACAGATGGAATAGATATAAGAGAAAAGTAACACCATGAATTCTCAAAAAAACACAACCATACTTGTATGAATTCACACAATGTTTACAATGTATCTCAAATGCCAGCCAACATATGCACAATCACCTTAATCATAATCATTTTTTTCTCGGTTACAACCACATGGTATATAAAGGTACTGAGGGGGTGCGAGGGACAATCGTCGCACCCGTACCTACCTACCCCCGGTTACATTACTACACTTAACAAAATTCTTCCTAATTAATTCTCGACTAATTATTCCTGTACATACAAAATTACCGCCAACACAAGTCATTGGGGCAAATTTCCTATCCCTTTAAGTCATTTTTTTATTAATTTGAGCAAAAATGTTTAGTGGTTGAGCCCAACTAAAAGTGCATCTCTCTCACTTAAACTTGCTTTCCTTTTCAAGTGGAAGTTTGGACTACTTTAGCCATTTTTTAAAAACTTAGTGGAATTATTTTCTTGTTTTGGACATCAGAAAAGTGTGCCTTGTGCCCAACTTGTGAGGTAGAACATTGAACCACTTAAACTGACCTTTACATGCTAGGTGGAATTTTGATCAAACTTTACCACATTTTGCCTATTCCAGGTGGGGTTTTAGGTAGCTTGTGTTTACACCTATGCCAAATGAAAAAATTGTCATGGCTTAAGTCAATTTTTAGAGTTTGAGTAGAATTACTGTATTAGTGAGACTGTATGAATGTGTGTCTAGCACTTTGAACAGATATTGCCACTTTTCTTTAGATCTTTGGTGGAAGTTTGTGGTGTTTTAACCTTATTTCTATTGGGGGGGGGGAACTTTGGTAGGGCCTTGCCAAGGATGAACCTTGATAGAACATAGGCCAACGGAGGAATCCTACCCTTTTATGCTGCTGATCTGCTATTGTTTTTTCTTATCATTCCTTGCAAAAGTATTAGTTGAACTATGGACAATGACAAAATGACCTTGGAAACTGATTATGGAAACCATAGATGACTTGTATCAATGCAAAAACGTTCTCAAATTGAGTTTTTTAGGGATACAACAAACTTAATCTGAACTAGTAACTTAGAGGTATTAGGTAATATTTTGTACAATGATGTCCAAAAAAGAATTTAGACAAAATGAAGATTCTAAGAGAAGAAAAAGAAAAAGAAAAATCTTTTAGAGGATGGAAAATTCTATATAAAGAGAAAAGGAAGGTTGAAGTGAAGAAACATCTAAGAGAAGAAATATATATATGCACAATATTAAAAAAATTATACACCAAGTCCATGTGAGTATATATAAAACACTAATAAAGTACACTAGCGCATGTGACTGTATTTTATAAAATGATTTAGTTTGGATGTGGCTATCTCTCATCACATATATGTTCATTCACCTTTAGTGACAAGATGCATTCTTATATTAATGTATAATTTGTATTTATTATCATTATAGAGTGGATAAAAGTTATTTAGTTGTGTAATATAAAAAATGATGCCCTATGCAACTCAACGCGACAAATGGCACCTTCCACCATGTCATTGGAGGTCATGTGCCGCCATTTTTGTCCTCCTTGTCAGCTTAAAATTGGAGTTTTACCAACTTTGTCGACTTGTCACCTTTGGGACTCTACCGCTGCGCGGAGACGTCCATGTGGCGCGCAAGCGTCTTGTGAATCTGATAGTCCGCAGGTGGCCGTTTGAGCGTTACGCTTGCGCTCGAAAGGAATCGTAATGCCCCTGCATGCGACCATCGACGTCGGGTTTTCTTCCAAAGCCTTTATGTATCATGTTTGAAGGCATCTGGGGGGATTCTTTAGGCAAAAATTGATTTTTATTACATGTTGAAGCTCTTGGCAATCTCTTTGGACAACATTCACGATTTCTCTTGCGAAGACTATCATTGTTGCAACTCTACGAATAGCTCATGACATCATTATCACATGCATCTTAAAAAGGGGAGTTTACTCATCCTTTTCTCCTTCTATTTTACATACTATCATTCCTTGTCTTCCATTATTTTCTAATTCTCTTTATCATTTATTTTCCCCATGGCTTTTATTTGGGTTGTCCGTGGAGGTGGAAACACCAAAAACGGGGGTTTGACTTAGGCAGGCTCCAAAATAGAACCCCCAACATTTTCTCTCTCGCTTGTGTGCAGGTAGACATTTGCGGAAGAGTAGATACTTTGTGGGAGGCTCCAATCGTGGATCGGTTGTGAGTCCCTCTCATCTCATTCATTCCAATTTACTTTAATTATTTCGTATTCTGCATCTATTAGTCTAGTTTTATCATTTTTTGTGTTTTCATCAAATAATAATTGCATTTGGAACTATCTGTACGACTTCTGTACCTTGTCTGTACAGGAGGACAGCGCATTGCTTTGGTGTCCCAATCCCGCGCGCTCATCCTTTGGACAAAGGCTAGGCAGAGTCGTCTGAGAGCCTCAGATTGCGGTCAATTGTTTCATTTTGTTATCTTCATCCCCTGGATCACCTTAGCGCTAGTTCGAGTGAGGTATCAAAGGGTGGATTTGTTCTCTAGGATTCATCATCCTTGAGGTAGCAAATTTTCTCCATTACAAGTTGTAATTCAAGTAAGGTTTGACGAGCATGGTAATAGATTATCGGTTTATATAAGACTTTTAAAGTAAACGGTCAAAATTGGAGGTCGTTTTGGAAGAAATAATAGATTTGTTATTAGTTTATATAAATATAGAGAGATGATTAGTTGAGCATTAACAAAATTCTTTTATTTCTTTATTTATTGGGCCTTCTTTTAGGGAACCCTCAAAATCAAATTTCAAGGAGAATTATTGTCTTGAAATCAGGTAGCACATTGTATCTAGGAGAAATATTAAGTCTTGAAACTGCGTAACACTCTCCTTCCAACTCTAGATTTGGAGTACTCCACAAACAAGGATAACTTTGGGTAAGTTTGATGGAAGAGATTCTCCTTGGTTGTGGCATCTAGTCAAAGGGCTAACCCAAATGGAAGGGGAATTTACTGAATTCTAAAAACAAAAATTCCATTTCTGGAGTGTTGAAGCTGAATAAAAGGTAAATGTTGTAATTTTGCTTAAAACTTATTACGTAATGGGTAACCATGATATTGAAACAAAGTGTAAGTATCAACTATAGTAGCATATCACTTGAAGCTTCAAAATTCTATAGTTTTTGTACTTTAGGTTATTCCACCAATTTGTTGAAATTTATAAATTTTATTGATGTCCATTACAGAAATGATTGCTTGAGTTTGGAAATTTCTTTGAACTTATTCATTATTTGCAATGTTATATTGAGGAATAGAATGGTTACAATTTAGATATTTTGTAAGATAGTAGACTTGTGGATCATCTTCTTGATTGGTTGATGTTCATTCTAATAACAATTTGTTAGTGTTGCAGGTGGAATTTTACTTCAGTGATGCAAATCTTATTGCTAACGATTATTTGATGAAGTTTGTGAATAAAGATCCTGAAGGATTTGGTAAGTATATTCTTAATTTTTGAAGCAAAATGCATTCTACTAATCATATTGTGAATTTTATAATGTTCTAGTGTTATAAACTATGTGACTCAAAGTTTTTGAGATGGGGATAGGAAGGATGGGGGAACACATTTTAAGGAGATTTTTTTGGAGGCCATTTTTTAGGGGGCTGTAGGGGATGATTATTCAAAAAAATAAAATGAAAATTTAAAAAATTTCCTAATTTTAAATGTTCATATTATAACATTTGTAAGGCATTCAACATATACATTATAGAATTTTAATACATAACATTAGAATTAAGTTGAGATTTCACATGAGTGTGAAGAAACAAATTAACAAAATTTAATTGTTTTCATTGTCAAATATTATCTAAACATTACAACAAAATGCCCAAAGGTTGCAATGCAAGTCTCACCTACAAAATTTGCAAAAATATAGAATTTCTTAGTGGCCCTAATCAACATCTATTAATACTTCATCAAAATTGGAATCTAAATTTATATAAAAAAGTGAAAATTCAAAAATATTGAAATATTTAAATATTCATATGATAACAATGATAAGGCATTCATCATATACATTATGTAACTCTAATAGGTAACATTAGAGTTAAATTAATATTTCACATGAGAGTTGACAAACAAATAAACAAAATTTGATTGCTTTCATTATCAATGTGCATATATATTACAGAAAAAATACAACAAAATGCCCAATGACTACAAGATTCAACAATAAAATGAGGAAAACATAAAAAATCTGGTAGTGATCCTAATTAGCATTTGCCAAACTTGCATTTAAAGTGAAGTTTGAATCTATTCAAAAAATTGATTTTTTTTAAAAAATATGTGAAATTTTAAATATTAATAAGATAACATACATAAGGCATTTGTTGTCTAGATTATACAACTTTAATACATTACATTACATTTCTTGTCTCTCTTGTTCTGCTTTCTTATTCCTAATGACGGATCATTGAGTTTGATCCAAAACGTCGAGCATAAAAATTCACATAGTTGATTCTTGAAGCTATACATGTTAACAATATGAATTGTGGAAATCATATATCTACACATTACATTAGAGTTAAGCTAAGATTTCACACAAGAATCATCAAACAACTTAAGAAAATTTAATTGCTTTCATTTTTAATACACACACATATATTGATATTGTATAAAATTTACAGCAAAATGCCCAAAGGCTACAAGTTTCAACTACAAAATGACAAAATTATAGAAAATTTGTTGGTGCCCCTAATTAACATTTGCTAACACTACATCAAAATTGGATTCATTGCAACTAGGAGGGGCTACCTCATACAATGGAACCCCAATTAATCCCTCTTGTGCCTCATTGACATCCCAACATGTGGTTGTAATTTGATAATATTGAAGAGTCTATCAATTGTGAAACTATGGAGCACTATGAACTGCCACCAATTTCTTTATTCATTGATGGGTAAGCCTATCCCTCTTGATTGATGGGATGAATTGTATGTGGATTAATTCCTTTGTGTAATAGAGAAATTGACAACTTGTGAAAGGAGGTGAGTGGCAAGTATCCTCAACTCATGCATCTTTGCCATTCTACATCCACCATCTAATAGGGCTGGTTTGAGCTCTATATTTGTTTGTGTCTTGTTTGGTGAATATTAGACTACGAAAATTGACAAAGCCTAGTTGTTGTGTTCAATGTATAGTAGACTCTTTATCAATAGACATCTTTTGAAGGGCCTTCTTTCATCTCCATCATGAGATGGAAGAACTCTCAAATCTTGCTATATATCTTTTGGGATTTTAGAGCATAGGGTTGCCATATGAAGTGAAGTGTTCATGGTATTCCATAATTGTGTCATAATAGACACGCTTTGTGTAAAATCCCAAATGAGGATTCTTGCTATAAATGGATTTCTTCATTTGTTCAAGTCCAAGGTTAGGAGAGTTAGTTTTAGCATATCTTATGGTGTACACAATAGGCGAGCTAAATGAGAAAACACAAGTTACAAAAATTAAAATTTTAAAAAAGATTGACTCAAATGAGAATGAGTGAATGCTATTGCAAAGAAAGAAAATAATTTAGAAGTCAGAAACATTAATAAATTAACAATTCAATAATATAGCAATAAAATCAGCAATTTCTTACCTCATTGGGATCAACTATCTTTGTTAAGGATCTTTTATTTCACACTTTTTCCTTTAGTTGTTCTTGTCTATGGCCATCTATTCCTTTCTAGAATAACCATCATTAACTATAAAGGCTCTTGCACCTCAAGCATCCTTTCTAAACAGAGCAAGTGATATGTGATGGTTGGAAATTTTTTTAAACAAAGCAAGTGATATTTGATGGCTGGAAATGTACATTTGCATGCCTCTAACTTTAGCCATCATTACTTTCACCCAATCTATCTTTCCAATTTCTTTCAATACATTGCTCAATTTATGAACACAACATGGGGTCCAAAACATGAACTTGCAACTCTCTACTACCAAGGCAACTAATTTACATAGACCAGCCGAATTAGTCACCACTTGTACAACATTAGAAAGCCATACTATATTCTTCAAAATCTGAAATTGAGAGTTTGCATATTTTGTCTTCAACAATAATAGTGCAAAGAAAATAAGAAACAACTAAATATGTGATGATATTGTTAGGTAGTTAATGTCTAATATCAATTCAACTATCCTTGATGATAGAACAGCCATCCCTTGTTCAAATTTGCCTTATTTCTTGTAATATCCCCACTTTGAAATAGAATTTAATAATAAATGATAATAATAAAATTAAAATATAAAATATAAAATGATATAATTAAATATGATTAATAAAAAATTAATTAAGCTAATGAAAAGTCAAAAGACATGAAAGGAAAAGTTGTGACTCCCTCAAAAATGATATATAAAAGGGAGAAGAAAACCTCATTTGAGAGGGGGGATAATTTGGTGATGAGAAATGCAGATTTGATTTAAATAATAAGTGCAGATCTGATTATGAAAGGTTGTGTCCCTTTCAAATGGTAGAAATAATGAAGAGTTACACTCTTTCAAAGGGTGCTAATGGTGAAAGGGTATGTCTCTTGCCAAAGGACATACATGATGAAGAGGTGTGACCTCTCCCTCAAATTGAGAGATATAAAGGGAAGGAATCAAAAGCATCTAGTGACATCACCATTGATAAGATCAGATCAGAATTGTTATCAAGTTACAGGAAGCAACATTTGTGTTCTTTATGGCATGCCTCCCAATCTGCAGGCGACATCTACAGTGCGAACTCCAACTGCAGGCTACAATCTACGTACAGGTAAGAGGGGTTAAGAAGTCTTAAGGTATATATGTGTGTGGACGTGTGTGCCACACACACACATATGCATGTTTATGAATACATATATCTCTAATGATTACTTATAAGAATGTAGCAATAAAGCTATGAATCTATGTAGAATATGTATGTATATTTAGGATCATTAGGATCATTAGAAAGATTAAAGAATATGTAAATGAAGACGTAAATTATGGAATGGAAAAGAGTAAATGAATTATAAAATAAAATATTAATGTGATTATATGATGAAGGTTATAGGGAAGAAATTCCCTTAGCCTAATGGAGGGATTATGATAATCCCTGGAGGGCAGTATATACTGAATATCTATATGCATATATATGGCCTGGTTGACTAAGTTCATCCAAGAAGAGACGGATCTTGCCGGTCCCCTCTGAGGACTTGGATGATGGGATGCATCATCCAAGGCAAGGAATTGACATAGGGTCTTCCTTGGATGGCTTGGGTGTAAGAGGTTACACCCAAGACAGGAATCTAATTAACCTTCGATTTCCTGGAGGGCTTGGATGTAAGAAATTACATTCAAAGACAGGAGGCGAATTAACCTTTGATTTCTTGGAGGGCTTGGATGTAAGAAATTACATTCAAGATAGGAGTTCCTGGAGGGCTTGGAACCAAGATGGGTTCCAAGAAGGCGAGCTTCACGACCACCTAAGGACATACTTTCGTATGGCAATTGTATCCTTTTTATTAGATAAAAGTTGTGATTATGTTAAGTAAGTATTTTAAAGTTAGATTGCAATTTAGATTACTTCTATATATATATATGTTTGTTGTATTCTAACAATCTATTTTGCAGGTTAATGATCTCTAACTAGTAGGGACATTACATTTCTTCCATCACTACACTTTCCTTAAAATATTCTCTATCAAGGAGGTGGTGCATAGTTGATGTTCTCTAAGGGGCAAATGAGGGTTAGGGACCAATAGCAATTGCATCTTTGAACATTTGTTTAAAATAGGGAGAATGTTCCACATAAAATGGTATGGCATGGACAATGAATAAAATTGGCAATAGAAGGTTCAACCACTTCTCATGATTGCATATAAAACATCCCCGCAATGCTAGTAGACCTTCTCTTCTCCCCCACTTTCCCCAAAATCTATGGCTTATGTAGGCAATACTCTTTGTTGACATTCCCTTATTTGTTGGCCTTCCTATCACAACCTTTTATTCCTTGTTATGTACAAAAGTTTAGAGTAAACTATCGTGTAGTTGCCTCTATAGTCCTTGTTGGACAAATGAAATAGCCACACTCTACTCCCCCTCAATTTTTTTTCATCTTTGTTTGTGGTTGTTGCAGTTTGTAACATAGATTTTCTGGATTAAATTGACCCTTCGCATAAGTTTTGAGTAGTTAAAAAGGAATATTCAATGGGTTAGTTAAACTCATAATCCCTGGAAAGTGCTTACTTCCAAAAGAACCACTAATAGTACTTCTATGACTTCTTTGTTGAATGTGAACCTCTTCACTGCCGCTACCCTCATTGTTGCTCTTTTTTTGTTGACAATGCAATAAATAGTTTCAAGCACAAACTTAAAACAAACAAAAAATCCTCCCTAAATGTTTGAAACTTTGAAAAAAAATGCAAAAGAATTTCTTCAAATGAACAATTGATAGTAAATATCTCAAATATGTAGATTGGATGCTATTTTGCCTTCTTCTCATTGTTGTTCTCATTCCCTTTGACAACGTTTCTCTTCTTTTCTCATATTAGTTCTCTTCTTTTGTTTTCTTCTCCACAATTCAGAAAATGGCAAAATGAGTTTCTTTCTTGTTTTTAGTTGTTAGTGTGGTCGTTTCAGGTCTAGGGTTGGGGTACAACTTTCTTGTTTTTAGGTGTTAGTGTGGTCGTTTCAGGTCTAGGGCTGGGGTACAACTTTCTTGTTTTTAGGTGTTAGTGTGGACGTTTTAGGTCTAGGGTTGGGGTACAGGGCCCCACAACCCATGTTTATTTTCAATTTTGTGTTCTTTAAAAATTATTTTTTATGTCATTTCTTGCTCATCAAAATTTGTCATTGTGGAAACATTTCCATTTTTTTCCAAAATCAAGAACAAGGTGGGGGATGTTTCCAATCTATCTGCATGTCCCAAAAATTCTTTTTTGGGGGGATGGGTCACAATATGTAGGGGATTTGTCCTTAGAGTACATAGGCTATAAGACCTTTTTATCAGACTTGCATTTTTGCAACATATGTAGGGAGTACATAGTCTATAAGACCTTTTTATTGGAGTTAACATTTTTATAACATTAGCACGTAGTGTCTTTGTGGACAATTACATGATTAGCCTTTTTATCTAATCTTGGTAGTAATGGAAGTAGTGTTGGAGTGTGTTTTTTCAGGATTGCTATATGAACTTATGAAGTGCTATACAAGCAATGTAAGTTCTAGGGAGATCCTACAATGTGGATATTCAGTCCATTTTGGACAAACATAGAAAGGTCTTCGATGACATACCTCTTGGATTACCACCAAATAGAGGTTTTCAGCATGTGATTGAGCTTGAGGAGGGAGCAAAACTAGTCATCACAACTCCATATTGCCATCCTACAAAATACAAGGAACAGATTGAGAAGGCAATCAAGGACCTATTGGATATGTGGTATATAAGGCTTAATTCCAACCCATTTTCTTCATCCGTAGTTTTGGTTAAGAAGAAAGATGGGACTATGAGGATATGCATCGATTATAAATCTCTCTACAAAAGCGCAATAAAAAATCGCTATCCCATACTCGGGATCAAAAAATTGATTGATGAGCTTTCTAAGTACTGTATTTCTCCAAGATATATTTGCGATCAGGGAACCACCAAATTAAGGTAAGATATAAGGATGTGCACAAAATAGATTTCAGACGTCACTATGGGAATTATGAGTTCTTGGTCATGCCGTTTGGATTAATTGCATCCACCACCTTCTAGTCATGCATGATTTAATTATTCACTCTTTAGTTGAGAAAATTTGTATTGGTTTTCTTTGATGACATTTTAATTTATTGTAAGACTTGGGAGAACCATTTGAAGCATTTAGATGAAGTGCTTGGTATATTTGAGCAACATTCTTTTTATGCCAAGGTCTCCAAATATGAGTTTGGGTTGACTGAAATTTCATATTGGGGGTTCAAGATCAGTGCCCAAGGGTTTAGCATGGATGAGGAGAAGATCAAGGCAATTCAGGACTGGCCTAGACCAAGGAATTTGACACACTTGAGAGGATTTGTGTGACTTTGCAGCTATTATAGAAGATTTATAAAAGGTTTCTCACAGCTTGCAGCTCCTTTGATGAATTTGACAAAGAAAGGGGCATTCTCTTGGAGTCCAACAACCCAACAAGCTTTTGATAAAATTAAGGAGGTAATGAGTTCATGTCTAGTTTTGGACATTCCAATAAATCACTACCTTTTGTTTTAGAATGTGATGCTTTAGGAGGAGGTAATGGGGCTTTCTTGATGCAAAATAAACACCCCATAGCATATGAGAGTAGGAAGCTCAAGGAGATGAAACGGAATTCATTTGTTTATGACAAGGAGATGTTGGCTATCATCACGCTCTAGCCAAATTTCGACAATATTTGGTTTAAGGGAAGTTTGTGGTCAAAACAGATCATAATAGTTTGAAATTCTTTCTCGACCAAAGAGATTTGAATGATAGGCAGCAAAAATGGGTAACAAAACTTCAAGACTATGATTTTGACATTATGTAAAAGAGAATAATAATGTAGTGGCTGATGCACTCTCTAGGAAGCCTTATAACCAATTTATCTGCTGATTGGAAGGCTTCTATAATGGTTGAGTATGTTAAGAATCGAATTGCTAAATATATTTTGGAAGGGAATTTGCAAGATGATAGGTTTAAGGTGGTTGAAGAGCTCATCCTTTAGAAAGATTGGGTGTATCTCATACCTTCATCAAAGATGGAGAGGATTTTGAGGGCATGTCATGACACACCACTTGTTGGTCATCCAATCTTTTACAAGACATACAAGCAGGTGAGAACGTTTTTTATGGAAAGGGCTCAAGAATGATGCGTTACAACATGTTAGAGAGTGTATGAAATGCCAACAAAATAAAACAAAGCATGTTTTCCCAGCTGGTTTATTGTAGCCCCTACCCATTCTAAATCAGAAATGAATTTTATTACAGGGTTGCTAAAAGTACAATGTAAGGATTGTATATATATGGTTGTTGATAGGTTCACTAAATATGCTCACTTTAATGCAATTTCTGCAGATTATAAAGCCCCACAAGTGGCAGATCTGTTTTTTAGAGAGATTTTCAGACTTCATGGTTTGCCAAAGAATATTGTAAGTGACAGGGACAGCAGGTTTCTCAGCTTGTTTTGGCAATAATTCTTTCAATTGATAGGTATAGAGTTGACACCAAGTACTATTTGTGATCCACAAATTGATGGGCAAACCAAGATTGTGAACAAGTGGCTAGAGGGCTACTTTAAGGAACTATGTTACAAGGCAGAAAACAACGTGGATCAAGTGGTTGGACTTGGGGGGATATTGCTACAACACAACACATCACATGTCAATTGATATGACTCGCTATAAGGCACTTTATGGTTATGATGCCACTTCATTTGTAGATTTAATTTTTATAGATAGTAGAGTTATGGGGGCAAAGGATGTGGTTCAGCAGAGTGTTGACATCTTGAAAGCTCTCAAAGAAAACTTACAGCAACCCAAAACCAGCAAAAGATGTATGCTTTCCCTCTCAATAGAGTGTTGACATCTTGAAAGCTCACAAAGAAAACTTGCATTAAGCTCATAATCAGCAAAAGATGTATGCTGGTAGGTATTGAACATAGAGGGATTTTGAAGTTGGTGACATGGTGTTCTTGAGGTTGTAGCCTTGTAGACAATCATCTCTCAAGGGGAGTGAAGCTGAAAAGTTGAAACCATGATTTTATGGACCCTACAAGATGTTAAGACGGGTTGGTGAGGTAGCTTACTAGCTCGAACTTCCAACCAACAACAAAATACATTATGTTTTCCCTTTAGTTGAATTGCCACCACTAGACAATGAGGGGAAGTTAATTCTTGAACCTGACACCATTTTGGATTTGAAGGAAAAGAGGCTGAGAACAAGGTCATTTTAGAATACTTGGTCAAATGAAAGAACTTGTTGATGGAAGATGCAACATGGGAAGGTGGAGATATTTGAGCATCCTAGTTTGCAATTGCCGAGGACAAGCAATTTTGGGATGGGGGAACTGTAATATCTCCAATATAGGCTAGGTCAACCTATGAGCTCATAGGTGGTGTTGTGCCTTGCACACACCCCCTGTTGTCGGCAAGGACCCCCTTGGTTGTTCGCCTCGTCGAGGCCCTAAGAAGGATTTTGTTAGGTTGGCAGAGTAAGAGGCAAAAGGAGGAGAGAGTATGGTTAGAAGATGCCATAGGACTTGAGAAGCATTGTTCAGGATAGGATTTCAAATACTTAGAGGCAAGATACTTGAGAATGTCCCTGTAATGGCAATGTACAATTTGAGCTAGAAGCAGAGGGGGGATTGTGTGCCCGAAAATATGATTACTTTCACAAACTTCGCGAAAATTGTGTTCAAGGAGCAATAGTGCTTGAAGGCCAAAGTTCGTATGAAATAAATAAAATGAGGAGTCAAAGCAACCTTCAAATATCCATCTTAAAAAGTTGAAACTTTCCCCTCCAAATTACCGAAGTTTTCCCTTAGAAAGATTAAGTGAAATCATAAAAGACTTGTGGCGCATTTCACATTAAAATTGCCGAACTTTTCCCTAGTTAAGTGTAAAATGAAAAAGAGGGAAATTTGGTAAATTTATGTGCTTTAAAACAAATCGCTCTTTTTACACTTTTGCCTAACATCGCTGAACTTTTGCCTTTATTAGAAGGGTGAAAAGAAAAGAAGGGGAATTCGATAGAGTTATAGGCATCAAAGCATAAACGTTTTTTTTGCATTTTGCCTTTAATTCGCCCAATTTTTTTCCCTAAGTGACTAATTTTTTTTAACATAAAGCGATGAATGCCTTTTCACCTTTTCTCTTCAAATCGCCGAATAAAGGCTGGCGTAGGAAAAGAAAGACCAAATTGTGTTTTAAGAACACGCCCCAAATTCTCCTCCAATTACCCAAAAAAAAAACCCGAGTTTGTTTACGAATTGGTAAAGTGTTAAGCTCAACTTGTTCTCTTTTGCCTTAAATCACCTTTCTTTTTCCTTAAGCGACTGAGGCATTGAGTGACACAAGGAAGAGGGGTTTGAGCGCCTTCTTTTTGCTTCCAAAAGACCGAAGTTATGCCGAAGCGGGCTAAGCAAATAAACTTTAAAAAGGGTGAAGTGTTAAGCTCGACTTTTTCACTTTTCGTCTAAAATCCTTAAAGTTTTTCCTTATTACTGTTGGGCGTTAAGGAAAAGTAGTTTGAAAAGTTCGCAAGGTATAGTTATAACCTAGGGTGCATTTTAGTCATGTTGCCTTCAATCACAGAATGAAGCCCTAGTTCATTGCCAAACGATAAAGGGAGAGTGAAGTTGAATCCTCTAAGGCAAATCAATACGTTTTAAAGAAGGAAGGCGGACTGTTGTGACCTAATCACACATCACCTCATTCCAAATGGGGACCCCCTACTTTTTAGGCCCTCTCTGTCTTTTGGTTTTGGTTTTTGGGTCTTTTCGCAACAGTCTCGTCAGTCTCCTTAGTTTGCAAGTGTTTGGGGGTCAATTTGATCAAGTCTGCAACTCGTTTGAGTAGATTTGGCTAAGTCTGGAGCCCATTTTGTTCGTTTTAGGGTTTCATCCTTCAAACTTGGATTTGAGGCCTTTCCTTTAGGGCTGGAAAAACTGAATGTTGTCAGGGCCCTTTAAGGAACCTACTCGTGAAATTTGAGCGAATTCTAAGCAACTTTCTATTTTTTAGAAAGTTACAATTTTAGGGATTTCATTGCTTCCTAGATTGGTCTAATTTTGTCAAAAATAAAACTTACTATTTTTAGCAGTTTCTATTTTTAGTAAGTTTCTATTTTTAGTAAGTGTCCTCGCGTCCTGTTTTGCCATGATCCTAATATTTTGAAACACTTTCTATTTTGGGAAAGTTTATTTGTGGCAGGTTCTTCGCGGGTAGACACTAAAGACTGAGCACTCTTGAACATTTCTAATTTCGGAAGCTTCAAAAAGCAGACAAAATTGATCAAAAAATGGCTAAGTATGGGTTCCCATTCCAAAATTTAGGAAACACTGAAAATCTTCTAAGTTTGGCAACAAAGCACTTCAATTCCAAATATGGCATATTGAATCTAGAAAATGGTTGAAAATTGGCTAAGTATGGATGGAAAACCAAGCAAGAATACTTGCCAAGGTGGAAGTGTGCAAGTATGGTAAAAAAATCCAAGATTCCTTGGCATGATGGATTTGCTGCCCTAGTCTGGAGTTAGGTGCTAGAATGAGGATGCCAAGGAAAGTTGGCAAAATTGAAAATTCCATCACCCATGTGTTTTAGTGCCCAGAAGGGGGTGTGGAGGAATTTTCCTCCACACCAATTTTTCCACCATCATGCCTAAGCAGCACCCAAGGTGGTTATAGGGCGCTAAATGAAGGAGGTCATGGAAAAAGTTAAAGACTTCAAAATTCTTCCACTAGGGTGTTTTAGTACCCAAGTCAAGAGTCAGGTGCTAATGCCAAGGTGCCAAGGAAAAGTTCAAAGTTTCAAAATTCCTTGTCTGCAAGCAAATGGTGCTCAAGACAAGTGTGGAGCGCTGAATAGAGGGTGCCAAGGAAAGTCAAGCAACGAAGGAATTCCTCCATGAAGGCCAAATGGCGCCCAAGGTAAAAGCAAAGCGCTAAATGAAGGTGAGCATGGAAAAATGAGAACTGAAAATTCCTCCATAGCGCCCAAGTCAAGAGATGGGCACTAGGAAGGGGGTGCTATGGAAAATGAGAAACTTTGAGAATTCTTCCACCTAGTGCAAATCATAGTTGAAAATCTCGGACTCGCCTCGGACTCGGCAAACCAAAATTTTGGACTCGGACTCGGACTCGTGAAAGACTCGCGAAAGACTCGGCAAAAAAAAAAAACCGTAGTTTTACAAAAAAACATAAAGAAATTAATGCATTTAGAGAACATAAGTACCATAATTGAAACATTACACATGTCATATGATCTACAAAGTACAAACACGCAATATTTGAAATTTCATCATTCATGGCAGCATATTCAAGTTTCAACTTTCAACTCTAAAATGTATAATACTATAATGGCAGCATAAGTATATAAATGTTCTCAAAATTACATATAATGATATGTCCAAGTCCAACTGCAAATGTGAAAAACAGCAATGTGAATGAACAAACCAAAGAGAAGACTACATCTTCCTCTTTGTATTTTTCCTAATATAGCTCAATTTTTCAGGCCTTGAGCTAGAAGTAGTAGCAGTGGGTGTTGTGGTATCTAAATGGTGAGATGATTCTTCTTCAAAGTCATAGTCCTCATCATCATCCTCATCTTCGTCCTCATCTTCATCCAATCTTGCTCCTTCTGCATCTTGTGCTGCTCCTCTCTCTATTTCTGCAATTTCTTCTTCGGTAAGGAGGACATCATCACCATCATTTTGTTCATTCATGGTCCAATCACCAAATGGATCAATTTCATCCAAGTCAATGGCCTCATGTGAAACACCCTCCACCTGTCTAACTCGAAGGCGAAGGTTGTACCGAACAAATACTAGATCATTGAGCCACTTTTGTGACAATCTATTTCTCTTCTTTGTGTGAATGCTTTCAAAGACACTCCAGTTTCGTTCACACCCAGAAGCACTGCATGGCTGAGACAAAACACGGATAGCTATCTTTTGAAGATTAGGCGTGTCGGCACCATAATTCTCCCACCATAAATCTACAAAAAACATTTAGAAATATTAGAATTGAGAAAAAAATGTAACAATCAAGTTTGTAGGTTTTTTCTTGCACTATTGAACTAAGTTACTAAATGTTTTACCTGGTTGTTGTTTTCCTCTCCTATCAATTGCTAGTTGTGATGAGAAGAGTCTCCCCTCTGCACTTTTGTAGATCTTGAACAATGGAATGAACATTTCCAAATTCAGAAATAGATACTAGATAGTCAAAGTGTCAAACTCAAATTCAATAATGAACATTTCTGAATTCATAAATAAAGATAGAGCAATTGCAAATGTCAAATCTCACCTCCAACTCATCAAGAACCTTGTCTCTCAACTCAGGATCAGGTGTCATCTTATCAATGCATGTAATAACACCTGCCATGACCTCCTCATCAGCCCTAAATGAATCAAAGAAGTAGAATTTCGGGTTCAAAAAGTAGGCGAAGGCATGTATCGGTTGGTGGAGTTGGTTTGTCCACCTACGATCAATGATGCGCCAAAAGATTTCACATTTTCTTGCATTTCCACGATAGTAATGTGAAATGGCCTCTTTGGCCCTATCCATGGCCCCATAAATGAAACCCATTGGCATGCCCTCTCCATCCACCATACGAAGAACCCTCACCAAAGGTTCTGTCACCTAAAAAAATTAAAACAAATTTTAAATTAGTACAAAATCAACCCCTAAAAAATAAAATCAGCAAATAGACAAGATTGTATAAACTTTACTTTTGTGTTTGTTACTTACCGCAGTCAACTCCTCTCCACTTTTATTGAACCCTTCATCAAAAACAATGGTCACAATCTTCTCTGCTTCAGGTCTTTTGGAGTATGCAGACCCCAACCAAGCATCTGACACAAACATCTGCTTAAGATGAGGAATGGCACTAAGAATGCTCTGCAAAGTGATGAAGTGGCTAGCAAATCGTGTCACTCCAGGTCGTACAAGGTCCTTGCCATTTGTGTGTTTTCTCATCAAAGCAAGCACCCAAGTATGGTTGTAGATGAATTTGGTGACACTTTTTGCATCTTCAACCACCTTCTTCACCCATCCAATCTTCCCAATGTCCTCTAGCACCAAGTCCAAGCAATGTGCAGCACAAGGACTCCATGTAATCGAAGGATGCCTCTGCATAAGCATTCTACCTGCAGATACATATGCAGCTGCGTTGTCCGTGATAATTTGGACAACATTCTCAACTCCAACTTCCCGAACCACACCATCCAACAGATTACACAAAGTCTCTGCATTTTTTATTTCATTTGAGGCATCAACAGACTTTATGAATACCATTGCACCATTTGAAGCCACCAAGAAGTTGAGAAGAGTCCTATTCCGTCCATCTGTCCATCCATCAGATAAAATGCTGCATCCTTTTCTCTTCCAATACCTTTTCTGATCATCAACCACACCTTCTGTATTTTTCACAGCTTTCTCTAGCAATGGCCCACTGAAGTCATGACCTGTTGGGGCCTTAAACCCCTTACCCGCCACTGTACATGCATTAACAAAACTTTCCCAATACACATTGTTTGCTGCATTGAAAGATAGATTATTGTAAAACCAAAAGTTTGAAGCTGCTATCCGTGCTTGTTTATGCTTCTCTCTATTCCATCCTGTACCTTCAAGTGAAGGTTGTGCACCTGGAACATTGCGTGGTACAAAAAAATTAGGGTCTGATCTAACAGGAGTGCCACTAGCCTCACCCTCATTGTCACCAAAAGATGAAAGTGACTGACGACCCCGACTGTGACCAATGGGACCCGAAGTGGACAATGTGGGATTCATTGCAGCTGCCATGGCTTCTCTTGTTTTTTGCCTTTCTTCCTTATGCATATCATTCTCAGCAAGAATGGCCTTCATCTCTCTAATAATTTCAGGAGTTGATTTGGGGCATGCCTCCACACCATATCTAGGTATTTGTGCAAGGTGGTATTTTAATCTATTGATTCCACCAGTCATCCATTTTGTGCATTCGGTGCAAGTGACCTCCCCCTTTTTGCTTCCTGCAATCCCATATTTCCAAGCTTTATCTCTTTGTCTTCCTGACCTTGGGGTTGCCCTTGGAGTTGAACTTGCCATTGCTGATTTAACATGAAAAAAAAAAAATTCAGCAGGGTTTTATGGAAAATCAACAAACAAAATGACAATGAATCATTTGGAAAAAATAGCATTCAAAAACAAGAAAAAAAAAAGAGGAAATAACTTAGGAAAGAAAATAGAAAAAAATTTGGCAGCATATCCCCTTGTTTTTTAAGATTTTTTTCAGTTTCAAAACAATGAAATGATTCAAATGAAAAAAAAAAGAAAGAGAAAAATCCTTACCTAGATCTCTCTTGCTGATTTTCCCTTCTTCCCTCTACTCCTCCAAACCCTTCTAACCTGCTCCAGCCCAAAAAAAACCAAAATGAAGTCAAAAAATTAAAAAAAAACTCGTTTTTAACCCTCACGGGCGCGTTTTTCTTGGCCCGCGAGTCCTTGTGAAAGACTCGCGAGTCTTTCGCTCGGACTCGCCTGGACTCGCCTCGCGAGTCCTAGGCGAGTCGACTCGCGGCGCCAAAGGACTCGCGAGTCCGTGGCGAGTCCGAGGCGAGTCCGAGAGTTTTAAAACTATGGTGCAAATAGCGCCTAGGGTCAAGGATGGGTGCTAATCCCAAGGTGCCATGGAAAAGTTAAACTTCAAATTTCCTCCACGTGATAATTTTGGTGCCCAAGTGTGCATTGAAGCGCTAGATAGGGGGTGCCAAGCAAAAGGGTCAATCAAGTCAAATTCCTTCACTTGATGAATTCCACGCTCAAGATGAATTAAAGATAAAAAATTCCAAAGCAAGGAAGGGATCAAGGATGAACTGAACAGAAAAATTCCCCTTGGGAGAAATTTTGAAAAATCCATTTTCGGGCATCAAAATTCATCCAAATTTCAAATTTTTTTCAGATTTGGATTCGTGAGAGAATTTTCTCTCCTAAACCCTGGAACCGTAATTTGGCAAAATTCCTTAAAAATAGGAAATGTGCAAAATTGATGAAAAAGCTTTCCCTGGATCAAGGCACATTTGAAATTTCAAGAAATTATTCATGTATCAAATTTTCTCTCTCCTAGGGTTTTCACCAAGTGGATAAAAATAATAAATCTCAAATAAATCTTTCAATTATTCCTCCAAAATCTCAAATGGAAAGTTTGCGAGTTGGCAACACAAAAGAAAAGAATATTCTAAGTTATGATGCATAGCATTTATGGAAAATTCCATTTTGAAACTCAATGATGGTGGTGGAACCCGTTTGCATGGCATGTTGAAGAGGAAAGTATGACGCATCGTTAAACAACTGCCAATTTTTGGTCTTTCGCCAACTTGGCAAGTTGGTGGAAGAATTCTATTTAAGCAAGCAAATGCAATTCATTTCTCATGTGCGAATTTGGAGAAAAGGTTAAAGTTGGAGAGAAGTAGCAAGATTTAGGCTTGAAGAATTTCTTATTCAAAACATCTTCTATTTGCAGGTAGGCACAGATTAAAAATCAGATGAAGCGGTTCCTTCCAGAGTCTAAAATTGTGTCCAAGTGGAAGGAGATCAGTGACACGAATCTTGGAACTTTCAACTTGGCTACTTTTCGGATCAGAATGTTTGGAACGGCTGGACATGCTTCATCACCAAGAGTAGAATTGTTGCAGCACCTGGTTTCCCTCCATTTATCCAATGTTTGGAATTAATCTTGGAATGCGCAAAGCACTACAATCCAAAAATAAGGGCAATTCTGACGTCTGGCAAAAGACTTCTTGCCAACCCGACTTTGAAAGCTATTGCAGAAACATTCGGAATTCCATCACATCATTCCATGACCTACAAGACAAAGGATGGAGCCAAGGCAGTATATGATGCAGGCCTTGATAGGTGTGCTGAAATGATCAACAAGAGCTGGATGCAGAGGCCAAGACCTCACATTTCCAATTTGCCCAAGCATCTCACTATTTTTGAATTCAAGTAGGAGTATGTGGAGTTATTGATGATGTTGAGCAGAATTATGGTGTGTCTGCACGCCATCAATTTTGAAACATGGATGTTCTTCATTGGTGAAGTTATGAATGCCAATGGACTAGTGGATTGGACTAGGTTGATTAGCCATTATGTGCATGAGTAGTTGAAAAATTTGAAGAATAAGAAGACCCAATCCTTCTACATGCGCTTGTACGTGATTTATTCACTTGCAAGGATGGGTAACTTCGATGGCTTGAAAGGAAATTGGCCCATGGGATGTGGACCAGCTTAGTTGAAGGTCCACGAATGTTATCCCCAACTGCACTTATCCAACACCAGTTCATTCAAGTTGGTGAATGACACTTTCACCATGTATTTAACTAGGTTGATGCAAAATCAGCTTCATACGAGAGTATTACCGGAGGCAAGGGCACTAGTGTAGAAATTTGGGGCTGTGCTCTTGCAATTTCCAAAGTTTACTTATATCAGGACACATGGATTTTCCTCTCAACCACATAAAATTGCTGAGATATCCGTCAAACAGATTGGTCTTGCTGGAGCTTATCAGACAATTGATAGCATATGACCAAATTCAGAAAAAGAAAAATAAATTATGCATTGATTTCCCAATTGTTTTGGGTGATTATGTGGAATTGTTCTTGAACTTGGCAGCAACTGAGAAGGTAGTGGAGGAATTGTCATTCTACCAATTATCATTCTACATATCCAGATCTTACTTTGATCCATATCATGAAATTCAGAAGGTAGCTAGAATAAAGTTTGTGCATAAATTTCACCTCGAAGATTTTTGGGCTAGTGCCAGGGATGACCTTGAGGTCAAGAAGAAAATGTTTTCCAGATTACCCCTTAGCATGATCAGAATTGGTGAAATAATGCAAGTGCCAGATCAAGTGAAGGAGGATCCAAACATAGTGTAGCTAGAATTTGAAAAAGTAAAGGACCAACCTATGCAGCTTCCAAATTGGTTAGAGCCTGAAGTTGATGATCTAGACATCTTAGCCAGACCAGTTCTGAGGTTCACTAGGCGTTGGATCGACCGGCATGCCAAGGCATTGAAGGAAAGAAATGTCCATCTGAGCTACTAGTTAATGGGAAATCTGGATTCCCATAGTGAGGCCACAGAAGGATCGCCGCAGGCCCAATTTGAGGAAGAAGAAATTCAGCAGGGAAAGGCTGGACCTAGTGAAGGAAAGAGCACTCCAATGAAGCCTAGGACAAGGAAAAGGAAGGAATCCCAACCAAATGTTCAACCAGAGATTCAGCCAGATGTTCAGCAGGAGGTCCACCAGGAAGAAACACAACAGAAAAGAGCAAGGGTAGAAGAAGCTCAATCCCCAGCCAGTTCTTCCAGCGTGCGAGAAGTGGAAATGTTTGCACAAGAAAATCCACTAAATCCACCATAGGGCAACTTTTCGGATACCACACTTGCACAAGATGTTCTCAATGTCAGTGCTGCACAGGCCAACTTAGCTAGGAGGTCAAAGCCAAGAAATTCCCTCCAATCCAGAAGAGCCACGCCAGGATAGTTTCGTAGAAAAAATCCTTGAAGAGATGGAGGAAGCTTCACAGGAGGAGGTGCATATGGAAATTGAGGATTAGCCGACAACTACTCCAGGTTGGCTGAGAGATAGATTAAGAAAAAAACCAGAAGTGGGAGTGGATCTAGCACAGGAGTTGGAAGAACTTTTGAGGAGAATGGACAAACCAGTGGAAAAGAAGGCCGCTCAGAAGTTCTCCAAGGTCAC